>NC_064284.1:22669951-22918952 GCF_019186545.1 Solanum stenotomum
ACAACTAAGAGAAAAGAAGGGCAAGGACTTAAACCCAGGTGAAGTGTATTAAGGACGATTCTCAACAAGTGTTGACGGGAGATAATGAGATCAAGGAGAGATCACTTTGATTAATACTTAAACACGAACCAGGAAAATTTAAGATCTACACACATTAGTGAAAGATAGAAACTTTAGCTATACTCGTACAATTAGAACGTCAGAGGTATAGGATGCCAGGAAAAAAGATAGGATTAGAAAAGCTTGTGGCCACAATAGTATCCCTATAGAGGTTTGGAAGCGCCTTGGAGATGTAGGAGTGGAATGGCTCACCAAACTATTCAATGATATACTAAGAAGTGGTAGGATGCCCAATGAATGGAGGAAGAGTACCCTGGTTCTGACTTATAAGAACAAAGGAGATATTCAAAGTTGTGCAAACTATCGTGCATTAAATTCAAGAGTCATACGATGAACGTCTGGGAAAAAATGATAGAGTGTAGACTTAGAAAGGCAACAAGAGTGAAAGAGAACCAATTTGGATTTAAGCCTGGTAGATCTACAATGGAGGTTATATCCTTACTAAGAAGATTGATGTTAATCTATCGCGAAAGAAGAAAGACCTACACATGATAGTTATTGATCTAGAGAAAGAACACAATAGAGGAACATGCAAGGTCCTTTGGTGGGTGATGCAGAAGAAAGGAATCCATATTTTAAGTATATAAATGACATGTATTAAGGAGCCATCACTAGCATGAAAACAATGATAGGTGATACAAAGGAGTTTCCCTTAATAGTGAGTTGAGTTTACACCAGGGGATCGGCATAGAGTCACTACTTGTTTACCCCAATATCGGATGAGCTACCAACACAATACAAATGGAGGTCTCATGGTGTATGTTATATGTTGATGGTGAAACTCGCGAGGGTCTCAACCAAAAGCTTGAACTATAGAGAAGCATGTTAGAGAGTAAGGGTTTTCAAATAAGTAGAAGTAAGACTAAATGCATGCATTGCAGGTTTAGATCGCATGATTGGAGAGAAATTGAGGTGAGACTAGATGGGATTGCAGTGGCAAAATGCAAAAAAATTGTAGCCGTACTTCTGTAGCTCTTTCTTTTTCTTTGGATGCACTTTGCTGTATTTACACCAATTTTACTAAAATCTCTTTCGGCAAATTGTTCATTTTCTACATGTTGTCCTTCATTTATCAGAATTATTATACCAATGCTGTTGCCATAATTTCTTCTTCGCCAAAACTTGCTTTCTTGCAAGTCCTTTTTGTTGGATGATTGAATTGTTAGTGTTTAGGTTTGTGAAGATCAAGTTAAGATGCCCATGGAATTATTAGAAGAAACAGGTGCAGCACTTATGCAATCAAAATATCAACTTGTTGAACAGGGTGTTCATAGAAATAAATCTGATCCGCGTGTCAAGAAGATGTTACTGTGCAACTCCAGAATCAATCTGGTCATTAGCTGGTATACAAAAATCAGATGGTTGTCCAGTCAATAATCCAGTCACTGTAACCAAATTATGGTTTCTAAGTCCTATTTGGTGTACCAAAACACCCTTTACAGATACCCACTACTCTCAAGTCTAATTGTGCATGACCCAATTAAACAAAATTTGAAAATGAAGAGAACAATTTTGAATGGCATAATAAAGTAATTTAATACAATAATCTTAAAATAGATGTTATCATGGATGAAAGTGGGCAAGTTCAATAAGATACAAGTTTTTGACATTTATTTCAAGGGTCAAGACAATCAGGACAAACTAACCCGAAAGGTCAGCCAATTAATTTGAACGCAGAGTACAATAAAGACCAATTTATACAATTATGCTACATACCCTTCGATCTTCAAGATCTGCAACATCATCATCAACTTCATCCTCACTGTCTCGATCTGATAAAACTTGCTCCAGTGCCATGGGCTTCACCCAAATAAAAATTTCCATTAGAAACATAAGTTAAAAGGACTCTGCATCGCGTCAAAGGTTTCTAACGCCATATATTGGCTACCTCAGCTCTTCCAAAGACTATAAGATTCATACAAGTGGACAAAAATTTCAAAATTTATTTAACTCTGTCACAATCAGCAAAGATAATTCACCTCTAGACCCCAAATACTGGGGCTATTTCAAATGGAAATCACCACACACACACTACAATGGAAACCAATATTGAACTGTCATTACAATAGATCTTTGATTAGTTCAAGTAACATCATAGATTATACACATCCCATTAGTGATACCCAAAGCAAGTAAAGAAATCTTCTGATTAAACAGTTCAGTTACCTTTCTCAAAAGTAAATTTTCTGATTAAACAGAAACCATGAAGACAGAACAGGGAAAGAATTTTATAAACTTAACATTGCAGGAAGCTCCAAGCAATGAACCCTATGTGCCAGTGTAAGACTACAAATATCAGCAGTACTTTGCAATGGCAAAGCCTTCAGTAGTAGGGCTTTTGATAAAATTGAAACTTAGAGACTGAAGACCTGATCATTGAATAATTTAAGTTGCTGAATTATAACACTCCTTTGGTAGATATGCAAGCAATCTAAAAGGTTAACGACTACCACCATGGAATGGGACGGATTGACATCACTCCACCCTTAATTAGAGGTCTCAGATTAGAGCCCTGGGAATGGATAAGCTCCTGGCAGGGAGCACTTGCCACAAATCTGGATTAGTAATTCCAATGGATTCCAGATACGAGGGTTATAACTTATTCTTATACCAACAGAAGTACATAAACAAAAAGTTAACAGTTTGTTAATGTCTAAGATGCTTCTAATTATCAATTTTAATTATTTTTTATAAATTTTAAATTACTTTATCTATTTATAATAGGTTTGATTTTTCATGAAAGTATTTTTTTACTCAAGAAAGAGTTTAAGCTAAGGGTTTGGCCATAGATGTCCAAATATATTTGGCAAATGTTATCTGGGTGAAAATTTGGGTGAAATTTCACTGTGTTTGGCCATAGTACTTGGGTAACATATTTCACTTTTTTTAAGAAATATGATTTTTTGGCCATAGTTTGGGTAACATATTTCACATTTTTTAAGAAAGTTTTAAAAACTATCAAAACTGACCATAGGTTTGTATTACATAGCAAGATAGAAATGTCGACGTAACAAGATTCATGACTTCCGCAACAAGTCAATTGGATCTTTGTTGCAATATATAACAAGCAGCGTCCATGACACTGGAGCAATGTGGCATCCCATGTTTTTTCTGGATAAATGAACATCATCCTACGTTGTCATATCTAGCACACACCTTGTTCGATAATGACTTTGAGATGCCAATTGATCTTTTCTTATACCAAGTATATATTGGACATCATATATATTATGTTAAAAAGGCCCTTATATATAGTTGCAAGGAGGGTATCCATCATCCCTGATAGGATACTCAGCTTCCGTACAACTATAGAATCTATCAAGCAACTTGACTTGGCCAAGAGCTTCACATTTTGGACCACTTACTGTGATTTTTAAGTGCAACATCCACTCAATAAGATTTTAAGACAGTTGTATACATCGAGTAAATGCAAAATAATCCTGCTTGTCAAATATTTCACATTATATTGGCTTATGAGGAACCAAATGGAAATTCCAAGATACTCGAGCATAACGTAAGAGATTAATTACCTGGGCCCTATGAGAATGAAAGAATTGCCTTTTTTGCAGGAGTGCACGACTGTAAGAGAGAAACAAAATTGTATTAAAAGCCAGATAATCTTATCTACGAACTATAAACGTAAACCATAATACAAAAAAATTGGGTAGTCAATTTTACCCCAATTAGTTTCACATCTAAGACATTATGCAAAACAACAAGACATTGAAAATAGATAATACAGAAATACATCACTGGACAGTTCCAATATAATCAATGTTACCCTACTTAACCTAGATACATGGGACCAATCCTAATTTTGTAGCATATAAGCTCAGATTTATTTTACAACTGTTGGAGAAAGAGAAGGAAACGGTTTGTTGCATCATCAAAAGGGAAGTAAAGCCCAACCAACGAGAAACTCAAAACACAAGTGTACCATCACATTGCACAAAGGATAGTCAAGATCCACTCCATCTGGCGTACATAGTAAAATGGTCGTCATGGTTGAGGTTTTGACAAAGTTCAGATTAAGGCTATTTAGAAGGCAGAACAGAAAGCCACCATAACCAGGCCTTATTTGGCACTAGATCAATGGCAAAGACCACATTTGAATATGGGGACACTGTTGAATACATTGAAAAACTAGAGGGGTAGTAGATCTTTCAAGGTATTTCCTATAATTCCAAAAGTTACAAAGGCCAAAAAGAAACTTCATAACTGCAGTAGGCACGGATTGGATACAGTGACACTACTGGTCACCAAACTAGATGGCAAGACAGATTTTGAAGGCACCGTTGAATTATTGAGATAAAACTAAAGGAGGAGTAAGTACATCTCCCACAGGTATTTCCTAAAATTCTCAGAACTACAGGCATCAAAACCTCAAATTTACAAAACATGGGAGCAGGTTTACACCCGCCTCCCAAAAACAAACACCATAACTGCAGTAGGTCCAATGAGGTAGTCAACAAAGGGAAATAATAGCTCCAGATTAGACAGCCCATAATCCACAGTGGAGTTCAAGGGCTTAAAGCCTAATGCAGTCAACAAAATTAGATAATTGATGAATTATTGGACACAACTGAAGTCCTCAGCAGTGAAATCATTTTTAAAAAAATTTAAAAGAAAAAAAAAAGATTTCACTGCTGAAGACTTCAGTATTGTGTCCAAATCTTTTCCACCCAAAATCACTTGGTTAAGTAAAAATGCTACTTGACATTGTGCCAATGAACATACTTTCTGGGATCAGAGCGCTCAACTGATAACTTTCTTGACTTGGCAAACTGAAGCAGTGCTGGGGGTGCAAGAGTGCTTCCTGATGCTGACTGAACAGAATCAGGATCTGTATACAAGTGACCAGATGAGGGAACACTTGCACCATTGGAACTTGATGGATCACACTCTACAGCGTCAGCACCACCTGATAAATGTTTAACAGCAGATAAATCATTATTAGTAACAATGGTGCTTCAATATCGATGCCAACAGACTTGTATGCCAAGGTTTCGGACAAAAAGAAAATAAATTTTGATCCGCACTCAAAAGGCTAAAACAATAAGAAATGGCAGTCAGACTTGGACATGATCAACTTCCCGCTCACCCAACCCTTAAATCAAAAAGCAGCGCTCTCAAGAAAGCTAAGTCAAGAAACGGATTTCCTATGGTTCTGATTTGGCAGTGGTTTTAATTTTCTTCTTTTTTCTGTTATTTTCACTCACCCCAACAATTTTCTCTACTATTCACATTTTGGTGGATCTGGCGATTTTCTGATTTTGGTTGGGTGGTGATTTGGTGACGTTTTGAATTTTCAGACTGTGGTTTGGTGGCAATTTTAATTTTCTAATTTTTATTTGGTGGTGATTTCTGAGATACTGATTCCAACAAATTTTTGAATTTGAAACTAAACGGGGGGATTGAAGGAAATTTGTGAAGAGAACATGGATAATGGGAGGCTGTAGTTTGGTGTTATTTTGATATGAGTTTAGGTGGCTTTCATGATGATTTCAGGTGGATGGCATGGCAAAACGTGATTGGTGTGTGCCATGCACTGGTTTTCTTCAAACCAGTGCCAGTCACAAAAGGTGATTTTTCTACCACTTTAAACGACTACAGAGCCATGAGACCGCCCCCCCCCCCCCTCAAAATTTAAGCATCTTTTTGGAATCCAGAGGTAGCTCAGGGGAACCTTTGTGTATATTACACCACCATAAACGAATTTTCCAGTAGGAAGCTAATTCAAAGCACCACCAGTATACCTATATTAAAATAATATACAATTATTATATAAGCAGAATCAATTCCACCAGAAAATAATTAGGCAAATGAATCCCATTATATCATATATTTTTTTTAAAGAATGTTCCATTATATTATAATCTTACACCATCATATAATGACTATCCTAGTAGAAAAATAATTCTTTCTCAAAGCCTCACCTGTATACATATACAAATAAGATATATTTATTGTTATATAAGCAAATCAATTCTACCAAAAGACAATTAAGCAAATAAATTCCACTACACTGTATTCTTACACCATCATAAAATGATATTTCTAGTAGGAAGCTAGTTATCTCTCAAACCCCCACCAGTATACCTATTATCAGTGTGATATACTAAGGGTATAAAAGAAATTCATTTCTACCAGAAATCGATTAAGCAAATGAATTCCATCATATTACATTCTATATATACATACTAGATATAAAAGCCCGGGCCCAATATAGTTAATTATTTTTGTGTTATTTTTAACGTACTTTTCAAATAATGTGGTACATGTGATATTTTGAGAGTTAATCAAATTTTTAATATGTTTTTAAAAATTTTAAAGTTGTTAATTATTGTGTATATAATTTTGAGAGTAAAAAAATATTTTAAAAAATGTTACTCTATCCCGACTTATGTGGCACATGTGAAATTTTGAACTCAACAAAAATTTTAGTATGTTTTTATTTTTAAAAATATTTTTAAATTGTTAATTATTGTGACTTATAGTACTCTTAAGTCTTAATTAACGTTATTTTTAAATAATATATATTTTAAGTTCTTAATTATTGTGATATATGTGGCACATGTAAAATTTTGAGAGTTAAAAAATATTTTTTAAAATGTTACTCACTCTATCCCAACTTATGTGGCACATGTGAAATTTTGCTCAAAATTTTTTAGTATGTTTTTAAAAATATTTTTAAATTGTTAATTATTGTGACTTATAGTACTCTTAATTAACGTTATTTTTAAATAATATATGTTATTTCCCCGATCCCAATTTATGTGGTTGTTAATTATTGTGATATATCTAGCACATGTGAAATTTTGAGAGTTATCAATTTTTTAATTAAAAAATATTTTAATATATGTTACTCACTTTGTCCCAACTTACGTGGCACATGTGAAATTTTGAACTCAAACCAAATTTTTAGTATATTTTTTAAAATATTTTTAAATTGTTAACTATTGTGACTTATAGTACTTTTAATTACCGTAATTTTTAAATAATATATGGTATTTCCCTGTCCCACTTTATGTGGGGAGTTGATCAAATTTTTAATATGTTTTTAAATACTCCAAGTTGTGATTTATAGTATTCTTAGCGTAATTTTCAAATAATACATGTTACTCCCTTTGTCCAAATTTATGTGGCACATGTGAAATTTCGGAAGTTAATCACATCTTAATATGTTTTTCAAATATTTTAAGTTGTTAATTATTGTAATTTATAGTACTTTCAATATAATTTTTAAATAATATATGTTACTCCTTCAGTTCCAATTATGCAATTATGGGTGAAATTTTGAGAGGTAACCAAATTTTTAATATTTTAAGCTGATTTTTCGTACTACTTTTTATAATACATAACATATTAAAAAAAATAGGACAAATAAATTAAAACAGATAAAATACTAAAGGTATATAGAGGAAGTTGAAGGAGAAGGGCAAACCGGTCAAATGACTGGCTGACCCGAGGCTCCTCAACATTCATTCTTAATATATAGAGTAAAATAATAATATATAGCCAAATCCCCAGTTCACCACCTTAAAACCAATACCCAGATTCTGTCTCACTTGAAGTCTCAAATGACAAAAAAATGCTGCATTGTAGAAAAAGCCTATTTTCTCTTCATGATCAGAGGAAGCCAATTCTCCCTCCCTTCCTAAAACAGAAACTCAGTCACTATCCATGGAGCTATAGGTAAACAGAAGACTATGGCATTCAACAGTTGGGCTAGCAGAACGACACCAGTTTTACAGATTATACCGTTAGATTATGGCACTCAGTAACTTGTTGAGTTTCTCTATTCCATCAAGCAATTTGCTAATTAACTTTGCAAACAAAGAATCTGAGTTAGCAAATTAGTGGGCATTACAACGAAAATTGATTTTGTAGATACTCAAACCTCTTGCGTTTTGGATTGTTATTGTGGGTTTGAGTCCAGGATTACTTAGGACTTTGAAGGGTAATTGAACAGAACTCAGGTCATGCATCAAGACATGCCTGAGCAATTGAGCCATGCGTCTCATAATACGCCCCAGCTATGCCTCAAGATGATTTGCATTCACCTTGAACTGTGGCATGCTGCAGTTCTGCTTGTTAAAACACGAGAACAAGCAACTTGCATTTCTTTTCATAAATGAGCGAAAAGTAAAGCCCTCTTCTAACTTGAAAGAGCGTCCATAGGTACATAAAAGATCTCAACTCTCCTGGGAAATACTATATGGAGAAGTAGAGTCAGATCTAGGATTTAAAATATGTGGGTTCTGCAAAGAAAAAAATCAAGCCCGTTTTAGCTATTGGGTTCTAAATTAATAATATATACACATAAAATCATTATTCTACTAAGATTTTTTTTTGATAACCAAGAACCCCCAAGGGCCAATAGCACACAAATTCCACCATTATAATTTGCCAAGTCTTCATCGAGTGAGGGGTGTGGTCAAGGAACATCTGCTACCATTTGCCATAGGCAACACAATTATAATTTTATTACATGGTGTGCAAGGAATAGATCACCTAGATAGTTCCTCATCTACAACAATCAAACATTGCTGCACCTTCAGACAGCAACTGTGTACCTTTCAACTTAAGAAAGGAGGATGTTGATGGAACTCTGACAACAAGTAATATTCACTTATGTGTATCCACTAAGAAACCATGTTCTACCACTCCTACCAAGGAACACACAACAACGTTGAATAAACAGTTCAACCTCTGAAAACTATCAACACATTGAATAATCCAAGGAATGCAATGGGAAAAAGAAAGAAAAAGAGTCGTCATTACCATTAATCCTCTCATTGAGATTATTCATTGACGTAGGGAAATCTGAATCTAAAACAAGTGGGTGCACATGCTTTGAATTTTGAACTAAATCTGGCTGTTTCCTCCGTCTTAGTGGCTTTGAACTGAGCATAAATTACAAATAAAGCAGTGGAATATCACAACACACTTCTGAAGTAGCATCAAATAGCTAGAATACAAATAGGAGGAGCATGATAGTTACATACCAAAAGAAGAATGTTTGTTGCTTAGGATCCACGCCATCAGCAACAATCTGAAGATCACTCCAGAGAGCAAGTTAATTTGCACAGAAGAAAAGGCATGACTAGTAGGAGTAGTCAAGCATTTCAAGTTAAAAATACAGAACTGACTTTTCAAACCAATAATCAATTAAAAAAAAAATCAAACCTTTGCCTAATCAAAATTATAGAGGACGTTAGAATTTAACCAAGTATCATGCAAATAAAATACATGACCTTATTAAAGATATTCACCATTAAACTACATATTTTGTCTTTCATCAAGAACCCAGTAAAGCTTTAGAAGGTCAACTGCAGACATGATTACAGAAATCAAAATACCTAAAAGAAGAGTTAAGCATCTATCCATCTCCTACAGGAATATAGAGATAACTACTATGTATTGCAGCAGATTTGTGCTAGGAGCAGATACTACAGACCATATATGATTCACCCCTGAGTTAAAAGAAAATGTGCTGACCTCAGATCTCCACATCTCACTTCTCACAGATACATTTACAGCTTGATATTCTTCGTTTACCTAAAATGATACTAGGTTAATTTGACAGCTTAGAGAAATACACAGTTAAAATTTTATTTGAAGCTTGCTGAAGTTTACCAACCCAAAATTCAAAGTTGAACAGATCATGGGATGAGCATAAGTGATATCTCAAACCCTGGAAGCAAAAAAGTAAGATACAAAATTATTAAACTAATTTCTCACCAAAACCATTTCAAACTGGATCCATATAGCTCAGTTTTATTAAAGAAACAACTAAGATTATCCCAGTCTTTACCTTAAAACTCACACATTTTACCAAGCAGAAAGGACAGGTGAAGTCTTCTGTCACTGCAAGTTCAGAAAGGGGGAAAAAAAACTAAGTAGCTTGAACTGCACAAGCAATATTTACATGGAAGGAATTTGATCACAGAAAAGAATACCGCACATATGGAAATGTCATCAATTTCACCATTCTTAAAGTTATTAACTGCTCTAACACCAAGAGCAAAATAAACCTTGATATATGTAGGATGGTGGCAATTCAAACAGATTGGCTGACATATGAAAGATACAGACTAAAGTCCAAGTAGCAAGTTGGAGGCCTTTAGTTGATTGCTCTTACAATTTATTTCAAATGGATATACAGTGCACTATTTTGCTATATGCCCAGAATCTAAAGCTGAGCCTAAGAGATAGTACTCAAAATTTCAAGTTAGCCGCATCTTACATGACCCAACGACATGAAGCATCCATGTACAACAAAGAGAGGGTTCACCAAAGTAAGCGAGACATCCAAGTAACAAAATACCAGATGAGTTCAGGACATAGTTTAGGAAAGAAGATTTTATTTTCAACAAAAGAACCAAATGGAGCAGATTCTTTAACTGGAAAAGAACCCTGCTTTAATCATTTTAAATCCATCCAAATAACAGAAAATGCTTTACAAAACAAAACTAGACAACATAGAATCTGACCTGAGTTCAAAAGCACAAGGAACAACCACCCAGAGCAAACACAGATATTGGTAGCAATATCATAAAATTAAATAGAAGTAGCCAAATATGACGTCAAACAAGCCACAGCTTTACTATAAAAAGAAGAATTAAGTTTACCTTCTGTTCTCTGCAACTTATTGTTATAGTACATATAGTTGAAAACAACATTTCCTGTCCTCAACCTAGAAAGCGCGATAAGCAAAAGTATTAGCTACAAAACTACTTTACAATGGACATAAAGAATTTTGAACCTCTTCAATTTCAGTATCAAGCTAAACGCACACTTTCAAAACTCGGTTAAAACTAAAGGAATGAAAAGAATAAGGAAATGTTGTTTGCTAAAGGAGAAAATGAAACTTGAAAGGGGACATGCGGCGGAAAAAACATAAATCAGCATATTGACTTCTCTTCAGAACCGCAGAGTGCAATAGAGCATTCGATATTTAGCATGTTTATGACTTAGAGTTGCATCACTACATTCACATTGGAAAACGAGATGGACTCAGGGTTGATCAATCGGGTTGAATAGGTTGAATCATTTACAACAAGTGAGGTAGCAAAGATGGGTAAGAATGACAAGGTCTACCAAACATGCACAAAAACTTGCTGGGAACGTAGGAGGAAGCTAATCTAACAAGCTAGATATATAGCAGTATAATTTTAAGGATCAGAGCTCAGCTAAGTTTTGATAGAGCAGTATGCCCCTGAATGCTGACCTGAGTTAAAAGGGAAATCTACCTAGTGGCACAGGCTCAAACGAGCAAAAAATTGAATGCAAGTATGTGCTGCAAAGAAGAATTAACATTTAACACAATGATGGAATAATTGTTGTCAACAATGATAGTACTGATAATTTCTTGTACAGCAAGGAAAGAAGGCATCACACAACGACAAACACAAGAAAGGATTGACACACGACAAAATAAAGAAATATGCAGTGCAGAAAATAGTGCTTCACCGTATTATTCGAGCCAATGAAGTTGTAGGAATGTCATCATAGGAGAATGAATCATATCGTGTTCTTTCTCTTGCAAAAGCTTCTTCTGAAGCAATTTTGACTTGCAGCTGTTGGATTGTCGCCTTTCATAATCCAACCATTACAGCATCCAAGAAATTCAATTATTTTTGAGAAGAAAAAAAAATAATTGAATTATATAAGCAAAAAGATTGAAAATCTTTTATTAAAATCCTCAAGGACATAAGCACTGAGTACAAATTGGTGTACCAGAGCCGCAGAACTGCGGGGATACTGAAAGGAAATGCGTCTGTCGTTGTCCAAAGAGCTTGTCTGCAGATGAAGACACAATAGCTGTCAGAGAAGATGGTTCCTCTTGTTTTTCTTCATTTCTTCCTTTCTTCAACAAGTTAACTATTCACTAATCGTTATGTCTGACTATGTATCAATATTACTCATTTCATTATGTGTGAGTGTGACCATGATCAACACCAGAACAACATGTGTGAATTAATTAAAAGTACTTCAGCAATGCCCTTCCAGCATCATTTATCCAGAAGAACCAGCCTCAGCAAAACATCTGGTAATGGCCACTATAGACAGATTCTACATCATGAAACACTAAACGAAAAGAGTCTATCCAGAAGAATCAGCCTCTACCAAATATGTGAAGGTCCGGCTGCTAGGTTATCAAACCCTTTACTTATGATTAACAAAAGAGAGGACAGAAATTCCATGTTTTCACCTATGGAACTACTAAATATAGCATATATGAGCAACATAGGAAAGAGAAGACATATCTGCCTTAATTAACAAAAGACAAATCCAAAATTGAGTAATACTTTGAAGAAGCCATATCGATTCTAGAGTTCCAGACCTAGTCAAGTGAGCAGATGAGATAGATCCTATCCAGTATCAACATTGGCATAGAAGATTAGTCAAATTTTTAAGTAAACCAGAGCTGGTTTTTAAATCCATTTGCTCTGATTTTGGTGAAGAAAAGGGAGGCATAATAACATGACTAAGGGCAGTTGCAACACTCCCACCAGTGGCAAGACTTCAATTTACTGGGCTGCCATTTGTTTCCAGAAAGTGTTGCAAACTTTTTACGGAAAAACTTATTTCAATTTTTTTTCAAGTAATTATTCAACCAAACACCGACACAGAAAAGCTTTTCAGTTTTTGCAAAATCTGAGAAGCACCTCTGGAGTAGTATTCTCATTCTTTTGCAGAAACTGCAGAACTTTTTCTATTGGTGTTTGGTTGAAGAAAAGTTCTGAAACCACAAGCTCTTTCGTTAAACTAAGGATGTACATTTGAAGCATAACAAAAAGCAGTGATCACTCTTCCAGATTGTCAATGAGATGTTGGTTCACAAAGCAGTCAACAAAGCAATATCAATCTAGCAATACATACTACTACTATTTTTTTAGTGGAGAAAGGTAGGGGGTTAGGCCCATTATCCACCGAGTATTGAATCATGCACCACCGGCTATCAGGGTTTCTCGATCATCAAACCAGAACAAACAAGCAAACACAACACACCAAAAAAAAAAAAAACTAACAATATATACTTCTATTCAGCGACTTCAGCTAAGGCATACCTTCATGAAACAAGGGTTCAAGTCAACAGTTGATAACATCTCAGCTCTCTCCCCTAAACTCAAATTGGGAGACTTGTCCCACAATAAATGAAGTAATTCCATCGGCATTCTGCCCAACAAGCAGTGCCCTTCAAGATTCACTACCACAGTTTCGAAAATAAGATTAGAACAATAAAGATGATGGATCATGAGAAACCTGAAGAAAAGATCAAAAACTTAAATCAACTAAATATGGAAAAGGGAGGTTATCAAACATACTAAAAAATGAAAAAGTACAACGCAAAAGACAATAAGGCATGCAGACAACCTAACACGACGTAATTTGATATAGTAACAACCTCTATGTGGTTTTTCTTTTCATGTGCTAATGAGTGCCTATTCAAACTTCCCAAGCACTGACGAAAGTCTGTGGACTTATTTCAGATCCATTTATTGACAACATTCCTGATATAACATTCAAACTTTGTAATGTACTTTCTTTTCTTTTTTTTGAAAAGAACTTTGTAACTTATATTATAAACATCAAACCACAAACATGAATTTATAATGATGATTAGAATTATGAATTCAATATTTTTTCAGCTTGCTGTGAACCCATTAGATTGAGCTATACAAAGGATTTAGTGCTGCTGTTAAGTGTTAAGTATAGGACTGGTTTCACACAATCCTTGCTTGTTAGAAGATACTCCCTAACAGCATTAAAATTAAAGATGTTCATATCTTGTCAGGTCCTAGAGATAGACTGAGATGAAAGGAAAAGTAAAGAGACAGTATTCATGGAAGAGGGTGTGAAGGAGAATCACTTTAATAAGGGCATAAAGGGACATGTAGAAGGGAAATTCCGAAATTCTCTTTCCTCAATCAGCTAAACATGTCGAACCAGAAGGAAATGCTTTCTAAAACTATGAAAGACAAGAATAGGAAAGAATTACCATGGAGAACTCATGTATTGGTTACCATACTGCAAATACTATGTCATTGCCATTATATTTTTTTCCCTTTTACTTCAGGCTTGTGAAATAGGTCACTCACAACTGAAGAAACATGTTTGCATATGTGGCACATTATAGATCGTTAGACTTTTTTACTTTAATATGTAACTATTTATTATAGATGGTTAGACTTGCAATATTTAAACAATATACATATGCTTAATTTTTTCTAAACCATCAATACAAATAGCAAAAAAGAAAATAAAATGAAGAGGTGCTGAGTTTGAAAAAGCTAGCAATCATAAGTGCCAGATAAAGTGTATTTGACACCTGTAACTGCACAAACTCAGAATCTTTCCAACTTCCCACTACTTACATGGAAATGAAGATATATCCCCACGATCTCTCGCAAGTTCGGCTGCAAAGGCAGAAAACCATATATAGTTGGCCTTCATATCGAACTCAACAAATAAAATTCCAGAAACATTTTTTACCTACCAAAGCTGACAAACAGGATGACAAGAGAGCCAGCCCTTATTTCAGCAGAGAGTTTATTCATTTCAGGGAGAATGAATTTTGCTTGAGCACGATTTATCCCATCAACTCCACTGAATGAGGTTGACATGCATGCCCGCTTAAACTGATAGACAGCAGAATGCTGAAACCAAATGCATTAGCAAGGTACCCAACAGCATAAAAGATTAAAAGTCACTGGATGAATTTGCACAAGATTAGAACTTACTGCCTCGACAGCTGCAGCACTTGATAGTGGCTTTGCCAAAATTACACCCAAAGGAAATAAATTCTGGACCTGTGATTCATCGTTCACAGTTGCTGGCACAGATATTGCCATTTGAATCCTAAAAAAATAGTCACAGTAATAAATCACCTCCAAAGCAAACTAATTGCAAGTACACATACACTGAGATCACTTTTTGCTTAAAGTGATGAAGCGAGAGATCATCTCTTCATGGCAAAGCCATGCGTTTCAGCGAAGTGTGGGCTTCAAACAAGTACACACAAATTGATCCCGGCAAGAAGTAGAGCCTATTTGGCTTAACTTTAAAAAAAAATAGCATTTTAAAAGTAGTTTTTAAAAAAGTCAAACTTTAGTAACTTATAAGTTAAAAAATGAAAAGTAGGGAAGTACCTACTTTTAACTTTTTAACTTTTTTTCAAGTCATTTTAACTTATTTTAAGTTATATTTAACTTTGACAAACACTCGCAAAAGCTAAAAATGACTTAAAAGTAGGTCTGACCAACTTTTAAGTCAATCCAAACATGCTCGTAGGTTGATTCTTAAATTTCACCTTTCAGGAGTAGGAATTTTTTGGATAAGGTATTTTATTCAAAAAGATATCTTTCAAACTGAGGAATTCCGAAGGGCTAATGGCGCAAGGTTCAAAACTCGATGGATAATGGGTCTAGCCCTCTACCCTTCTCCACTTAAATACCAAGCTTTGCATCGAGGTAATTGAATATCACATTTGAGGAGCTGAATTTTTCTGTTGAGTAAAGGTATTTTATATTGGATGCTAAAATTAGTTATTTTAATTGAAATTTGCTTATAGTACAAATTTCATATACGTTTTGCTATTTTATAATAATATGTAAATTGTGCAATTCACTTTAAAAGTTGTGAGCTTCACTTCACTTTTCGCTTCAAACTCGTGCACCTATATGATTTTAACTTTTTTAACATTTGATGAATTATGGGGTGGAATAATGAGTAACACGTACGATATTGATCACCAACTACAGGGTGAACCAAATTGTGTTTCATCAGCTATTTCAAACAGTAGTTTGCCTGCAATTTAAGACAAACTTACCAACAGTAACTAGATCTGTCTTTTTAAGAAGTTACTTTGCAGCCATAAGGTGAAGCCACCATATCATACAAGCTACTATACAAGTCTTAATTGTGCAAGTACTTATTAACAAATTTTATAAGGAAAAATGTTTAGTAGTACTACAAAGTTTAAGCATTGAATCGTATAGGAACTTGTTTGATTTAGATCAATGAATTCTCGACAATTCATTAAATTTAATACAATAAATATTGACTGAAGAGCCATTGTCAAAAAAAAAGACCAGATAATTAAGACATAATAAAGTAATGAAAGTCGCGTCTCCACATAAATTTAGAGTTCACTCCAAAGCAACATGGACAATATCACATGACAACTAAAAGTACCACGGAGCATCTAGTATTAGAGTATATGAGACATAACCTTGCATGACAGAAAAATTGGGAGTGAAAGTAATCACAATCAAATATACCTCCTTTTGTGCTTTGCTTGAATTTTGTACTGTAAACATCTTTGAAGGAAGGAAGGCTGCAAGATATTTACACTCATTAGAAACATCTTACACAAGTGCAGATGATGAATGTATAATTAGCATGTAATAAAAGTGATGAGACCAAACACATTAAAACTCATAACAATTGGAAACAAGCAAAAAATCGAAGTCCAGATCTAAAACATCAGTTCAAAAGCATGGCTGAGAGAAAGATAATAATCTTTAGTATACTTTTCTAGCAAACACTTGGAACTGACATAAGATGCATTTATTTAGAATATCATGGCTGAGAAGAACAATAATACTGTTGAGTATTTTACCGCAAAAACTTTTGACTGACATTTAAAATGACTGTTTGATGCAGATAAACAAAACCAATAAAATCAACAATATTTTAAGACCATTAACATCAACTTGGAAATTGACACCAAAATCATTAGCATTGATGACAAATAGGCAAAAAGCTGCATCCTCATGTAAGTACATTACATTTCTAACAGCACGGCGTTGGAGAATGTTGTAGAGTTCAACAGGTTTGCAATAACTTGAAAGGCTTTCTTCAGCAGCAATCTCCTCCTCTGCAGACAAATGTGTAGCAGAATCTTGCCTGCACATTGAATCCGTAACTGTAGAGTAACTGCAGTAGCAAGTGTAATTCCTGTTCCACAAATTATAATATAACAATCATTATCCATGCTTCTGTAAGTGCATTTGAGTATCTTAAATGTAATTATTGACAAATATAAATATAACACCTCAAATGCAGGGCACAGGAAATATCTTACGTGGTTTCACGAGCCACTAAAGGTATGCCTGGCATCCTTGTCACAAAGTATTCAAATGTATATTCATAGTTCTTTCAACTTCACTAAATTCAGAAATAAAATTGTGTGAGGAAAGAATCATTAAGCACTTGACATAATAGGCAACAAGGGAAACAAAGATAATGATAAAATCTGATTCAGATTTCTCCTTCAGATAATACATGAGTCTTATTTTCCTTCTTCTCTATTTTCTTTAGTTGTGGAGGAGGGAGATATTCAAAAAATTCATTCTCATCTCACTTGAAAAAACAATGCCATGAAGTTTCACTATATCATTGTATGAATATAAATAGCCTTGCTTAAAAATGCAACCAAAAGAACCATTTTAAGAAGAAGATATAATAAAAAGAATGAGATTACATGTTACAAACCTTTTTGATAAGCAAAGAACCAATAGAAAGCTGCTGGAACTACCAGATGCAAAATGTGAATGGAGCTTAACATGGAAACTCGTGTGCAGCTTCTTCGTCAAGCGAAAGGGATACACTTGTGGCTAAAGCATGATAAAAACTTTGTTCTTTGATTTTATAAACGAAGGGGAACCACAGCAATATAATTTTGGAATTCATGTATGAATGGTTTAGGAAAAATACAACAGTCGTTGAAAAGGTAGTGTTCAACTGAAGGAAGAATAGGTTGCCCATAACATTGAACGGTATTATTTACTCAAAAAGAACAGGAACATTGTCTCCCTAACAATCAAGATTGATTCACAAAAGAGAGAGAGATCCGCAACATTTTTGTCTCTAGTGTAAAATATGAATAAGTGAGTCTCTCACATAGTGACTTGGCAAAAAAAAAGGTGATTCTCTCATATAGTGATCTGAGAACTACCAGGAAGAGAAGAAAATTATGGAGATCACAAAGATGTTCGTGTGATAGAATCTACTAACCAGTCAAGTTTTCTTAGTTCTTACCTTCCCAATATCAGCATCCCCCGGCACCACTCCAAATCTCCCCAAATATTCTTCCTACACTAATGCAAATATGCGCTTCTCCCTATCCCTTGCTTAATCCCCACTAACCCTTCATGAAAGAAGAGTGGCAACAACGTGCACCTTCACCTTACCAGACTAGTTTCTCAACAGTGAGCAATTCCATTTCCTTGAAGCTGAGAAAACTATCTCCGCACAAACGTAACCCACTGGAATTATTGACCCAGCTAAACTCGATCAATAGCTCATCTACTAATATTCTTTCCAGCACAAATAATTGCTGAATTTGATCTTAAAAACTTTAAACAAATTAAACCACAACTTCCCTTAGTTCAGCCTTCAAAACACGCGTGGAGGCAGAATATTTAGTCCTCTGTAAATCTGATCCTACTAGAGGGCAATCTGGAGTACCTTTGGTAGGTCTGAAAACCTCTCTATATCTAATAGACCCCACTGTTTCTCAATTAGTTCCTAGTTATAAGGAAAAGTTTCTGAATTCAGACAATAAAACTGTAGTTTCCACATCTCACTCAGATGAATGACATAGAGATACTCTATAGTGCATTATTTATCAATAAAAGACTTTCTTCGAAATTTGCAAAGCAGAAAGGGCTATGCAATCAGAAAACTATAATCAATTTGCAGCCGAAACAGCCAGGGCAGTGTTTGTCAGGTTCGAATAAAAAAACATTAATTATCAAAAAAAAAAATTGCTGTCTCACATAAAACCTAGCCCTGTCTTCAGTATTTTCTTTGTTATATTTGTGGTTCCTGTACCAGCTTGCACACACCTTGGGTTCATGGTACCTCTTACAAGCACACCTACCCACTAACTCAGCTCACCAAAGCTTAGAAGATGCAAAGAATTCACCTAATGCAGTCTTTGCTCGATTGCAGCTGAACGCTAGAGTCATTCTAGCAGTTCATTTCTTGTTGTCTTTTTTTCTTTCTTTTTTTTCCATCATGTCATTAGGTAACTCCAAACAACCATTAAAATCCAATACTTCAGACTTCATAGGCAAGCTCAAAAAAAAAAAACAGATAACCACTGGAATTCCCAAATCACTGATAATTCACAGGCAAAACATGGATATATGCAAAGTTAAATTGTTGCAATGCTCACAATAATTAGAAAAAGGGATTAGGGATTTTGCCCCACGGGATAGAAAGGAAAGAATGTAACCTACTACTCGATTTTGTCGAAGATGGTGGAGGAAGGTGCTGTCTCTGTCGATTCGCCGGAAGTAGAAGACCGGCGCCGTTTGAAATTGGCGGACCTAAATCAGTCGGATTTTAGGATCCGTTCTTGGTTTCGGTTCGAACTTTGACCGCTCAACCAGAGGCGTTTTGGGGCAGGGTCAAGTTTTAACTGAGAACAGGAACAATCTGAACGGAACACTTCAGGGGTTGTTTGGTGTGAAGACCAAATAGTCTTGGAATTAATTAAAGTGCATTTATTTTGTTGTTTGATTGGTAAGGTCGAGATAATTTATCTCAAATTTAATAATCACTCCCTTTGTCCTTAATTTTTTGTTCATTTTTCAATTGGCACACTTATTAAGAAAATAATAATTAACATAGTGAGTTTATTATTTTACCTCTGCTAATTATGAAGTGGATGAAGTAAAAATTTAAGATTTTCAAGAAGTTCTACTTTTTCAAAGTAATTAATTGAGGGTATAATAGGTAAAAAAAATTATTTCTTGATTTGTCAAAATCGACAAGAAGATATGGACAACTAAAAAATGAAAAGTGAACTAGTAACTAGAGACGGAGAAAATAGTATTGAGATAAATTATTTTTCTCTTTGGTGGAATAATAATGCTGAAATAACTATTTTGGTATTTAGGTTTATGTTTTAGGTAGTGTGATGCTTGGTTGGGGGAGGTGGGGTGGGGTAGCTAGGTTTTTAGAACTTATTATCATTAATAATTGTTTAGATCTTAGTCATCTTGTTATTTTGATTTTTTAAGAAAAATATTGAAAAACTTATTTCAAAATAAAATAAGTGAAATGACAAAAATGTCCCTTCAAATATTTTTTATACCTCAAAATAGTAAAAAAAAAAATGGATACTTCCAAAGTGCACTACATGTACAAAAACACTCATAACCTTCCAATAAGGGTCAAAATGGGTACTTCAGTTCACACAAAATAGTAAATCTAGCCAATTAATTTAATTAAAATTAGATAATTATGATTGATTTGGAAAAATCGTTAAAAGAGGGTTGTATTTGTTAAGTTTATTAATGAGAGGTAAACCTAATTTATTAAAATACATATTTGTAAATAATGTGAATATTATTTGAAAATGAATAATTCGGATATAATTAAATTTTTGATCGATTTGGAGACGTAGAATCCTATGGATGAATTAGATAATCCCATTTGATCAAATATTTAGCAATTATTCATACGTTCTTTTCATGACGGTATTTCACTATAACGAGAAAAGTAGAGGATTCCAGCCCAGATGTCTCACAAAGTGATACAACATACTAACAAGATGCAACTCAATAATAAATATCTTAAGCAAATTATAATTATAATAAAACTTAATTTAAAGGGGTAACTCACCTTAGACTATGAAATTTAGGTTGGCATACTCTCACTCTAGTGCTTGGAAGAGGTATGGGTGTCTAGATCTCATATCCTTCTCACCTTTTCATGTCATTTCTTTGATGTTCTTATTTTTCCAAAAGACTTTTATCGGAGCTATGTGTTGTTTCTCAGTATGCAGACCTAACAGTATAGTATTGTAACTGGAGTCTCATCGTAGGACAATTTCTCTAAGATCTAAAGATTCTCAACTAGACAATCCGAGAAATGGTTTTATATATATTTTTGCAACATTTGTCCATATAGAATTTCGAAATGAGCTTACATTTCCCATCCATTCTCATAACGTCCTTCAAGGTGAGATCTTCAAGAATACTCAATAGTCAATACATAATTATAAATATTGACGTCTCACATCCAAATATGATTTCTTGCGATTATAGGTCGTCAATGACTGCTCAAAATAAGTTTAACTTGTTTCACTCGCCTTGCGCTACTTTCAGAAATTAAAATAAATAAATAAATATAAACTAGAATTCCTGAGCCTGACAAAAAGTAATTCGGTGTACTAAGTCAAGTCTAACCAACCATGACTCACCCACCTACAACCATCTAATAGGGGTTTTTATTTTCGTCCCTATAAAACCTCATAAGGCGTCATGACTCATCCTGATATTGAAATGGTAGTTGTTATTATATGCAAACTCAATAAGAGGTAAGTGATCATTCCCAACTTCCCTTGAATTCTATATCACACACTCATAACATATTCTTAAGTGTCTGGGTTGTGCGCTCTATCTGACCTGTCCGGGAACCCATAATCTGACGATTCTTTCAATATGATCTTTTTTGTGAATTTCATCTATTTGAGAAAAAAGTTGTGCTGAGATTAATTTGCATCCCCAAGTCCCTCTGGAATGACCACCAAAACGTAGTTATAAATTGTGTTCCTTTCTCATAAATGATTAATACTAGGACATCGTGGAGACTGACTTTCTCTCAAATAAACAACTAATCATCATCCATATAAGTAGTGACAAGAAATGGGTTAATTTTGTTAGTTTGTCAACAATCACCTAAATAGAATCAAACTTATTTCGTGAATGGGGTAATCATGTAACATAATTCATAATAAATACTTCCAACATCCACAAAAGGAATAGTTATATCATGCATTAGCCCATCAAACTTTTTATGCTTAATTTTCACATACTGACAATTGGGACACTTAGTCACAAATTCGACATTGTTTTTTCATCTCGTGCCACTAATGGATCCTCTTAAAATCATGGCACATCTTTATTGATCATGGGTGAATAAAATAATGAAAATGATTGCCTCCGCCATAATCAACTATTAGAGTCCTATAACATCTGAAATATGAAGTCAATTATTGAAACGACCCCAAAACTGCCCGAAAATGTGCTTCGGAAACACCTAAAATTGTAATTTCCATATATCTCAAAATCCGTGCATCATTTCGGAAATTCGACTTCATATTCTTATTCAGGGGGTCAAATTGAGTGGGAAATGAGTCTAACCCGAATTTTAGAACAACCGTATCAAAATTCGAAAATCGCAAAAAAATGCGATTTTGAGGGTCAACTTTAAAGGGGCATATCTCTCAGCACACAAGGAACTGGAAGGAGCTCAAACTATCAAAATTAAAGCTCTGTGAGTTAGCTTTCCAACGCAATTTGTTTCACCTCATTCCGAGTTAGGATGAAGGAGTTATGACCATTTTCGTAAAACCTGTCCGGCAGAAAATGCAAATTCCAGTAGCCGAAAACACTGTTCACCCGCCTCAATTTTTTTCTAAGTGTTGGGACGTTTTTATAAAAAGGGGACATATCCATACTTAGTCATTTAACTTCAAAACATCCAAAAACTCTCTCTAAACCCTCTCCAAAAATTCCACCAAGATCATCAACCAAATTCAAGGATCCCAAGCTTTAATTCCGGATTCAAGATTCAATCTCAAGCAATTCTCCATTCCAATCTTCATCAAGAATTCTCCAAAGTTGAGGTATGTGGGTTGATTGTGGAAACCTTCCTTTCCACAAGTCCAACCATTTATCCTCTATTTTACTTCAAGTTTATGGGTCCTTATGATCATTTATGAACTCTTGAATTATGGAATTATTACTACACATCCTATTATGGTCTATTTTTGTATATTATCATGAAATGGAATGATTATATGATGTTTATGGTTTTCATGCCTCCATGATCAAATTATGAAGGTTGTTATATATGTATATATATATGTATGTTGTTGGTGGGCTGTTTTATATGGATTTTGAAATTGGTTGGACTTAGTACTCTTGAAACACATGATTTTATTTACATGAACAAGTAGCCCACCATATGTTTGATAAAATGCCATTTATAGAATTCTTATGAAATGGAAGGTCCAATGTACGTCCTATGAGTCGGATGATTATATAAGTATTGAAATGATGATGAAATGGATACATGTATATGATTTTCTCTATATAGTGTGTGAGTCGACCAAGCCTAGCTCGGGGGGTTGTAGGCCCGGGTAACCGTATCAAGGGGTTGGTACCTTGGTTGCCTAGTACGGGGGGTAGTAGGCCCGTATAACCGTATCGAGGGGTTTGTACCTTGGTTGCCTAGTACGGGGGGTAGTAGGCCCGTATAACCATATCGAGGGGTTTGTACCTTGGTCCCTAGCTCGGGGGGTGGTAGGCCCGGGTAACCACATTGAGGGGTTTGTACCTCTTTCGCCTCTCCAAGGGGGTGGTAGGCCTTGGAAATACTATATTGATGGTCACTCACTACACATATACTATGCCCTACTAAATATGATTTTTATATAAGCATCATTATACATATCATCTCATTAATATGCTATCTATCGGGTACGATTATGCATTTTGCCTATGATGTCCATCCCTTGTTGCATTGCATTGCATCCCATATACTTAGTACATTCAAACGTACTAACGCATACTCTATGCCTACATGATGTCACCATGTAGGGACCGGAGCACCGCTTGACCCTCGTCCTCCGCGTGGCTAATACGATTTTCTATCAAGGTTATTGGTGAGTCCTCCATTCCGGGGACGTTGCTTATGATCTTTTGCTATGTATAAGACTTTTCCTTTTAGTTATGTTTTGACTATGAGGGTGAGCCCAGTTGTTTGTCTTGGCCCCCGCTAAAGTACCTATGTTTAGAGGTGGTGTTGGACAAGTTGTGTATTATGTTTGAGCTTGATTCATCTATGGTATTTATGTATCATTTCTTCTTTTTTTTTTTTTGCTCCCTTAGTCCCGATTTCCCCCTTGATTATGCTTATCGCTTATGGTCATTTTAATTGCTTCCGCGACCAATGATGTGTAAGATACGCTATGAGGCTTGTTTGGGGTTCCTTCGGGTTCCCCATTCGCCGGTCACGTCTAGGCCCTAGGCTTGGGTCGTGACAATTATAATACCTTTCTGTTTCTTGTCACCTCAAAGGATAAAGACTCATTATCCTAAACTACACTAGGATGAGATCCTCATACCGCCACTCTTTTATTTCCCCAACTAAAAATGACATTATATAATTTAAATTGTGACCTCACTATCCAACTAATGTAATTTTCAAGCTATCTATTTTCGGCTCATAAGTATGATATGCTGTCCATAGATCTGTGATTGAGGGCATCAGTTATCATATTTGCCTAATCCAAATAATACAAAAAATATATATATCTTAGTCTTTTAGCAACTCGAGCCATTCCCGTTATCGTAAGTACAACTATTTCTACTTAAAAGAGTACAAACAAGATCTTATTAATAGTGAAGATATCAACATGAACGCCATACAAATAGTGTCTCTACATCTTCAATGCATGTATAACTGCGGTAAATTCTAAATCTTGGGTCATATAATTCCTCTCATGCTTCCTCAACTGCATCGAAACATATGCAATCACCTTACAATGTTGCATCAAGACACACCAGATTTCAACGTTTGAAATATCATAATACACTGCATAACCCTCTGAACCCTCTAATAAGATGATGTGAAACAAGAAGATGAAAACAAAACAAAATCAAGATTGAAAGATAGATAAAAGAGAGATAGACATAATTAAATTAAAATTTAAAGAAAAGATGCATTAGTGAAACTAACTAAAACACCACTTATTTGATAAATAAAAACACAGTCTAGTAGAATCCTCAAGAAGGTCGCAACCTTACTTGCAAATCCAAGGGCAAAAACTCGAAATTCAACAAGGAATTTTCAAGCTCTCACAAGAGGCACAATTTTTTGTATGTTAAAACTAGTTATGGAACCTAACTTGCAATCTAAGGCAAGATGTGGAAATTTAATAAAGAATTTTCAAGCTCTCACAAGAGGCACAATTTTTCATATGTCAAAACTAGTTGTGGAATCCTAATATATACTATATATAATAAAGGTTAAAAGTAACGATAAAGACCCAAATTTTCCTCACTAAAATTATAAGGTAATTAAAGTGGTAGAGCACTTAATATATTGAATATCTTTATGTCTTTCATGTTTGAATCTTTCAAAATTTCCATCTTAATTTATAAAGCTTTTCATGCTTGAAGGTGCTTAGCTTGACTCACTGTGAAAGGTCTCCTTGAAATATTGTTACTTTTATCTACATCACTATCCCCATTTTCAAAAGAATTAGTCCTCGAATTCGCCTCACCTTTAGATTTAATAAGTATGGTTTGAGTATCATATTTAATGTTTAGCTCTTCTAAGCTCTTTTGATTTTGAAAAATCATGCACAAATTTTCCTCTTTCTTTGATCATTTGTTTTTCTTACTCACTTCTCTTTTCTTATGATAATTCATTCTCACTCAAACTCTCAACCTCTTATTGTTTTTTCTTTGAGCTATCACTCTTCACTCCCTTACTCCTCTCTTTCTTTTCTCTCAAGTTTTTCTTTCAACTCTCTCATTTTTTTATATTTCTCTCCCATTTGAAAAAGAGAAAGAGAGTTAAAAATGTGTTTTTTACTATTCTTAACAAATACATATTTATTTGATCTTTCATCATGTTTAACCCCTACATCATATTTTTATGGCCTTTCATCAACAGATGACAAGCTTGCGCTGCGTTGGTACAACAACACAAATCACTTCAGCATGGTAATTTTTATCTTATACTTAACTGACACTCTCTTGATTACCTTGAGTTCACCATATTCATTGAGCCATTGAAATCTATAAGGTTTAAAATTTCTTTATGTTGGAAGTTTCAATTGTTCCATTATAAATATGCTAGCAACATTTGCACAAATTTCACTATCGATTATAAAAAAATATAATTGTTCTTGAACTCTACATCAATTATAAACAAGTTCTATCTTTGATCAAGATTTGTCTTGCTAGAGTAATCATAGTTTTTCATATAAGAACAAACTTTTCATCATCATAAATTTCTTCTCTATTCTTTTCTCTCATAAACTCATCACTACTATCACTCTTCCTATGGGCATTCCTAGATTCATCTTTCATTTTGATAACTACTATCATTTAATGCAATGATAGTTCTTCAATTTGTTAGAACATTCATTTTCTTTATGCTCATATTTTTTACTTTTAAAACAATTTATTTTAGATGGGGTTTCAAGTTTAGTTATATTATCTGAATTCTTGTAATCTAACTTTAATTTGCCTTTGTCAAAATTGAACTTGAAGCCTTGCTTTACACCTTTGGGTTTGTCCCAAGTTTCTAAACCTGGAAAAACTACAGAAAATAGCAAACTATAATACATATTAAAGGTATAGTATACTTTATTTTTTTATGGATATATTTAATTATTAAATAGTAAATACAATTCTACACATCTAATTAAGTTTTTTAAGCCTCCTTTTATGCTTCACTTCCCTAGTTCCCACCTTCAAAGTTTCTCTTTCAATCTATCCCCAAATCACCATCTCTTTCCCCCAAATTTTCTTACAATTAATGATCCTTTGCATGATTTCATGAGCTATTTTGTGATTCGGATTCATCAGATATCTTCTAATTTCATTTTTTTTCTCTTTTTCATCGAAGGTTATAGTTGTATACACATTTCATCTATCTTTACAGGGTTTCGGGTGAAGGTTTTTTTTTCACCATTACAATGCGAAAGTTAGTACTCCGAAGAGGATCACAAGAGGTACACATTTTTTTGATAAATTGTTGGAAGAAGTACCTTTGTTTGATTTGTGTATCGCTTAAGAGCAAGCCAAAATTTCCGGCTCTATTGTTGCAATGGAGATCAAGAAGGGAACAAAGATTCGTAATAACATATTGATGGGTTATACACCTGTATAATTGTATTGTTTTAGTTTCATTTTGTCATATTGTTGTGTTGTACATGATACATTAATACTTATATTGTTCAAACAAATGTACGAGTTCATTATTTTCAAAGTATGTTAGTCAATTGTTGTATTCACATGAATATTATATAATTTGAATAGGAGGAAGAAATTGTTGTTTTTAATACTTTTCAAATTTTTATACAGTAGAATACTTGTACACTTGGATACTTCTATTGCATTTTGTCACTTGTATTGAATTATCAATAAAAGTCTAAAATGTGGATATATTGAGTATGTTACGTCTAATGTATGTTAGTGAATTGGTGTATTCTTATGTAAACATATCATTTGTATAACTATACTATTCATGTGTGTATTCAATAGTTGTATCAACATGCTAAATGTACACACAATGCATTTACTGTATGCAAGAAATCAGATTTTATGTTTTAAATCAGATTTTAAGTATGTTGTATCCCAATTTTACTATTAAACCGATAGGAATTCATATGCTCTGAATAGGTCATTATTTCTTGTTAATTTGACAATGGGAAGTTGAGAGTTTAAAGAGCGTAATTAAAGAGCAGACAATTATAATAACAAAAACTCTTTATTTAGTACATATATTTAAAATTGTATCATATATTGTATTTTAAAAAAACCTATAAATACTTTGAATACAACAAGATTTAGATAGAAATTATAGTTATTTTGGGTAAATATAGTACTTTAACTATTCTAATAACCCTAAAACTATAGTCATTTTTGTAAGTTGCTCATTTATTTTTAGGTCATGAAGAAAAAATAAGATTACACTCTTGATTTGTTCTCCTTTTCATGTCCCTCCACCTTGAGTACGTGTCAATTGATAAGCTTCATATAAAGTAGAGAAACAATGCAAATATAATAATTTCCGTACTTTCTTATTATAAATTTTACCATAAGACTTATCTCTGGATCAATGACATTAGCTCGAAACTTAGTATGCTCTAGCTCCTCATAATATTATTTCAAACTCTTGCTTTTTTGTTGAAAATAGTAATACGTCTCAAGTATATATATCTTGTTCATAATTTTGACCTACAAACATTTTTCACATACAACTTTTCACCATTCCAACTTGTAACAAAGTTTCTATTCACCAAAGCATCTCTTTCAAAAAAAAAAAAAAAAATCCACCATGAAGAAGAAAAAGCCTCAAGATGACTTATAACATAATTTTCCAAAAAAAAAAGAATCACTCACATTGTTGAGAGTATATTATCTTTTAAGCTTCACTATTCAATCAAGATATTTATTTGGGTCACTACTTTCTTTGAAAAATGAAAGTGTAACCTTGATGTTGGTAAATCCTTGATCCTCATTTCTTCTATTGTATTTTTTACCATCAATCGGACACCAACCTCCATTTCCTCCTTTTTCTTTCTCTCATGCCTAACCTCTCTTGTTGATATTGATCGTCTGCTTCATAGTCATAATTATCATCATCAAAAGAATCACGATTTTGATGGTTACATTGACTCTTATTTGAGGTCTAATGACTTGCTTTGTTGGTAAAGTAGCATTAGGGAATAAAGTATATTGCACAACAAAATGTGATATGGAATTGCGTTAAAAGTAGTCTTACCTGATCCCTCATAATGTTTGACCAATAGGATTAAAAAATAGTTGCTTTGTTATTTCTTGAGTTCTCACTCTTCTATCCATACCTTTCAATTTTTCCTTCATATTTCTCATTTCTTCCAGTAGTTTTGAAGCATAATTTCCATTTTGGCAGAGAGTTCTCTCTTCAATGAAGTCATTGTATCTATAAAAACAAACAAATAGTTAGTAGAAAAAAGTTCTTCATCATTCACTCATTTAATGTATTTCTGTTTTTGTCACATATACTCATGTATCACTCCAATGCTAAAGACTTTTAATGCCACAGTCGAATGAACTCACTTTAATCTTATTTTTTACCACTCTTGAATAACTCGAGATTGAGTATCAACATCGTCAAATAATTTGAGTGCAGCTTAAAAAGTCTTTAGTAGTTAGGTTAAAAATAGTCAAACCATTTAAATTTCATTCGGTTAGGTGATACTATTAAAGTTTTAACACATTAAAACACCATTCTTTGATCAAATAACCAAAACACATCCAAGACCCCCCAGACGCAAATCAATAGTGCAAAATCAATCACAAAACACGTTTCAAATCTTTTGAAATCATCACATCACCCATGCAAAGTTGTTTTAATCAAAAGTTTGATCATGGTCAAACTTAACTTCCTTAAAATTCTAACATCCAACTAAAGGCTCAAATCACTCTTGAACACCTCGGGATCCATACAATCATATCAAGTCTAAAATACCCTCTCGATTCTAATAGGACTATCATAACCGATTTAATTAATTCAAAATATTGATTTTGGTTAAATTTCTCAAATTTCAAACCTTCAAAACTGAAAATCTCAATCAAATTTTATTCGATCACCTCGAAAATCATGTCACTCATTCTCACAAGTTATAAACAACATAATGGAGCTACAAAAAAGTTTAAACTAAATGAATGAATCCAAAAACACAAAGCGACCTTGTGGGTCATTACATTACATGTTAGAATATGTGGGTCATTACATTACATTACATGTTAGAATAAATTTAATGAGTGGTCAACTAGTTGTGTTCATTATATAAAATTTGATGAAATCATGAGTATAATTTTGAGATGATATTTTTATTTTATTTTCATTTGATGTCTGATACCCATATTATTAAAGTTTAACTAATTCAGATACGTGCCGCATAGGACATTTAAACCAAAAACCTTTGATGAAGAAAGAATCAACCTTAATTATTTACTGCATCATATTCTTTGTTAGTGAGAACGGAAAAGATATTGTAACATTTTTATATAAATAAACAAACAATTTAAATAAGAAGAGAACTAATATATGCTATAATAAATGTGTGATTAACAAGGCTTGTTAATCGAGTATAAACACATACAAATGGGATCTTCACCTGTTTTTTTCACTACACACTCAGAACCAACAAATGTTTTTCCATAGGCAAATTTACAGTAGGGTTCACAATCATGTTTCTTATCATCTCCTCTACACTACATCAAAAATAATCTTTAGCGACAATTAATTAATTGTAATAGTTTAATTGTCGCTAAAGATGTTATTTTAGATACAAGTAGCACTCTTTGTAAATGTCTTTAAAGTCTATGACAACATTGAATTCAATGACCATTAACTAATGTTGATAAAGACTTTAGCACTCTTTATTAATGCAAATATTTACTGCTGCTAAAAAAATGTTTCTGTTGTGGTAATAGCGCAAAAAAATAATACAAAAGTAGTGTATACATACCACAAACGTAAGCTATGAGGGAAAAAGTATTGCTAAATGAAGCTTTCAAGTTTGCCATTATATTGACGATGTAAGGTGCAATGAATAAAGTAGTGACTTCTCCTAAGGTTTTATAGGAGAATTCAAAGGTTTGTAGTACTTTATGTTAGGAAAATAATATAAGTTTGTATCAAATTGGATTTGTGTATTATTTTGACCAAACTAAGCTATATATGGAAATAATACTATTAAAACTTATGATTGATTCAAAATAAGAATTTAAAATACCAGTTCTTTAATTTAATTAGAAATTATGTTAGGAAAATAATTTAAGTTTGTAATCAAAATTGAATATATTTCTTATTTTGACCAATATTAAGTCATATATGGAAAAAATAATATTATTGAAGCTTATGGTAGGTTCAAAATTAGTTTTTTGCGGCCCAATTTCAAGAATCGAATGGTGTCTTGAAATTCGATTAAAAACTAAAAACTGACTGGTTGAAGTTCAATTTTTCATAATGCAAAAGTTAAAATTTTGTTGGATTTATGTTCATAATTTTTTTAATAATCCCCTAAACTCAAACATATTATCAAATCAACTATATGTCTTAATATAATTAGATTAATTATTTAAATTTAATTAAACATATTGGAGTAAAGTTTAATTTCTAGTGGATTAATTTATTTTGTTTGACTTCAAAGGATAAACTAATTCAACTCCTCTCCTCAGCGACTCTAAAGAAGACTTAATTATAAACTCGAAATAAATTCATTTTTTTAGGGGGAATTGACATACACATCCAATTTTTATGTTGATTGACACATCACTCTTGAACGCATCAGGACCCATACAAACAATCCTATCAAGTCTAAAATAACCTTTCGATTTTAATAGAACTGTGAGAACTCGTAATCGATTTCGTTAACTCAAAATATTGATTTTGATCAAATTTCTTGAATTTCAAATCTTCAAAATCGAAAATCTCAACCAAACTTTATTCGATCGCCTCGAAAATCATGTTTCTTATTTTTGCAGGTCATAAACAAAATACAGAAAGGTTCAAACTGGATAAATGAATTTAAAAGAACAAAACGACCTTGTGGGTCGTTACATTAAATGTTTTAATAAATTTAATGAGTGGTCAATCAACTTTGTGTTCAGTATATAAGAGAGAGAGGTGCTAAATATCCTCTTGAACTTGTAACTCTCTATTCAGTGAACATCTTAACTACAACAAGATTTAAATATCCCTTGAACTTGATTTTTTATATGATAGGTGCATCCTTACTGTCCAAAGACTTCAATCGTGTATACACACTCTATCAACCGTGAAAAGATGGCTGGTGTGGATGTCCACATATAAATATTTACCCGACCCTCATTATCATTTACCCAAGTTACCCTATAAATATCAAAATTCAAATAAATATTTACCCGACCCTATATCTATCAAAGCCCAAATTTAAAAAGTCAAATCATCGATATATTTAGAAGGTTTCTTCTCAAAGCTTGGGTGAAGATTTTAAACATCTCTTCTCTAAGCTTTGTCTGAATATTTTTTACTTTTCTCTTTTCTTCGAAGCTCCGATCAGTAACAGTCAAACCTCAAAGCTTTGGGTGAATCGATGAAGCTTTTGCTCTGATCAATAACAGTAATAGTGAGTTTTCTTCAATCAAGACTGAAATTCTTTCCAACGACGGACCAACCTATGGACTGTGGTCCCACCAACGATCCGTCGGTGGCTCCGTTTGTCCTGGCACCAGTTTAGAAAGACTGAAATTTCTTACCTTTTGAATCAGAGGTGTTACGGGGAGTGATCTGATTGAATTGAAAAAAGATAAGAATATTTATGACATAGAATTATTTCTACATAATAGGGACACCGGACACAATATATGTGTTATGTGTAACACCCTAGAAAAATTTTTGAGCTAAGAATCGAACCATTCTTCGTTGTGAGTAGGATTTTACCGAGTAATTTAAAATTTTCTTAAGTGTTAAGGTCACTAGATGTAGCACCTTGAGTTCCAAGAATAACTATAGAGAGTTCATTCAAGTCATTCCTAAGTTCTTCTAAGTTTTGGGTCAACTTCAAACAAGCATAACTTTTCGTACAAGATGAGTTAGGTGGCCCATAAGATATCAAATGAAAGGTCTTTGAATTATCTTTTCAACGCCACCAAATTTTCTAAGTTTCGAGTTTGGATGAGTGAGATATGTCCTTTTGAAGTCAGACTGTCTAATTAAGGAAAGTTACCCAAATATAGTGAGGGGTATTTTGGTCTTTTCCTTACCCAATCATATTTAATTCACTTTAGTAAAGTTTTAGGGGTCTAATCTGATTAGGTTCAGTTTTATAATCCTAATATACGCCTAAGGTTTTAGTTGAGAGTTCAAGAAGAGAAAAGAAGAGAAAAGAGGAGAAACGAGGAAAGGATCAAGGTGTTCGTCGAGATTCTTGAGTTTTGTTGTGGATTTTAGCCATAGGTTTGATCCCTAAGAGGTATGTAAGCTTCCATAGTGTTGGGTTCGTTCACCCACGCGCCAATCATGTTATTTTCAGCGTAATTTCATCCTAGAAAGTTGAGGGTTTGATGTTCTTGATTAGTGTTCTTGAATTTGCTTTCGTTCTTGAATTAGGATGTGTTTGATGAATTCTTGAGATTAAAGTGAGTGTTTTGAGTAGATTAGTGTGTAATTATGTTGAGTAATCGAATCCAAGTGAGTGGGAAAGAAACTATTCAATTCTAGGTGAATTAGGGTCGAAAAACGAGTAAGAAAAAGTCGGACATAAACAAAGTACCAGGTCCACGTCGCGGATCACCTGTTCCTTCAGAGTGAAACTTTCCTCTCAGTGTCACGGAGAGAACCCGGACTCAACTATTTCAAAAATTATTTCGACCAAACATTATAATTCATCTCCGCGTCGCGGACTTGCTCCCCAAACAATGTTTTTCAATCGTTTTCTCATGATTTATTTATCTAAAACTCATTTAAATCATTATGATACCTTTCCTATCACAAATCATAACCTTGAATTCATAATTCAAATTAAAGGTAGAGTTAAGAGTCAAGTTTTGAGAGTTCTTCCGAACATTTTGAGAAAGTCTCTTTGAGTCTTTTTTAGGAGTCTTCTACAATTTCTAATAACTTGTTTCAAGACTCGAGCAAGTGTGTATGAGAATGAGGAGAATGTTCATGAGTCTACTGTCACGACCTGAGCCTACACCCTGGATGTGGCCGGCACTTGAAGACCATTGCTGGTCCCCTAGCGAACCCTCATCCTGGCTAACTACAAGCGGAAAACTGATTCAAGCATACAAAGCTTAAAAACTGAAATAAAAGTTCATAAAACTTGAATTCAAACTCTAACTCAAATTAAAACTCTGAATAATAAAATATATTCAACTCGCCCCAAAATTGGCAACTTAAGTCTTTGAAATATTTAATAAAATAAATAAATAATACAGACTTCTCAACTATACTGACTATCTATGAAGCCTCTAACTGATAAAGATGGAAGTCGGGACAAGACCCACGACATCCTGACTAAACTGAAAAGTAAATGAAATCCTCCAGAAACAAGGAGGCTCACCATAGCTAACTCGAACTTCCGGATGTATCAACGAAGCTCCAGTTGATGATCCTGAATACCTGTGTCTGCATCATAAGAAGATGCAGGACAAATGGCTCAGTACGTGGAATGTACGAGCATGTAAGAGGAATTCTAAAACATAAACATAAGCTTGAAACTTGATAAAAAGGGAAACATACTTACCTCTTCTCAAACTTACTCAATTCAAGGAATACTCAAGGATACTCAAAACTACTCAAACTTACTCAACTCAGAAGTACTCAAAGATAAGATACTCAACTCAGAGATTAGATACTCAACTCAAAGATATGATATTCGACTCTAGGTACTCAACTCAATATAAAGCAACAATACACATGCAATGTATGGAAAGCTTTATAAAACAGTAAAAACAACTTAGTTTGTTAAAGAAAATGCAATAACAAACTCAACTTTACTTATATAATAAAGTAATATAGTTTCTATGGGAGTTTCTCTAACCGACAACCATCACTTAAGAGATATAGTGATGATACAACACTTTACCTCATGCTGTCAAGGACCATCATATACTTTGCCATCAGTATAGGACCTAACTTAACTTAGTGGATCCACTAGTCTATGCGAAAAAGATTCATCTAAAAAGTATGACCCTTTTCTACCCATGATGGCTACAATGTTTTCATGGAGACTTGAGTTAATAGGAAACTCGCATCCCCAAATCGGTGCTTAATAATATTCCCAAAATATAATACTAGCTCTTTATGTTTAAAACATACTTCTTCTCTGATTTGAGATAATTACTCAAACTTAGCTTAAAAGTTCTCTTGGAATCGATGTTCCCTTTTTTTGCTCAAAACTCTTTTGAAAATCTCAGTTTCCTCTCATCTTAAATGTGAAAACATTTACTCTTGGGAATACTTAATTCCCATATATCATTTTAAAGAAAATGAACTTTACTTTTACTCTTTACTCAACTTCAAAGCTTAAGTCTTAAAACAAAGTTTAAACATTTGTAAAAGACTTCTTAAAATATAGTTTATGCCAAATTATGGACATGAACGACTCAATGCAAGGTTTTTAATAACCATAGATCGAACTCAATACTTAGAACTCCAGAACTACAATAATACTACTCACTTCAAGAATCTCAACTCAGAGGGTTCATGCGAAATTTATGAGCATGAATTACTCAACTCAATGACTCAAAGATACTTCTCATCTCAAGACTGTTCAACTTATAATATTCATGCGGAATTATGAGCATGAAATATTCAACTCAAGCACTCAAAGGTGCTTCCCAAAAGGGATTAGGAACTCAACACTTAAAAGCTTAGAACTTGAAGATACCACTTCTCTAAAGGATACTCAACTTACGATGTTCATGCGGAGTTATGGGCATGAAACAACTCGACTCGATGATCAACAAAACAATATGGAACTCATGTATACGACTCTTTTCATTTTCCGACTTGCTTCATCAAAACTTAGTTCAAATCGATAGTTGATTTCAAAGGATTCACAATTGAACTCAAAGACTTTCTTGAACTCTACTTTTATCTCTCTTTTGAATGTGAATTATGAATTCAAAAGTTATGGTTCATGATATAAAGGATCTCGTGATGAAAAAGTAGACTTATGAATACATTCTCCTCACTTTCATGCTCACTTACTCGAGTCTTGAAACAAATTACTAGAAATTGTAGAAGACTTCTCAAAGGGACTTTCTTAGAATGTTCGAAAGAATTTTCTAAACTTAACTCTTAACTCTACCTTGAATTTGAATTATGAATTCAAGGTTATGATCATGTTAGGAATTATTTTAGGTGTTTAGAAGTAGCTTAGAGTAGTTAGAATCGAAAAGGAGTGAAGGTGCACTTTAAACAAACTCAAACGGGGGAACTGACGACAAACTGGATGGGGCAGGCGACCCTGGTGCTATGGGTGGCACGGGGCACCAGCCCCTAAACTTCAGAGGAGGATCTGGGGCGCTCTGGCTGGCGCATTGCGCCAGGACCCAACCCAGAAAATTCGATGAATTTCTTTGCTCGTTTTCTCACCCTATTTCGCCTAGAATCGAATGGTTTCTTCCCCAATCACTTGGATTTGATTACTTAACATAAGTACACTCTAATCTACTCAATACAGCCCTTAAAACACTCACTTTGATCTCAAGAAAAATCATAAAAAATCCAACACAACAAGATTTAGAAAGAACTTCAAGAACACCTATCAAAAACTTAAATCCTTCAACTTTTTGAGAATGAAACTTCGCTGAAAATAATATGTTTGGCGTGTGGGTGGACAAACCCAACACTATGGAAGCTTACATACCTCTTAGGTATCAAACTCATGGCGAAAATCCGCTACAACACGCAAGAATCTCGACGAACGCTTGGTCCTCTCCTCTTTTCTCCTCTTTTCTCTTCTTGAACTCTCAACTAAAACCCTAGACTAATTTTAGGATTATAAAACTGAACCTAATAGGATTAGACTCTAAAATATTACTAAAAATGAATTAAATCTGATTGGGTAAGGAAAAGACCAAAATACCCCTCACTATTTTCGGCTAACTTTCCTTAACTGGACAACCTAACTTCAAAAGGTCATATCTCACTCATCCGAACTCGAAACTTAGCAAACTCGGTGGCGTTGGAAAGATAATTCAAAGATATTTCCTACGGTATCTGGTATCACACCTAAATCATCCTGAGCTAGGATTTATGGTCGTTGGAAGTCAACCCAAAACTCATACTTAGCTTAACTTGTAAAATTTCAAATTTTGCTATTTCCAATTTAATTAATTTTGGAACTTAAGGTGCTACATCTAGTGAACTTAACACTAAGAAATTTTAATTCCTCGGTAAAATCCTACTCACAACGAAGGATGGTTCAAGTCTTAGCTCAAAAATTTTCTGAGGTGTTACATCTACTTTATCATCACGAGATCCTTCATATCATGAACCATAACTCTTGAATTCATAATTCACATTCAAGAAAGAGTTAAGAGTAGAGTTCAAGAAAGCTTTTGAGTTCAATTGTGAATCCTTTGAGATCAACCATCGATTTGAACTAAGTTTTGAGAAAGCAAGTATGAGAATGAGAAGAGTTGTATACATGAGTTTCATATTGTTATTTAGACCCTCAATTCGAGTCGTTAATTCCCATAAATTCTGCATGAAGTTCATAAATTGAGTATCTTTGAGAGGAGTAATATCTTCAAGTTCTAAGTCTTGAGTATTGAGTTTCTAACCCTTTTGAGATTATATTCCTAATCATGGAACTATTACATGTTACCCATGAGGTCCTTGAGTTGAGTAGTTCATGCCCATAATCTCGCATGAACCCTATGAGTCTAGCAGTCTTGAGATGAGAAGTATCATTGTGCCCTTAAGTTGAGTAGTTCATTCCCTCAATTTCGTATGAACCTTATGAGTCGAGCAGTCTAGAGATGACTAGTATCATCGAGTCTTGAGTTCTGAGTACTGAGGTTCTTTATTTCTATTAAGATCCCTGAGTTGAGTCGTTAATGTTCATAATTACACATGAACCATATAATTTGAGTTATAAATTTTAAAAAGATTTTTAAAGCCAACATTTGAGTTCTTAAACTGAGTTTTGAGAAAGTAAAGATGAGTTTTCTAAAACATGATTAGTATGACAATCAAGTATGCCATCTATGTATGAGTAGTATGGTATCTAGGTATACCATCAATGTTTATGCAATATGACTTCCCGAGTCATCAATGTTCATATTATAATATGATTTTGAAATATTTTTAGAAAGAGTAGAGTTGAGTTCATTTTCTTATATATGGGAATTTAAGTATTCCCAAGAGTAAATGTTTTCACATTTAAGATGAGAGGAAACTAAGATTTCCAAAAGAGTTTTGAGCAGTTTGAGTACAATCTATTTTAAGAGAAAGATTTTTGAGTAATAATCTCAAACCACATAAAGAGTTATGTTTTTAAACATATGAGCTAGTTACATTTTGGGAGTAGTATTGAGCACCGATATGGGGACAAGTTTGAGTTCAGATAATTCAAAGTCTTCATAAACCGTGTAGCCAACATGGGTAGAAAATTGTCATACTTTTTAGATTATTCCTTAATGCTTTTATCATAGACTAGTGGATCCACTTAGTGAGTAGGTTCTATACCCCGACAAAGTATAGGACGACCCTGATATCGTGAGGTAAGATGTTGTATCATCACATAGCTTATAGTGATGGTTGTCGGTTAGAGAAACTCCCACAAAGATATTTTGTATTCTTATATACACAGAGTTTACCTTGTATTTTCATATACAAGCAAATTTTATCTTGTATCCTTGCATACAAACTAAGTTACTATTGCATTTTTCAATACATTGAGTTGCTTTCTATTATTTTAAAAGATTTCCATATATTACATATGTATTGTTGCTTTATATTGAGTTGAGTATCCAGAGTTGAGTATTCAGATTTGAGTACCCAGAGTCGAGTATCTTATCATGCCTTATTTTCTCTGAGTTGAATTGAACTATGTTTCTTTGAGTTGAGTTAGTTGAGAAGGGGTAAGTATGGTTCTATTCCACCAGTTCAAGCTTATGTTTATGCTTTAAATTTCCCCTTACCTGCTCGTACATTCCATGTACCGAGCCATTTGGCCTGTATCATTTCATGGTGCAAATACAGGTACTTAGGATCATCAACAGGTGCTTCGTTGATACCACATGCAGTTCGAGTTGGCTATGGTAAGCCTCATTGCTTTCAGAGGGTTCCACTTGTTCTTTCAGTTATATTAGTTGTTAGGATGTCGCGGGTCTTGTCTCGACTTCAGTCTTTATCAGTTAGAGGTTTCATAGATAGACAATAAAGTTTCAAAAGTTTGTTAATTTATTTGTTAAATGTTTTAAAGACTTAAGTTGCCTATTTTATGGCGAGTTGAATATATTATTATTTTTTTAGTTTTTAAGCTTTGTATACTTCAGTTAGTCTTTCACTTGTAGTCAGTCAGGATGAGGATTCGCTTGGGGACCAACAATGGTTCTTGAGTGCCGGCCACGTCTAGGGTGTAGGGTCGGATCATGACATTATGTGTGTGATAACTTAGTTTTGGAGTATGTGGGTCCATTTGAAGGACAAAGTAGTCAAGTTACAAGAGTAGGTAAAACTTCAAGTCAAGTTCGTGAGACTTTTAATGCACATGTAGCTGACAATAGGGAATCTGATACCTTTTTGGTCCCTTTGTTGAATTTTTTAAATGTCTAAGGAGAAATCAAGATTTAGGGTTAAATTCATGTTATATTATTTCATCTAGTCATAAAGTTGTAAATGAAAAGGTTGTTGGTAGTATAGAGGTTGATGATGATGACTCATCTATAAATTGGACTAATTCTGAAGAAGAAGTTGAACCTTCTATCCAAGGAGCAACTGAACCTTCTATCCAACAAGAAGTTGAACATTATAATGATTCAGTTGGTCATTTTTGGTAATTCTTGTAAAATTATCATTTTTTCATCCCGATGTTGACCCCGAGTCTCTGATGTTTGAGTTTTGGAAGTTGGTTTCCAAGCTTTGAGTTTATAGTTGAGAGTTTAGTAAATTTTGAGTTTGAAAGACTAAATTGTCAAGAAAGTGGTTATCGGTGTATTTTGGAGTTCAAGTGTCAGAATGGAATTCCGTCAACTCTATCAATCCATGAAGTTGAAATCTTGTCTGTGAGAGTTGTTGATTTTAGATTCAGAGTCTTTTTAAGGATTTGAGGTCCTAAGTTGTGAATTTCTTAAATTTTAGCCTTTTGGTTGACTTTGGTCAACATTTGGGGTTCGGATGCTCAGATCGAAATTTTGAGAGTTTCATTTGATTAGGGGATGATTTTAGGCCTAGATGAGGCCCTGATTGATTTTTGAGAGGTACTGATCTTTTTTTAGCCTATTTAGGCGTTAATTTAGTTTCTTGTGGGTTTCACGGATGCCACATCAAGGAGACCTCAGATTTGTGTTTGACGATTCCATTGAATCTGAAACGTCGAGTATAATTTTTTTGCATTGCGATTTGTGTATAAGGGGTTCCGAACGAATTCTCAGGGTTAATCGATGCTTTGAGAGTTGACTGAGTTGTTGGTGTCCACAGGTCACACTTTTACGAAGGCTAGTCGCTTAAGCGACCTTCGCAAAAAGGGAGAGCCTCTCTGCTTACGCGAGCTTTGCAAAAGTGAAGGGGACTGAGCTTTTGCGAACCCCAGGTCACTTTTGCAACTTTAGAGATGGTTTTTGGTCTGAAAAATTTGGAGGTTTTAACCCCATTTTCCATTTTTGAGCCTGGAGAACCCTTGGTGGCGATTTTGGAAAGGTTTTCTTGTGCTAAATCATTTGGGTAAGCTTCTATGACTCTATACCTTCATTTTTCTTTGATTATTTATGGCTTTTTAACATCAAATATATGAGATTTTGATTGGTAAATGGTGAGGTTTTTCAAGAACTCTAGTTCTAAACAAAATTGGAGATTGTGAACTATTTTTAGTCCTTTTTTGAAATGATATTTTTCAATGATTTCCTAAAACCCTAAGTGTTGTTTTCAAGTATTAAATTTTGAATTCAAACCTTCTCTTTGAAATTAGGTTTTGAGTTGATTGACTCATTTTTCTAAAGTAATTGATGTGGGTATTGTTGTTTCTGGAAAATGATTGTGAATACTTGTTTGTATATAGATCGTTGGGCTTTCGAAGGATTCGGAAGGGAAAGACTCAACTCTTGGAGTGATTATTGATTGATTTAAGGCAAGTGATTTCCTAAGCCTTATATTCTAGTAGAATTCATGTATTCCCTTCGTTGCTTGCGCGTTGGGAGTAATGGGAATGAGGTGAAGGGTTAATTTTCCACTTTATAAATCTTAATGAATAAAAATGGGTTGAAATTGAAAAGGCTATGTGATGAACATGATGATGTGAATTGCCTTGTTGTGACCCTTATTGATTGATTGATTGATGAGATGTTTAATAACATGAATTGTAGACGTGAATTGCATGAATTGTTGTCTCTTTCGTGTGGTGTGATATTGCTTGTGTGCATTGATTATTGAACATCATGATGATATATGTGATAGTTGATGCCGAGTTAATTTTTGTCAAGTGTTTATGATGCCGAGGTTATTTCTATCAAGTGCTTATGATGCCTAGGTCATTGCCGGCTAGTGATATAAAGCTGATGGGAAATGGTTTCGGCTAGCGATTTGATATAAAGTCAATGGAAAATGGTTTTGGCTAGAGATATTGTGCCGATGGAAAATTATTCCGGCGAAAGATTGACTATTGTGACTTGATGCATTTGATGCTTATGTGTGACTTGGTTGTTAATTGTGATTGATGTACTTATTGCGTGTAATTTATCTATTTGACATTGAGATTGTCGTACATGATTCGTTTGGTTGTTGATTTGTTTACTGTTGAACTGCGGATGTTGGGCCTTGTAAGTTGTGTATTGTAGAACTGTTAGGTTGGGCTGATTTCTGTGCAGATTGCAGTTTGAGGAGATTCAGTTGGAGTGTAAGGGGTACTCGTTTCCTAGCTAGATGCCTTGATTATTAGGTTGCTTCCTGGTACCGTGTTGTTGATATTCACCCCTTGCTTCTACACTTGTGTAGGTTCCAAGCTCGAAATCATGTGATCTCTTTCTCATTCTTTTGATTTCGAGGGTTGTCAAAGATTTGAAGAGATAGCTGCTTGTCACTTCGGCGAACCCTCTTTTTCCTTTTCTTTACACTTTGTTCTATTTGAGAAACAAAGATTGAGACCTGTACTTACTTCTAAATTCCGCATTTTATGTATTTAGTGACTTGTACACATGACAACCAGATTTTGAGGTATTATTTAGAATGAATAAGTTTTCCGCCTTTGTCTTGATCTTGTTTTATATTTCCACTTTTCTTTCGTTTTCGTTGGGTTGAGGCTGACTTGTTTTGCTGGGAATAGACAAGTGTCATCACTTCCATTTTCGTTGGGCTATCGCAAAAATCACTTTGGTCGAATTCTATAAAATATTCACCTGAAAGCTGAAAGTGATATAGCAACATTAAGTAGTGCATTTGCTTAATTAACTAAAGTTAATGTACTAAGTACTAACCAACATTATATCCAGAATTTGGACCCTTCTAATCACTAATAAACCTTACTAATACTTAAACTAGTGAATTCATCCGCGCTTCGCGCGATCATATAAAATAGATAATTAATTAAATACTATTACTATATGGAAGATGTGTTTGTAAATATGATAATATATTTATCTAATATTATATTTAATATATATAAAGCTAAATTGGGATTTTGTGAATATTTTATAAGAATTTCTCCTTACATAAAAAAAATATATATAATAAAATAATAACATCTTTCTATAAATGTATACAGATATACAATTTGATTCCACAAAGGAGAAAGTAAGAAAATTACATGTGATGTATTTATTATTTTTTAAAAGTGAAAGAACACAATATTTATTCTTACAATGTATAAAAAAATTAAAAATAAATCACATAAATATACTATTTGTCAAAGTAAAAAGATAATTAAAGAATGGATAAGGTATTTTGAGTTTGTTAATTACAATTAATATACTTTTACTATAAAATGAGTAATAATTACCTTCAAACAACAAATAATGATTTACCCGTGAAAATACCTACGCACTTATGTCTCAATTCTAAATAAATATAAATAATATTTGTTGTGCACATATAATTTCTTTAGAATTACCTCACTCTCCCTCCCTCCCTCCCGTTACTTTATATTTATCAATTTTCATGTCAAGCCATAATTCTTGATAGTTCGAAGAACTTAAACATAATAAATATCAAATGAAAAATATATTTCAATCATTAAAATTTATTTTTACGCAATCAATTATAAATTTTAAAATTTGATTAGTAGTTAGCAGACTTTAAAACATAATTTACTAATTTGAACAAAAGAAAATCAATTATAAATTTAAACATCGTTAGTACTTATAGTCGAATTCGAATCATAATTGAGATAAATTCATAAGAAAGTAATATCTCTTTAGGATCTACTCCATTTTAAAATACTAATTTGAATCAAAAGAAATTATAGACTTACAACAATCATAAATCCATATAAATTAAACTTAAGATGCATCATAATACATAAGAAAGGAAAGAAAGAAAAAATAAAATACATATATCATTACAACTTTAATCATAAAAAGTAGAAGGAAAATGAAATCAATACATAATTGTGTGAGCTCTTGTCGATATCCACTTCACAAATCTATCACTATTCAAGAGTTTTCTTCTTGTTATTCAAGTCAAACAAAAGCATGAATATAATATAATAGTGAAAATAAATGGTAACTTTGAATTGAATCTTAAGAAATAAAAAGTTGAATTTATATAGAAAAAATGGAGAAATACCATAAGGTGTCTTTCTTTTACATTAAATATTTAATGGTTATGAATATGAAAAGTTGGAAATTATGAGAATTATAAATATTATTAATAGGGAAAATTAAGTAGATGAGTTATGAGTTATGGTGGTATAAAAATATTTTAGACCCCTTTCTCATCTGATGGGTGTGTGTAGTACACTCATTTTACACATGAAATACCACGTCATTTTTTAATGACACATTATTATTATTATTATTATTATTATTATTATTATTATTATTATTATTATTATTATTATTTGGATGACACATCAGAAATTAAATATTAAAAAATAAATAATATTTTTTAAAAAATGCAATTTTCTCTCTCTCTTACTCATTTCACCCCCTTCCCACTTCATCTTCTTTATTATTCCCACCTCCTACCATTTTCATCCCAAAAATAAAAATCACATTTTTCATCTTTCTTCATATATAGTTCACACTCAAAAATTTCTTCAATCATAAAATGTGATAGATTATAATTAGTTTTGCACATAATTTAAGGTTTTATTTATTTTGATTTGATAAAAAGAGATATCAAGAAAACTTCAAATTGGAAAAAATATGTTTATATGTAAACTCAAGTAATAGATCTTAAAGAATTATGTTTATAAAAATGGTGAATGATATATTTTCTTGCAAAAACTTTTTTCAATTTTTTATTTGATGATTTTATTGTGATAATGTGTACGTCAAAGAAGAAGAAGAGAAAAGGAGTAGGAGCGGGGAGTGTGGGGGTGGATGGGGGCTACGGTTGAAGAAGAAGAACATAAAGGGAGTAGGGGCGGGGGAGGGTGGGGGGTGGGGGCTGAGGTTGAAGAAGAAGAGAAAAAAAGTGGGGTGGGGTGGCGCTAAAAAAGAAGTAGAGAGAAGGGGTGGGAGTGGGGCGAGGTGGGGTGCAGTGAAGAAGAAGGAGGTATTTGATATTTTTTTAAAAAAATATTATTATTGTTTTGTCTTATAATTTTGATAATTTTAAGATAAAAGTATTGTATTCACTTCCTTCAAAACGCGTAGGGTCACATGTTTGTCCAACTAAGCCATTTCAGTGCCACATAAGCTCAATGGTCAGAGGGGTTTTAAAAAATAGAGTTTCATTGAGTTTAAAGGTTCATTTGGCAAAGTGACGAGTAGAAGGGTTAAACTGACAAACGAAGCCAAGTACATGGGCCTCCCAGGTCATTCTGCCTTAGTAAAATATTAATTTGTAATAAAGTAAGTGATTTACTTTTATAATAACATAATTAATTTAAATAAAAAAAATCTCAAAAAACCACAAAAAAGAAAAATTGAAATGGAGGTCATAGAGAGGTGCCACATCACCTTCTCTATGTTTCTCCTTTAATTAAAAATAAATTGAAATAATTTATTCTAATAGTAGTCTAAATTAATTTTTTAAAGTAATTTCTTATGTATACACAAAAAAGTACTATAATTATAAGTTTGTTAAGTTACCAAAAATATATTTTCATTGATATTCATATATGTGTGTTTTTATACTTCAAGGAGATTACATTTGGTTACAAAGCGATTTTGATGGCATGTAGAATTCTCAAACTTTTAAAGCAGTTAATATGCATATGCAAAAATGCTGTGTATTTCTAAATTAAAGAAGCTCTTTTGTTTCTTAAAAAAAAAAGGCTTTCAAGAAAATTATTAATATTTTTTTTGTAATAAATAAAATACATTTCTCTAATATGCTTTATGCATATTTAAGTGGTATTTTCAAAATAGTTTTGAGAGTTTCTCCTATTCAAAAAAATAAGAGGGAAGATGTGTGAAAGTTAAAAAGAGAAGGAAAAGATATATATAAAATAATTCTCCACCCATCAACAACTAATAGGATATATCTCAAAAGATTAACTATTACACAATAATTTGTTTTTTGTAATTTTTGATTTATTAATTTCTTAATAATACTTAAAATTTCTATTTAGCATTATTCTTAAAATGGGAACCAAGTGACCCTCTTGATCATGTAGTATACGTAAAAGCAAATGAAGCATAGAGTATAAACAGTAAAAACTTTGGTAAAAATAGATATTTATTATAGTAATTGTGTCAAACATTATTTATTTTCAAGTGAAACCAAATTCCTCACAATCAATTTTATTAAAGAGAACATTTTTAGCTTTTATTGTTTCATTCTTTTTTTTTCAATTAATTTTTATCATTTCAACACCCCATCACTTCATCTAAATGGAGAGAAGTACTCTTCTGAAAAAAGATACACATGCCTTCTTTGTTTTTATCTTTTTCTTCTATCGTAATATAAAATAAACCTCATTTTATCTTCAATTTTTTTTTGGGAAAAGGATGAAAACCCCCCCATAAATGCGTATTAAAATATATAATTAAGAAAGTAATTATATTGAAAGGTAAAAAGTTAACTAATTAAAGCATAACAGTTTTTGAATACATATATAAATAATATGTATAAAAAATTCAACAACTTTTAGTACTATAAAAGTTCAATGCAACTTAGTTTATGTATGTTTTATAATGTTTTTATCCTTTGAAACTGAATAGTGCTACTCATAATTATAATTGATAAGCGATCTAGAAAAAAATTAAACCTCTAAAATTAAGATTAAGCTTGGAAAGGGAAATAAGACTTAGGAAAAGAGAGAGAAGATAATCCACATACATTTCTTTAGCTGATACTAAGCCACCTCTCTTTTCTGATTAGAAACAAAAAATAACATTCTTCAGCAAATTCTAGCAGAATACATAATCTTAAGTAATGATAATCAATAATCATTTTTAATTTTGAAGCACCACAAGGAAAAATACTCCTAATTTTTAATAATCAGTCAAGATATTTAATTTTGATATGTTCCATTTTTCTAATCAACAAATATATAAGAAAGCACCTTTTCCTTTTTTCCAAAAGTATGTTGTTGTTGTTGCTCGGACTCTTTAAAATTTTCAATGGGTATTCTTACAAAGTTATATATATAATCGAAAGTGAAAAATTCATACCACTTAAACAATTTATTGAATTACTCTGACATGATTCTCTTAATTAACAACCCAAATACAATATATAAATTTGAAACTGGAACATTTGAAGTTCTAAACATATAAACTATTAAAAGATTTCCTCAACATAATTGTACTTCATGATACTTTTCTGCAGATATTGGCCATATTTCTGAGCATGGGAAGGCTTCATCTCTGGATGAGTACTTTTTTGATGTCATTCTGCTGATATTGACATTTCATTAGTTACAACAACAAAAGTTAGCTTCCTTCTAATTGCAAATGCAAAAAAAAAAAAGGGGTAAAAGAATGAGCTATGAACATAAAAATGTTTATATTGTATAGCTTCAATCAGCTAATCATCTTCCTTCCTTTTCATGTTTCTACAAAACACAAATTCCACTCACAACAGTATATGTATTGTCATTTGAATAAAGTATTTTGGCATACTCTTATATGATTGTAAAATCATACTTTTTTCTTCATTAAGTATAGAAAATTGAAAGATCATGAGTTACATAAAAGTTATTACAATTTTAATTTGGAAAATGAAAAGTTTTGAAACTGAAGTTTTTCATCTTTAATTTCATTTTCTCCGTTATCCTTCCTCTTTTTTTTTATTTGTTTTTAATTATTATTATTATTATTATTATTAACTCATGAGATATAATTAGATGTAATGTAATAAATATATGTTTAAGAAATTAATAATTAAACAAATTAATAATGAAAATAATGAGAGGATTTCTTTTTTTTTTTAAAAAAAGAGAGAAGATTAAAAATAAATAATTTTCTAGGTCATAAAAAGGTGCCACAATAAATAAATTAATATGGTTGTTATAAAATTTAATGAAACTTAATAAATATGATAGAATATAATTAATTATTTAATTAGAAAAGAAAAAAATGTAAAAAAAAATGAGAAAAAAGATAAATTGCAATGGTGGCTTTAGAAATGTGCCACATCATCCTTATCTACATTTGGCTTTATATTATACTAGACATCGGAGCCCGTGCTAGCACGGGCCCAATATGTATAATTTTTTGTTTCAATTTATGTGACAAAGACAAAATTAAAGAGTTAATCAAACTTTAATATTAATTTAAAATAGTTTAAATTTTTAATTATTGTTAACTATGGTAAAAAATTTTTTTATGTCTTTTAACATTCCAAATTGCTAATTATTGTTGTATGATTTGTATTATCTTTTACGCAATTTTGAAATAATAAAGTTTATATCTTCTTTCTCAATTTATGTGGTACTAATAAAATTTCGAGATTCAATCAATTTTTTTTGTTTTTAAAATATTCTATTGTTAATTACTGTAAATTATTGTACTTTCTAAGTAATTTCCAAATAATATATATTATTTCATTTGTCCAATTTATGTGTCACTGATAAAATTTGAAGAGTTAATAAGATCTTTTACATATTTTTATATCTTTTGAATAGTTAAGTAAATAGTTATTGTGATTTATAATATTTGATACAATTATTTAAAAAAAATTAAACAACAAACAAAACGAATTCATCATAGGAAAATTACCAAAGCATCCTTGAATACATCAATAATGGGTCCCACTTTTTGTTTTAAAAAATATGCATATTGGGAGGATATTTTTGTCCAAAGTGGAAATAGAATAAGCATAATGCATTAAAGTCTTTTAAATTTTAAATTGTTAATTCTTATTGTATGATTTGTAATACTTTTACGCCATTTTCAAATAATAGAGGTCATTTCTTCTTTCTCAATTTATGTAGTACTAAAAAAATTTTGAGATTCAATCAATTTTTTTTGTCTTTGAAATATTTCTAGCTGTTAATTACTGTAATTTATAGTACTTTCTAAGAAATTTTCAAATAATATATATTATTTCATTTCTCCCAATTTATGTGTCACCGGTAAAATTTGAAGAGTCAATCAGATCTTTTATATATTTTTATATCTTTTAAATATTTAAGTAATTAATTATCGTGATTCATAATATTTTATAGAATTATTTAGTATAGTAAAATAAATTTAAAAGAAACAAACAAAACGAATTCATCATAGGAAATTACCAAAGCATCCTTGAATAAATCAATAATGGGTCCGACTTTTTGTTTTTAAGAAATTGCATATTCGAAGGATATTTTTGTCCAAAGTGGAAATATTGTGTATTTATTGTGATTTTGAATGTTTTGTGGGGTAATAGGACGCACGCAAAGTTAAGGTGTCTTTTTGAAAATCTGAGACAACTTCAAGTATCACTTAATGTTTTTTTCTCAAAATCTAATTTACTTTCGTAAACTATGTGTCAGATCAAAATCAAATTAACAAATTCAAAAGGAATGAGTAATAAATATATATAGAAATGACATATTTATTATTTAACTAAATAATAAATATGTAACTAAAAATCTTGTTAGCTTTTGGTTGAAAGTTAACAAGATAGTTACCATGATAGTTACATTGTGGTTTATTATATATAGAATAATATATATATATATATATATATATATATAGATTATACATCTTTTAGCTTATATTTCTTTTTTCAACTTACGTCACATGTATGTGATTTTTATTTACACAATATTAGATATCAACAATCAATTTTGGACGAATTCAATACTATCAAAATATATATTATATATTAGAATTTAATAATTGAAACAAGAACAAAACAAAAGTAAGTTTCAGATATTTTCTCTATTTTCAAAATAATCTTACAACTGACATTCAGAAAGGGAAGAGAAGTAACGAGTGGAAGACAAAATAAATTAATCGACTTTTGTTTTATATGTTGAATTTGTGTATTAATTATTACTTTGCTTTCATTCGTTGTTAAATTTCCAAAAGAGTCACAATTTTTATATTTTAAAATATTAAAACTTCCTATTGTAGACTCAAAGAGATATATATTATACCACAATGTTTTAAAATCTTTCTTTCATTCATTATAACCCGATCAAATGATAAAATTTTATGATATCATGAGTATAATTTTGAGAAGATATATTTTTTTATTATTATTTTATTCGATGTCTGATACACATAATAAAAATAAAAAGAGTATAACCAAAATAAACAAAAGTAAGTTTATTGTTATTTTATAAAAATAAACATCAACAAACAATTTAAATAAAAAGAGTAGTAATATATATTATAATAAATGTGTGATTAACAAGGTTTGTTAATCGAGTATAAACACATACAAATGGGATCTTCACCTGCTTTTTTCACTACACACTCAGAACCAACAAATGTTTTTCCATAGACAAATTTACAGTATGGTTCACAATCATGTTTCTTATCACCTCCTTTACATGATATAGCATCCATTTCTGATGGACATACGTAACCATTTGCTTTGAGCACTTGACTCGTTATCACCAAAATAACTGCAAATTAAAACAACCAATCAATATATAAAATAAAATTTATTTGGACCAGTATAATATATATATTACATCAAAAATAATCTTGAGAGGCAATTAACACTATTTGAATTCAACAGCAATTAACTAATGTCGGTAAAAACTTTAACAATACTCTATATTAATGTGCATATTTATTACGGCTAAAAGTTGCTTTTGTTGCAGTGATAATGCAAAAAAAAACACAAAAGTAGTGTATACATACCACAAACGTAAGCTACAAGGGAAAAAGTATTGCTAAATGAAGCTTTCAAGTTTGCCATTATATATTTATATTGAAGATGTAAGGTGCAATGAATCAAGTAGTGACTTCTCCTAAGGTTTTATAGGAGAATTCAAAGGTTTGTAGTACTTTATGTTAGGAAAATAATATAAGTTTGTATCAAATTGGGTATATGTATTATTTTGACCAATACAAAGTTATATATGGAAATAATACTGTTAAAACTTACTATTGATTCAAAATAAGAATTTTAAAATATGAAATTCTTTAATTATAAATTATGTTAGGAAAACAATTTAAGTTTGTAACCAAAATTGGATATATTTATTATTTTGACCAATATTAAGTTATATATGGAAAAAATAATATTACTGAAACTCATGGTAGGTTCAAAATTAGTTTTTTTGCGGTCCAATTTCAAGAGTTGAATGATGTCTTGAAATTCCATTTAAAACTACAAATTCACTGATTGAAGTTCAATTTTCATACTGTAAAAGTTTAATTTTTGTTGGATTTATGTTCATAAATTTTTTGATAATGTCCTAAAATCAAACATATTATCCAATCAACCATATACGTTAATATAATTAGATTGATTATTTAAATTTAATTAAACATAGGGATAATGGTCTGAAAAATACCCCAACTTTGGTCGGATTTGCTGTTGCGATGCTAAACTTTCATGAGGACCTATTACCTCCCTAGACAATTTAATACCGTATTTTTTACCCCCTGAACTATTTAATAGTGTATTTTAAAGGTATATATGTGCCCACGTGGACACATTACTTTTTATAATTTTGCATTATTTTTTATGTCCACGTGGGCAAATATATATGTTTAAAATACGGTATTAAATAGTCTAGGGAGGTAATAGGTCCTCATGAAATTTTAGTATCGCAACAGCAAATATGACCAAAGTTGGGGTATTTTTCAGACACTTATCCCTTAAACATATTTGAGTAAAGTTTAATTTCTAGTGGATTAGTTTATTTAGTTTGACTTCAAAGGATCAACTCGTTCAACTCCTCACCTCCGCGTAGAGCCATCAAAACGGGCTTAGCTAATGGGGCCAAACCAACCCAACCCAGTATTGGGATATGGTTGGGATAGGATTTTCAAGCCCATTTACAACTAGGGCTTATAAGTCTGGCCCATATAAGCCCTTGGTCCTTCAGGCTTGGTTGGGGCTGGGCCGGGGCCGGGGCCGGGGTCGGCTCATGGGCCAAAACTTTTTATTTAAGACTAACGTACAATAATCTCACTAGTATATAATCTAATTACTTAAATACATGTTATGTTGTAATATTATGAATCTTGCCAGATTTTGGTACATCCAGATATATGTATCTCGAAATATATCGAATCAAAATTAGGATAATTTGTTCTAGATACACTCTATCCAAATAGATTATCATGTATCTAGGATGCATATATAGACAAATCTCACGCCCTCGCCTCTCTCCCATCTTGCTTGTCACTCTCTTATCTCGCTCGCGTATTTGGTATGTGAGATACATGACACTAGATTTTTCGCTAGTATTATTGAAACAACACCATTATTTGTCATATTTGATTTGAAAATCTTCTTATTTTCTTGATGCTATAGAATACAAGTGTCACGACCCAGACCGTCGTGATTGACACCCACACTAAGCCTCCGTTGGGAGAACCATTACTATAACCCAGACTAAACAACTTAACCAAAAACTATGCATTTAAAGATACAGAAAGCAGGTTTAAATGCAGAAATTATATAGAGTTTCCATAAACTCCAAAGGTTTAAGCAAATAACTTAACCAAACTAATGCGGAAGTCTTAACCCTTAGAACCTGAAAGTCATTGTACCAAAACTCTACTAACGACAAATCTAAGAACAAAGGGGTACAACCATGAAACTAAACAAACACTTTAAACAAATAGTCTGAGTCCGAAAAGAGTGGACTTAAACAAGAGAGATCCATGGTAGCCTGAAAGAACTAGCTCACCCTTGAATTCGGTCACGCTCAATAGTTGTCACGACCCGAGCCTAAACCCTGGACGTGGCCGGCACTCGAAGACCATTGCTGGTCCCCAAGCGAACCCTTATCCTGGCTGACTACAAGCGGAAAACTGATTCAAGCATACAAAGCTTAAAAACTGAAATAAAAGTTCATAAAACTTAAATACAAACTTTAAGTCCAAAGAAAACTATGTATAATAAAATATATACAACTCGCCATAAAAAGGCAACTTTAGTCTTTAAAACATTTAACAAAATAAATGAAGACTTCTAAAACTCTACTGTCTATCTATGAAGCCTCTAAATGACAATGATGGAAGTCTGGACAATACCCACGACCTCCTAACAACTGAAAGTAAATGGAATCCTCCGGAAGCAATGAGGCTCACCATAGCTAACTCGAACTTTCGAATGTATCAACGAAGCTCTTGTTGATGATCCTGAATACCTGTGTCTGCATCATGAGAAGATGCAGGCCAAATGGCTCAGTACGTGGAATGTACCAGCATGTAAGGGGAATTCTAAAACATAAACATAAGCTTGAAACTTTATAGAAATGAAACATACTTACCTCTTCTCAAACTTACTCAACTCAAGGAATACTCAAGGGTACTCAAAACTACTCAAACTTACTCAACTCAGAAGTACTCAAGGATAAAATACTCAACTCTGAGATTAGATACTCAACTCAAGGATATGATATTCGACTCAAAGATATGATATTCGACTCTGGATACTCAACTTTGGATACTCAACTTTGAATACTCAACTAAATATGACTGAACTCATTTCAATATAAAGCAATTTAAAACAAGTGCAATATAAAGAAACAAACTGTTTAAAACTTGTTGTCAAATCTGTGTGTATGCAAGGATACAACATAACTCTGAAATGTATATAAAAATACAATAAACTGATGTATATAAAAATACAATAACTTCTGTGGGAGTTTCTCTAACCGACAACCATCACATAAGGGCTATAGTGATGATACAACGATCTACCTCACGCTGCCAGCGCATCCTATACCCGGCCAAAGGTATAGAACCTGAACTGCCTAATGGATCCACTAGTCTATGTGAAAAGGATTCATCTAAAAAGTATGACCCTTTTCTACCCATGATGGCTACATGGTTTATGGAGGCTGTGAGTTGTCTGAACTCTCCCCCATATCGGTGCGCAATACTACTCCCAAAAATATACTAGCTCTTATGTTTTAAAAACATACTTCTTTCTGCTGATTTGAGATAATTGCTCAAAAACTTAGCTCAAAGGCTATCTTGGAAATCTCAGTTTCCCTACTTGCTTCATTTAGAAAGCTATTACTCTTTTCTGAAAGCTAGCCCTAAGGCCCTTTGGAAATCTCAGTTTCCGTTCTTATTTAAATGTGAAAACGTTTATAAACTCTTTGGGAATACTTAGTCCTCATATACTTTTGAAGAAAAGGACTTCAAACTTTACTCTTCACTCTTTACTGAACTCAAAACTTAAGTCTTAAAACAAAGTTAAAACGTTTGTAAAAGACTTCTTAAAATATGGTTCATACCGAATTATGGACATGAACTACTCAATGCAAGGTTTTCAATAACCATAGATAAAACCCAAATACTTGGAACTCAAGAACTTCAATTATACTACTCATTTCAAGAATGCTCAACTCAGAGGGTTCATGCGGAATTATGACCATGAACGACTCAACTCAAGGACTCAAAGATACTTCTCTTCTCAAGACTGCTCGACTTCTCGACTTATAGGATTCATGCGGAATTATGGGCATGAACAATTCAACTCAAAGACTTTATGGGTAACATGTAATAGTCCCATGCTTAGAAATATAATCTCAAAGGGTATTAGGAACTCAATACTCAAGACTTAGAACTTGAACATACTACTCCTCTCAAAGATACTCAACTTCTGGAGTTCATGCGGAATTTATGGGCATGAACGACTTGACTCGTAGGTCTACATAACATTATGAAACTCATGTATTTGACTCTTCTCATTCTCTGACTTACTTCCTCAAAACTTAGTTCAAATCGATAGTTGATCTCAAAGGATTCACAATTGAACTCAAAGGCTTTCTTGAACTCTACTCTTAACTCTCTCTTGAATTTGAATTATGAATTCAAGAGTTATGATTCATGATATGAAGGATCTCAACAACAATATAGCTATTCGATAATTAGGAATATAACACTTAAAAGAAACGTGAATTCAAGAACTCAAAATCAACTTATCTCAAGAATACTCAAATCTAGGGAAAGTATCTTAGATTACTTTTTTACTGATCTGAAAGTAGAGATAGGGCGTGAGGACGAACTAGTCCAACACTATGATAGCCTTACATACCTAGAAGAACAAGATTCTTGAAGAATCTTGAAGAAGAACTTGATTAGAAGCCTTGAAACCCTATCTTGAAGGTAAACAATCAAGAAGACCTTTCTTGAGATTCTCGAGTTAGTTTCTTAAAATCTCTATAGCCAAAAATTATGATTTTCATGAGTGAAGATGAAAATCTGATTGTTTTGAGCTTTTTAATTAGTCAAGAAATTCGTTGATGGTTTTCTTGGAGGTAAAAAGACAAAAATGATTATTTTCAATATTCTCCCGTCGGCTAATTCGTAACAGCACTGTATAGGTTACTAAAATAGTCATAACTTTTTACTCAGATATTGTATTGACGTGAAATTGGTGGGGTTGGAAAGTAGATTCAATTACCTTTAATTGGATAGGTTATGGCTCACTTAACTCTTAATATTCTAAGAGATATGGTTGTTTAAAGTTAACCTAAGCAGAATCTTACTTCAAAACTTAATAAACTTCAAGAACACTTATCAAGAACTTAAATCCATAAATTTCAAGAACGAAATTACGCTGAATAAATTATGATTGGCGTGTGGGTGAAAGAACCCAACACTATGGAAGCTTACATACCTCTTAGGGATTAAACCCATGGTGAAAATCCGCAACAAGATGTAAGAATCTCGACGAACGCTTTCATCCTTTCTCTTTTCTCCTCTTTTCTCTTCTTGAATTCTTAACTAAAACCCTAGGCGTATTTTAGGATTATAAAACTGAACCTAATAGGATTTGACCCTTAAAATATTACTAAAAATGAATTAAATCTGGTTGGGTAAGGAAAAGACCAAAATACCCCTCTTTATTTTCGGCTAACTTTCCTTAACTGGACAGCCTATCTTCAAAAGGTCATATCTCACTCATCCGACCTCGAAACTTAGCAAACTCAGCGGCGTTGAAAAGATAATTCAAATATATTTCCTACGGTATCTAGTAGAATACCTAACTCATTCTGAGCTAGGAGTTATGGTCGTTTGAAGTCGACCCAAAACTCATACTTAACTTAACTTGCAAAATTTCAATTTAATTCTTTTTGGAACTCAAGGTGCTACATCTAATGACCTTAATACTTAAGAAATTTTAATTCCTCGGTAAAATCTCACTCACTACGATGAACGGTTCGAGTCTTAGTTTGAAAAAAATTTATGGGGTGTTACAATTGTCACCTAACTGAGGTCTATCAATAGTCGCCTGAAGATGTCATGTACTCAACAAAGAACAAGCATGTGCAGTATCAGTATACAACCACAGTGTACTGGTACGATCACGCGGCTATCCCAATAAGTGAAACACATGCAAGTAACCACAACATTATAAAATAAGCATATATCGAACATATACAATATTAGTCATCTTTTCAGATCAATGTAACATTCCACGTTCTCAATAATACACATTGGTTATCATTTTTGAGCAACAAACAATCTTTCAACCTCAATCACCATTAGATATGAACGTAATCATCACAAGTAGACACACAATACAATTCAATGGTCCTCTCACGGAACCTAATGTAGTGGTCCTCTCATTAGTGTATCGAACGTGATACCCGATCCCATATATGCGCCGAAACGTGAAACTAGATCCAATATGTATGTTGGTATGTGACATCCGATCCCAGTTAGTGTGTTGGAACGTAACACCTGATCCATTCAACAAGCCACAATCACAATCACAATGTACATTCTCATAATCATACAAGCAAGTGTTGATTCACGGCATACAATCATTCGTTCATACTCAATTACATAGGGTGTGATCAATAATGTAACATTCACATACATACATGCAATACAATGAAGCAATTACAAAGATATATCACACAAACATGAAATCACAACCATCACCTACCTTGAACAAAGCTTGAATCCCCTAAGAAACTTGATTCTTCCCTTTCCGAATTCTTTTTGCTTGTTCTCGGTCTACAAACAATCATAATAATGCGAGGACCAATAAACAAGACCTAATTATCCAGGTTATAATCAATAACATCAAACCTAGGTCAAACCCTCGATCCCCATACCCAGATTAAGGCTTTTTCCACCATAAATTCCAAATCAAAACCCTCCCCCATCGATAATTACCCAAGAAACTAAGTTCTACCGATCAAAAAATAAATTCGGGGAGTGAAAACCTTACCTTTAGCCTCAAGAATGGTGGAAGACTGTCAAGAAAACACTTGGGGTTGTTCCTTAGCTCTCAAAGTCGAAACTTGCAAAATAATGACGCTTTGAGGTTTATTTCCAACTTAAGTCGTGTCTGCCCCGCCACAACGGTCCTCACCCCGCTACCGCGGCTCCGCCTTGGCGGCACTAATCCTACTCTGGCAGATGTGGTGGAGAAAGAACGTCGCGAATTGAGTTCCAAACCCTCATTTCACAACACACCTTCATCCCACGACACTCAGAAAATACCCGTTCACGATAAGATCAGTTTTGAGAGTTCTACTTGCCTGAATTTAATTTCGTAAATTGGTACGGATTCCTTAATGTCTTAGCTATCTACTCATGCAATCAAATTCCTTATTTAATCACCCAATCGTTACCAGATTTCCCTAGACTCACATGACTCCGATTTCGTTCAAATCTGGACTAGGATAGGAAATCTCAAGTTACTACCAAAAAGTTTTCCGACTCAAATTTTTTCTCCGTTGGCTTTTCCGTAACGACAGAATCAGGTTGTTACAATAAATACCAATTTACCCATCAATCGTCCTCGAGTGACAACTAGGAGAAAAGGTTTAAAACAAGAGTAGAGTAGTATCCGAATCGTCGAATAACTGGGGATATTTGTCCCACATACTTTTTCTGTCGACTTTGGGCTGCTAGAAGATTAGATTGGATACTTCTCACCTTATCCTGAACATCTTTCACCAAATCAACTCCCAAAGGTTTCATATCTTCAACCTCAAACCAACCAATTGAATACCTATACATCCTCTCATACAATGCCTCAATGAAGTCATCTCAATACTCGAGTGATAAATATAGTTGTATGTAAACTTAACTAACAACAAAGCTATTCCCAATAACCACCAAAGTTGATCGTACACACATCCGCCCCATGTTATCAAGGACCTTGACATAATCATCAGGACGAATCCTTTCTCACATAAGAATGATAAAATTCCAAATCAATAGTTGCTACAATTATAAGTGAACTTGAACCAACCAACACACACTCGTAATACCCAAACAATCATAGTTCTTATCACCATCTCCATCTCACAGCATAAATTTCCATGAGCTTAAGTTATAAAAATTTAATCTTTAGCCATCAGATACCCATCGAGGGATATGTCCAAGCATACAAACCTTCCAACAACACTATCGAAATGCTAGATTTAGTAATTGTAGATTACCTCTTAAGAACAATAGAATTGGACCCAATGATCCCCACATTCAACCACGCATAATCGATACATGACCTCGACGAGTAGACGAATATTAAGGTTGTCGGACAACCATAGATATGCATGGTAGCTCTTTTATGAATTCTCATAAGCAAGTGGTACATTAGAACCACTGAAATACTTTAACAACTCCAAGACGACACCAAACATGTCCTCTAAAATAACCAAATCTTCCCATTCATCCCACTCAACCAAGAGAACATTGCAGGATCAGTACACCTGATCCACCACTAGGGATCCACCCACAAAAGTGAAAACACACGCGAGCATAGCTAGTGAATCATAATCACAATCATGTACAAAATGAAATAGATGGTCACCTAAGAATTTACGGACTAAATATTGAATAACACCAAAGGTTTTCCTCTGAAGAGTCGATACCAGTCACTTCCATTCAGTTGAATCCACATACTCTTCACATCATTCCACTGAAGTCCACACTCTCAATAATAACAACTATCATAACCACTCCGACCATTTACCTTACTCTAAACCAACACTTTTAAAATGAAAACCTTTCTTAGGTACTTTAACAATCAACAGTAATCAACTTTACGACTCAACCCATATGTAAGTCCTTTCAAATGCTCAATGCCTAATACAATTGATCATTTCTCACCTTTCAAATTCATACCTTGACAAAATATATCACCACAAATATAGATTTATAATGAAAATTGTGAATTGTAAATTTTATCGTATACACAATCCCTTAATCTACCAGCATTAGATTATACTTTGAAGATTTTTATGAATTTATGGATCTTCCCTTATCATTGATCACATCTCAATCGATCTTTCAATATATTTTGCTAACAATTCAATCGTACTCATTACTAAACTCAAAACAAAAATAAAGCACTTATCATCACACTCGAGCTAATGTCTGTACACTCATTTCTCAAGTCATTTCCAATAGTTTTTAACCAATATGACGACTTATGACACTATTACCATAGCCACATTAAAACAAATAAAATCACGTGTCTCTGTACCCAATTATCTACCCCTCTGAAAATATCTCTTTAGCCTTTGCAATCAAATAAAATATTCTTGCTCTCGCCCCTCTCTAAAGGTTGTACTACATCCCACTATTTTTCTTCATTATGACTCTAGCTCTTCAAAATTCTATTCGAGTGGAGTCCCACCATCTCTTAAAACTTCCCATACAACCACGTTACTCACCAAATATTAGAAAATCACAACCTTAGATACTCACAAGTCGTAATTACTATATAAAATTCACTTAACCAACGATCTTATTATATAGTTGCATCCCGTCACAATCCTTCACGAACTCTTATTACCATTACGTTTAGTCAGCCTTGACTATCACTATGAAGTCAACCTTTTCATCAACATTGTTGACACCCAATTTCGAACCTCCACAATATACATTAATTATCGAGCTTCTTAAATTTCAAGCAATTTAAAATAATTAGTGTTATACAAGTTTAAGAAAAATAAAATAATTTGCAAATTATTTTAAATAGTTTCGTCACTTTTATAATTGTTAAAATATATGTGTTATATTATATATATATATATATAATTAGTATACTTTATAAATATTTGAAAGTCATCTCAAAAGATTTTTACATTTTTAAACTAAATATTTTATTAATTTAGTTTAGTTTGAATTATAGTAATTTCTAGTTAATTAATTTAATTATCTTAGATTTGAACCAATTATTTTATTTCGCTAAAATTAAGAAGCTCGTTAATTAATTTTAATAATTCGATCTTAGTTAGATTTCGGCCGAAATTGCAAATTAAATTCAATATGACTATACCTTATTTGCAATTTCAGCCTTTTTCTTTTACTTCTTTTTTTAAGCCTTTGAGAAACAAATTTGGGCCCTCTTACTCACATTTCCAGCAGCCCACTCCCATTTCCTTTCAATTCACAGCCCAATCAGTAACCCACCAAAACAGAACCATTCAATAATACACTATAACAATACAAAAAATAACCAACAACATACAACTACAAAAACCCGACCCTTGTATGGGCCCCACGCGAGAACACGCAACAACGAGTTCACAGAAGCCATAACGACATGTTCACGGAAGCAACGACGATAGACGGAAAGCAAAATTCCAACGTCTTCTTCCCCGAGCTGGTACAATCTTGTACAAATTTTCCGCGATTTCAGTTGCTGTTTCATCCTTGGGACTGAGCGATCGAGACACGTCGCTTGTCAAGGACAATCGATCGATCTAAGGCGTCCATTTCTCCTTGCTCCTTTCGGAATAGTTTGAAGTTTCAAAAAAAGGGTGTTTCCCTAAATTTGTGAAAGATTTTTGATATTTGAATTTTGGAATGGGCTTTGAACCGATTTTTTTTTAGCTTTTTCCCCCTCAAATTGAATCCTAGCTCCCTTATATACAATGCTTTACTGTTTCTGTAAGGGGGGGAATTTTTTTTTTGAGTTAAAAATATTTTTTGTGTTAGAGAATCATTAGAGTAAAGTGAAGAAAATATTAAGAGGAAGTCACTGGAATTTGGGGGGCATATATATATATATATATATATATATATATATTTTTTTTTTTTTTTTGGAGAGAAGAGAGGAGAGTTGAGAAGAATTTTGGGACGAACATATATTTTAGATATTTCTAATCTTACGGCTAGATACAAGCATTTAGGATAGCTAAGGGAGGGCTGCGGAACTAGGATCTGGACACTTGTCTAATCCTCATTCGTGTCCTCTCTCTTTTCGTTCGTCGGGGCCGCCAAAAATTGTCGAAACCTGCATTACAGTGGTGGAAGTCAGCTCGTTGCTACCCCGGATCGCTACACCGAACAAGGTAAACAACTAGTAACTCTTTTGTTCATCTCGAGTTTGAACGTGTTGAATCGTGTTTTGTTCTTTGTTGATTCAAAAGGCATCTTGTTTGATATGTTCAAGCTGAGTTTTTCTCTTCATCCTGATCTTTCTGAAAGCTAGTAGTGTATATTGCGTTTTCAAGGAGATTTAATGCGTGTTTGAACCTGTTTTCCCTGTTCTCTTCTTGAGTTCGTGGCTATTATGCTCGCCTTGATTTTTAGTTTGTTCACTGGTTAATCACCAAGATATTGTTCTGTTCTTATTTGTGGGGTAGGTATTCATGTCTTGTTGTGTGTTTCTAGACTTGTCAAAGGAAATGATTTTTCGCACCAATTTTTCGAGTTTATGTGTGTAAGTCCTCATCCGTAGATATAAGTTTGTGTCAATTTTTAAGGTCATCTTGTTTTATAAATGATTTCCATTCGATATAAGTTATGTCCCGTTCCTCCCACGGTTCTTACCTATTTACTTATTTATTTTCATCTTTTTTTTTAGTATTAGAAGATGCCATCCATGTTCTAGCTTAAATATGTCGTTTTGCTTTGGAATCGTGCTTATTGTTCAAATTTTAGGGCCTGACGTTCTTTTTTTTTTTTTAGTTTTCATGTAGTTAATCTCTAGATCAATTGTTGATTTTTTGTTGTGTGTTTGATGTTACAGTAGCTATTTATACACTCTAGTTGACAAACCTATCATTTGTGTGGTTTGAAAGTAAAAAAATAAAAATAAAAATTTGATTTTAGTTCAAAAATGCGAAAGTTACAGTTGGAATCTATCTTTCGTCACATGTTGAGCTGCAAATTTGAATCGTCCTAGCTTTGAGTTCGCCTACAGAAAGCAAAGTTGTGTTGACGTCATTAACCTTGAGCCTTGTAAATTGAATCTCTAAATTGTTTAGATTTAGCTTTTGTTGGTCTTTGTTGCGTTACTTTCTAAATTAGCCTCGAAATGTTCGTCCCTTCAGCTTTCATGTTTAATTTATCTCAAAATAGCGGTCTCCATTCTATTAAGTGCATTATTGTTTTGTTGCTGGATTGATGCCCTAAAAAATGATGAAGCACGCCCACCCCTTCCATCGTTTTTTTATTTAAAGTCGTAAACAATGCTAAAATTTCCTCTCTTGTTCACGCCTAAGATTTCATCAAAAACCGTAGCATATTTTATCAATTTCACCTGCTGCTTTGCTCCTACTAAAAAACGCACCAAGTTTGTATTATTAACACATATGCCTAATATCGCCTTTTCTTAGTATGAAGTATTGATGCTATATTTTGCCACTGTTTGAGGATTGCCATGTGCTAGGAAGAAATTTGTTTCGTAGGTGGTTGTTTATTTTATATTAAATTAATTTTCTGCCCTATTCTTTGATTCTGGAACTCAGTTCCTCTCATTATCATATTATGGCTCATGTTGCATTTTAAACTTAACAATATTAATTCCAATAGTTCACTCCATTCTTGATTAATAATTATTTTCCTTGGCCTCATCTTTGTCTAAATAATCATTTAATCACTGTTAGTCTTAACCGTTTGGTCATCACTATTTTGGGTGCTTTACCTCATCATACGAAGTTGGTTTAATTCCAAGTAGAGATTTCCTTAAGTGTTGCATGCATTCTTTAAGTTCATTTTTGTGTGATATCGGCAACGTGAGCCATTCACACATGTATATTGCTTCTCCTTTTTATGTGTTTTGGATTTATCATATAAGCTTGAGTATGCTTCCTTTCTAATTTCCATCTTGTTTTGTTCTTTTCTATGTATGAATCGGCTTCTCCCGAGTCTTTGAAGACTCTTTCCTTGCATTCTGTTGATTGGGCCATAAAGGCCCAATATCCTCTCTTTGTCGAGTCAGCCAAGCCATAAAAAATCGACTAACAGGTCTCAAAGTTAGAAGAATGCGAAAGCGGAAGAGAATTGAAAAGATTGGGCTAAAGGCCCACTCTTTATATAAAAAGGATTGTATTTTGTTATTATTGGGCCTAAGCCCATTTAGTCATTTAGTTTATTATTTTATTATTTTGTTAGAGTTTAGGACAGGTGAAAATTGGGCCTGAGACCCAAAGAGATATATTTCTTTTTATGTTAGTCTAGGACAGGTACCAAGTGTTGGACCAATGGTCCAAAAGGCAGAAATCAGGTTCAAATATTGGTCCAGACGGACAGGAAAACCAGATTTGAGCCCAAATCTCTCTCCCTCTTTGTCTTATTATGCTCCTGTACTTGCTATTATTTGCCATTGATCTTAAGGTCAACAATTCAAATCCCCGAGATGCGTTCATTTTTATTTAACAATTTAACTAAATTGGTCATCTCTTAACAAGACTTAAAGGATAAGTTCACAAAATATTTAGCTTAGACGACATTTCAACATTTTGCTTTTCCCCCCCTTGAAATGGTCCTAACTAATAAAATAGTTCAATTTTGCAATTCAAACTAAGTTAGAAACAATTTAGCCAAATAATTAATTGCCGGATAACGGCATATTAGCGGGCACTTCGGGTGCTTTTAAACCCTTCTCGAAATGCTAATAAGAACCCGAACCCCCTTGAATATTTTTCAATTGATTTCCTGTTTTAGTCTTTTGAAAAATTGGTTTTCTTAATTTTTCTTTAAAAATTAAGTGGCGACTCTAAACCAGTCTTAGTCCATTTTTAAATAAAACAAACATGACACCTCAATCTCAGGTATACTCATCAAATTCAAAGGACCAACCCAATTCTTATACGCTCTTTCTTACTAAAATCTTCAATTTCCTTCACCCAAGTATATTCAATGGGATTTTCTTTATCCAAAAGCTTGTCATTCTGGTATCGATCCACTCATTTATGGCCTAAGATAAAATCACTGGTCCTCATACTACCCTCCTTCTTCTTAACGAACAAGACATGAGAACCCCACATGGAAGCACTAGGACGGATGAAACCTTTATCAAGAAGCTCTTGGATTTGAGATTTAAGCTCTCTCAATTCTGCTAGAGCCATGCGATAAAAAGGAATGGAGATGGGGTGAGTGCCAATTTCCAAATCAATGCAGAAATCTCTCTCTCTATCCGAAGGCATACCAGGCAAATCGTAGGAAACACATCTCTAAATTCTGACACCACAGGAATAGACTCAATAGAGGGAGACTCAACCTCAACATCCCAAATATGAGCTTAATAAGCCAAACAACCCTGCCCTACCAGTTTCCATGCCCGCACGAAAGATATGATCTTAGCTGACTTAGGCTTGTACAACACTTCCCACTCTAACATTTCCCTACCCAGAATCTGTAGAGTTACCGACTTAGTATTACAATTAAGCCCGGTATAATAAGGGTACAACCAAGTCATGCTTAAGATTATATCAAGTCAGTCATATCCAGCATAACCAAATCAACCCAAGTCTGAAAATCCATAAACACACAGGACAAACACGATACACATGGGTGACTATGACAGACTCTCCAACTGGTGTGGAAACATGGATGGGGCATCAAGTACATCACAAACCGCATCAAATCCCAAGGCAAACTAAACTGACACATATGCACAAGTAGAACCTGGATTCAAACAAACAGAGATTAGTACATGTGATCACTGCATCTGACTCTTAAACTTCGATCTTGTCCGGAAAGGCATAACACTGAGTCCGGTCGTCTTAACGGGCAACCTCTTTGCATGGCGGCATTGCTACCCTACATGCATACCATTTTCCCGATCTTACAGCCTCGCTGATTTCTTTCTCACATGCCCAGGTTCTCCACAATTGTAACACACTTAATAACTTAACCAAGTAAACATTGTTGCTATTGTAGTAGTCGTATCATGACTTTCTTTGAGATACAATCAATCTAGGAAATCGTAAGATAGCTTCTAACCTCAATTGACATAACTTAATTTCATCAATCGCTAAACAACCCATACATGTTATGACAACGATACTAAATGCATTTTCCAACGTAATGGTGTTCATTATCTAGTCATCCCTTATCAAAACTTCTTGAATGTTGTCACCTATAAACTTGAATCTGCAAATCTGACCTTAATTCCTTCACAAGCAATGATAGTAGCTAGCAAGCCCCACAGAACTCCTAATTTCAGTCACAGAACTAGGTCGGACCCAATTCCTGACTGCTTCAATCTTTTGGGGATCTACCGTTATCCCTTATCTTGAAACTACATGCCCCAAAAAGGCAATCGAAATCAACCCAAATTCACACTTAGAAAATTTTGCATACAACTTTTGTTTCCCAAGAACACCTAGAATAATACGAAGATGGTCAGCATGCTCTTTCTCACTTTTTGAATAAACCAAAATGTCATCAATAAATACTATAACAAACGAATCATGAAATGGTTTGAACACACCATTCTTCGAACTCACGAAAGCTGCAGGCGCATTTGTCAACCCAAACGACATAACTAGAAACTCATAGTGCCCCATAATGTGTCCTAATGCCGTTTTTTGGTATATCCTCAGGCGTAATCCTTAACTGATGATAGCCAGACCTTAGATCAATCTTAGAGAAAACTGATGCACCCTGCAACTAGTCAAACAATCATTTATCTAAGGCACCGGACACTTGTTCCGAATGGTGACCCTATTCAACTGTCGGTAGTCTATACACATCCTCTCTTGCTAGTGATGGTGTTACCCCTTTTGTTGCTCTAGTTCGGACCATAGAGTAAATGAGGAAAGATACTAATTTGTATCATCCATATACCAATTGGATTCAAATCATAGCACGAAGGAGTAAAAATAAATGAGTTTTTTCCTAAAGTCATATTGCCTCTCGAAGAAAAGTACGAACGTCTTCGTATTGTTCCGCAAGACTCTAATAGACTCCTTTTGGTACAATGAGATCAACAAATCTAGGGCTCTGATACCAACTTTTTCACGATCCAGACTGTCGTGATTGACACCCACACTAACCCTCTAGTGGGAGTACCATTACTACAACTCAAACTAAACAACTTAACCAAAAACTATGCATTTAAAGATACAGAAGCATGTTTAAATACATAAATTATATAGAGTTCCCATAAACACCAAAGGTTTAAACAAATAACTTAACCAAACTAATGCGGAAGTCTTAACCCTTAGAACCTGGAAGTCATTGTACCAAAACTCTAATAACGATAAGTCTAAGAACAAGGGGTACAACCTCGAAACTAAGCAAATACCTTAAACAAATAGTCTGAGTCCGAAAAGAGTGGACTTAAAGAAGAGAGATCCATGACAGCCTGAAAGAACTGACTCACCCTTGAATTCGGTCACGCTCAATAGTCACCTAACTGAGGTCTATCAATAGCCACCTGAAGATACCATGTACTCAACAAAGAACAAGCAAGTGCAGTATCAGTACACAACCATAGTGTACTGGTACGATCACTCGGCTATCCCAATAAGTGAAACACATGCAAGTAACCACAACATTATAAAACAAGCATATACCGAACATGTACAATATTAGTCATCTTTTCGGATCAATGTAGCATTCCACGTTCTAAATAATACACAGTAGTTATCATTTTAGAGCAACAAACAATCTTTTAACATCAATCACTATTAGATATGAATGTAATTATCACAAGTAGATACACAACACAATTCTCCTTTCATGGAACCCAATTCAATGGTCCTCTCATGGAACCCATACCCAAACTGTTAGTGTACCAATATGTGGTACTCGATTCAAGTTAGTGTGCCGGACGTGACACCCGATCCCATATATGAGCCAAAACGTGGCACCCGATCCAATATGTATGTCGGTACGTGACATCTGATCCCAGTTAGTGTGTTGGAACGTAACATCTGATCCATTCAACAAGCCACAATCACAATCACAATGTACATTCTCATAATCATACAAGCAAATGTTGATTCATGGCATACAATCATTCATTCATACTCAATTACATAAAGTGTTATCAATAATGCAGCATTAGCATACATATATGCAATACAATGAAGCAATTACAAACATATATCACACAAACATGAAATCACAACCATCACCTACCTCAAACAAAGCTTGAATCCCTTAAGAAACTTGATTATTCCCTTTCTGGATTCTTTCCGCTTGTCTTGGTCTACAAACAATCATAATAATGCGAGGATCAATAAACAAAACCTAATTACCTGGGTTATAATCAATAACATCAACCCTAGGTCAAACTCTTGATCCCCATATCCAGATTAGCGACTTTTCCACCATAAATTCCAAATCAAAACCCTTCCCTATCTTACCCAAGAAACTAAGTTCTACGGATCGAAAAATGGATTCTGGGAGTGAAAACCTTACATTTAGCCTCAAGAATGGTGGAAAATTGTAAAGAAACCACCTGAGGTCGTTCCTTAGCTCTCAAAGTCTAAACTTGCAGAATAATGACGTTTTGGAGTTTATTTTCGATTTAAGTCGTGTCTTCCCCGCCACAACGGTCCTCACCCCGTTACAGCGGCTCCGCCCTGGCAACACTAATCCCGCTCTGGTTGCTGTGGTGGAGATAGAATGTCGGGAATTGAGTTCCAAACCCCCAGTTCATAACACACATTCATCCCACGACACTCAAAAAATACATGTTCACACTAAGATCAGTTTTGAGAGTTCTACTCGCCCGAATTCGATTATGTAAAGTCGTATGGATTCCTTAATGTCTTATCTATCTACTCATGCAATCAAATTCCTTATTAAATCACCCAATTGTTACCAGATTTCCCTAGACTCACATGACTCTGATTTCGTCCAAATCTGGACTAGTCTAGGAAATCCCAAGTTACTATCAAAAAGTTTTTCGGACAAAATTTTTCCCCGTTAGCTTTTCCGTAACGACGAAATCAGTTCATTACGACAAGTTAGAAAAGAAATAAAAAAAGAAGGGCTAGGTAGCCCTCCTCAGCCCTTCTAGGGTTGGGTTGTGTTGAGCATTTCTTAGAAGGGACGGCCCGCACTAGCCCTTCAAATTCCTTGACCCGCAAGGCTTGGGTCGGGTGGGGCTGAGTTGACCCTTTTTGACAACCCTTTTTGACAGCTCTACCTCCGCAACTCTAAAGACGACTTAATTATAAACTCAAAATAAATTTATATTTTTTTTAGGGGAATTGAGATACACATCTAATTTCTATGTTGATTGACACAACTCTTGAACACATCAGGACAATACAAACAATCCTATCTAGTCTAAAATAACCTCTCGATTTTAACAATACCATCAGAATCCGTAACCAATTTCGTTAACTCAAAATATTGAGTTTGATAAAAAAATTAAATTTCAAATCTTGAAAATTAAAAATCTCAACCAAACTTTACTCGATCACCTCGAAAATCACGTCTCTTGTTCTCGCTGGTCATAAACAAAATAATGAAGTTACAGAAAGGTTCAAACTGGATAAATGAATCTAAAAGAACAAAACGACCTTGTGAGCCGTTACATTACATGTTATAATAAATTTAATGAGTGGTCAATCAGCTTTGCGTTCATTACTTAAAAGAGAAAAGTGCTAAATACCCTCCTGAACTAGTAACTCTTTATTCAATGAACACCTTAACTACAACAAGGTTTAAATATTCCCTTAACTTGATTATTTATATGACGGGTGCACCCTTACTGTCCAAAGACTTCAATTGTGTATACACACACTATCTACCGTGAAAATATGGCTGATGTGGATGTCCACGTAGATAAATATTTACCCAACCCTCGTAATATTTACCCAAGTTATCCTATATCTCTCAAAATTTTAATAAATATTAACCCAACCCTATATCTATCAAATCCCTAATTCAAAGAAGTCAAATCGTCGGAATATTTGGAACGTTTCTTCTCAAAGCTTTGGTGAAGATTTTGAACTTCTCTTCTTGAAGCTTTGTGTGAATATTTTTGACTTTTCTCTTTTCATCGAAGCTCTGGTCAGTAGCAGTCATACTCAAAGGTTTGGGTAAATCGATGAAGCTTTTGCTCTGATTAGTAACAGTAACAATGAGTTTTCTTCGACTAAGACTGGTATTCTTTTCAAGTAAGTGATTATATACTTTATAATGTGCTTTTTGACTGTTTTTCTTGTTTATATAGTATTTTCATTTGTTTTCTAGCAAGGGTTTCATCGTGTATTTCTTTTACGGTTCTTATTAGGGTTTTGATTTGAGGTATAGTTATTATGCTAATGACTATGTTTCACTATTGAATGTACTATTTTAAATTTGGGCAAATTACAGAAATCACATACTTTTAAGGCAAAATTACAATTTATCCCTTAAAAGTTTATAATTACATAAATCCCTCATTTTCGCGCATTATATTAGTGTATCAACGTTTATATTATTGTATCTCGCGCATGTATCAACACTTATTTAGCTCTGATACATTAATCTGATGCGCGAGATACAATAATATAAGCGCTGATACATTAATCTGATGCGCGAAAATGAGGGATTTTGGAGATTTGTAAAACTTATAGGGGATAATGGTAATAAGTAAACTAAAATGTGGGATTTCTGTAATTTTTCATCTTATGCATTCATAACTATTATGGTTTATTGTAATTTCTTTGAAGATTAATGGCTTTTTAGTAAAATCCTTATTTTGTGGTGGTATACAATAATGTTTTTGCCTGTCGATAAAATTCTTATAAAATATTTGCTTTTGTCTAATTGTCTTTTTGTGCCTGATTATCTACTTGTTATACAATAATATTTTTGTGTGCTTGTGAGATTGAACATAGTCATTAGCTACTAAGTTTGTCAAGTATGATTATTCTATAATTTTGACATGCATAATTATTATTATGGAAAATTACGCGGTTAAGCAAATTTGTACTATTTAATTACTCATTATAGCTATAGTTTGCTATAATTACCATTGACGATTAACATTAACCATTAATTACGTGGGCTGACTTCGAGTTGTATAATTAGTCACGTTTGTATAATTCGCCACATTTGTATAATTCACAACTAGCAATTCTTCGTTTGATTTGCATTTGTATACAATGATTTATATTTGTATATGACGATGATTTCCTTAGATTTTTCAGTTTTGTCACCATATACATTCAATCTTTTTCTGTATAACTTTTTAAAGTTTATATAAACGTGTAGTTTTCATATTTTGTATGATGTAATTTATATAATGTAATTTGTATAGTATATTTTGTATAATTGTTTAAATTTCATATGTTTATGTTTGTATCAATTCGTTATTTCAAGTTTTATCATATTTGTATAATTCCAGACTTTATATTACTCAATTATACAAAAACACGCGAATTATACAAACGTAGCCGCAAATTATACAAATTAGATGCAAATTATACAACTGTTGCTCTCTCTCGCTCGCCTCTCTCCTCCCTCTCCAAATCTCTCTCGCCTCTCTCCTCCCTCCCCAAATCTCGGTCTCCTCTATCCTCCCTCTCCCAGTCTTGCTTGCCCCTCTCCTCCCTCTCCCAATCTCGCTCGCCTCTCTCCTCCCTCTCCCAATCTCGCTTGCCTCTCTCCTCCCTCTCCCAATCTCGCTCGCCTCTCTCCATCCTCTTCCAATCTCGCTCGCCTCTCTCCTCCCTCTCCCAATCTTGCTCGCCTCTCTCCTACCTCTCCCAATCTCGCTTGCCATATATACAAATACATATGTATAATATACAATTATCTAATCAATATACATATACAATTCACCTCTCTCCCACTCTCTGCCCTCTCTCGCTCGCCTCTCTCCTCTCTCTCCCAATCTCGCTCCCCTCTTTCCTACCTATAACATGTAGCTACAAATCGTAATTATCAAACTATAGCTATGGAGCGTAATTAGGTTATTTTTGAGTGGTTATATGCGAAAGTTCCTCTTATTATTATGATTAAAGATTGACATATGACTACTAAGTTTTGAATTTCAGGTTTAAATTTGGAGGTATATTGATGAGTGAGGTAGGTCCAATCTACATGGGAGGTAGGAGAGAACATGTATTTAATGTCAACAGGCAATAGAGAAAGCGATACTTTAATTTTTTTTTTGTTGATTTTTTAAATGTCGAAAGAAGAAATCAAGATTTAGGGTTAATTCTTGTTCTGTTAATCCATCTAGTCATAAAGTTGTGAATCAATTACAGTTAGTACATTAACTTTGTTTTATATGTTAAAAAAAATTGTGTATTAACTATTACTTGCCTCTCAATATACAATTTTGCAGTTTGAATATTTATAATTCATTGCAAAGGTTCTCTCGTCATTATAGTTCAGTTTGAATATTTATATTTTATTTCAAAGTTCCTCTCGTCATTATAGATGGGCATGCCTTCTAGTTGTAGTTGACTTTAAGCGCACCTAAACTATCCATAATCGTCTATTTACGGGCTTGCACTCAATAGTCAATCAATTCATTTTTCCGCTTTCTATCGCACACTTCAACTATTTGTTTATATAGTGTGTGAAGTCTAATTAATGGAAAGTGCGTTAGTACATTAACTTTATCTAATTAAGGTAAATGTATTAATTAAGACTGTCATATATTTTTTATATGAAAACTTTATTTATCTCGACAGTTTTTTCTTTTTAATGTGTCCCAAAAAGTCACATTTTTTATATTTAAAAAATATTAGAACCTCCAATTTTAGTCTCAAAGAGATGATAGTTTATACCACAATTTTTACATTTTTTATTTCTTTCCTTATATATCCAATCAAATAATGAAATTTGATGAAATCATGAAAATAATTTTGGGACAATATTATTTAACATTATGAAACACAAGTAATTATTCACTGTTGTTTTTTCATTGTGATGTTCAGGTCAGATTTTCACACACCTCAACTAATTTCATAAAATATCTTTCATCACCAACCAACAACATGTACCAAGTAACTCTGTCCATCAAGGCTTGGGACAAATATGAAGAACCACAAAAGATAGGACAAATAGGAAGAATCACATTTTTTAATTAAAATATATATTAGAACATCCAATTATTTTAGTCTAGATGATATATTATACCACAATTTTTAAAATCTTTCTTTCATTCATCGTTTATGAATTAATGAGTATAATTTTGGGAGGGTACAATTCAACATTATGAAACACAAAGTAATTAATCATTCACTAGTGCCTTTGAACGACTCTTGGGCATATATTGATATCTCAACAAACAAACACTTTTATTGATAACTTTTTTATATAAAAATAAACATCAAAAAAATAATTTAAATAAGAAGAGGGATGCATTATAATAAATGTGTGATTAACAAAGTTTGTTAATCGAGTATATACACATACAAATAGGATCCTCACCTTGTTCTTTCACTACACACTCAGCATCAATAAATGTTTTTCCATACACAAATTTACAGTATGGTTCACAATCATGTTTCTTGTCACTTTCATAACATGGTACAGCATCCATTTCTGATTGACATACGTAACCATTTGCTTTGAGCACTTGAGTTGTTATCACCAAAAATATAACTGCAAAATCAATCAATCAATCAACATATAAAAGAAAATTTATTTGAACCAGTATAATACATATACTACACCAAAAATGATCTTTAGAGGCAATTAACAGTAGTCTTAGTAAATGTCTCTAAAGGCTATAACGACAGTGGAACCAATGACAATTAACTACTGTCGATAAAACAAACTTTAACAATATTGTGCATATTTATTGCCGCTGAGAACTGTTTTTGGTGTAGTAATAATGAAAAAAGAGAATACAAAAGTAGTGTATACATACCACAAACGTAGGCTATGAGGGAAAATTTATGGCAAAATGATGCATTTAACTTTGCCATTTTATTGAAGATGTAAGGTGCAATGAATAAAGTAGTGACTTCTCCCTAAGGTTTTATAGGAGAATTCAAAGGTTTGTAGTACTTTAATTATGTTAGGAAAATAATATAAATTTGTAAGCAAATTTGATATATGTATTATTTTGACCAATACTTATAAGTTATATATGGAAATAATATACTTATATTATTAAAACGTATGATTGATTCAAAATACGAATTTTAAAATATGCAATTCTTTAATTTAGTTAGAAATTATGTTAGGAAAATAATTTTAGTTTGTAATAAAATTGGATAAATATATTATTTTGACCAATACTATGTTATATACGGAAAGAATATTATTAAAACTTATGATTGATTCAAAATAAGAATTTTAAAATATGCAATTCTTTAATTTAATTAGAAATTATGTTAGGAAAACAATTTAAGTTTGTAATAAAATTGGATATATCAATTATTTTGACCAATACTATGTTATATACGGAAGGAATATTATTAAAACTTATGATTTATTCAAAATAAGAATTTTAAAATATGCAATTATTTAATTTAATTAGAAATTATGTTAGAAAATAATTTAAGTTTGTAATAAACTTGGATATATCTATTATTTTGACCGATATTAAGTTATATGAAAAGAATGTTATTGAAACTTATGGTAGGTTCAAAATTAGGTTTTTGCGGTCCAATTTCAAGAATCGTAGGGTGCCTTGAAATTCAATTAAATACTACAAACTCATTGGATGAAGATCAATTTTTTATAACGTAAAAAATTAATTTTGTTTGATTTATATTCATAATTTTTTTGATAATGTGCTAAACTCAAATATATTATCAAAAATCAATTATGGGTGTCAATGAGGCGGTTCGATATATCGGTTATTTTTTTAAAATTATACCGTTCTAATTTTTCGAGTATTTTATAATGTATAATCCAAATTAGATTTATTAAAACCATCCCAATCATATCGATTTCTCATCGGTATTTGGTACGGTTCGGTTAATTTTCAATTATTTTACTTTTAAAATATCACTTCAAAATATACTCCTATTAAAATATTTCTTTCGCAAATATGTTCTTGAAAAATACTTTAATTCTTCACCAAGAAGATAAGAATGTAAAACTTTGTTGCCGTATTGTTTGATCTTAAACATTTAATAGGAGTATTTGCATATGTTTTGTTGTATTGTTTGATAGAGTATCTATTACAATATCTTCTAATTTTAAATCTAATTAAGTAAAGGCTAATTAAAGAGCAAAGACCAAAGTCGTTTACTCACAAGAGGCCTATGACCTAGGTTATATTTATATTTGAAAAATGTTATAAAATATTTTTATATATATTAAATTTAACATATTGTTGATAGATAATATATATTTACATGCACACAAGGTTATTCGGTCTGGTTTGAAATTTTTTCGATTTCTTCATAAATTAAAAATATCATCTCAATTATTCGGGATGGTTATACACTTAAATAAAAGTCAACGATTTTATTGAAAAAATAACATAAATCGATTCGATTTAATTACGTTAGATCAATTTTTCATATTCTTTTGACAGCCCTAAAACCAACCATATATGTTAATATATTTAGATTAATTATTTAAGTTTGATCAAACATATTTCAATAAAGTATAATTTTTAGTGGACTAATTTATTAGTTCGACTTCAAAGATTAAACCCACATAACTCCTCTCTTCCATGACTCTAAAGAAGACTATTCTATCATGTTGGGTAAATAAGGTAATTTTTTCTTGCTCTGAAGAGAGACCTTGAGGGGGAACAACTGGCCTAAGTAACTTGTGGTCTGATTGCGCTATCAGCGAAAGATTTAATTAGCCGCCTATCGACCCATATTAGTTATAAACTCAAAATTACTTCATTTTAAATTTTTTTTAGGAGAATTGACATATACATCCAACTAACCAACTTCTATGTTGATTGACGTATTTTTCACTCAATATTTCATTTAGCAATTTCAACCTAAAAATAAGGACATTATGTATGTAATTTCGTGTCCAAACTCTAAAGGCATGTTAATCAAAATATTTTCTCTCTTCAAATCATACCGAAGATAAAATTATTTTTCATTAATTCAGGCTCTATTAGGCATACTTATAATAGCGTAATATTCAGAGTAGAACTCAAAATTTTCACTTTTGTGTATGTGATACTAGTGTTACGCACGTATATATCGAGATATGTAAAATAATATTTTATAAAATAATTATCAATGTATTTTGAAAACAAAAAATTTGAAGAGATAATAATATATAAATTAACGAGTACAATTTTGGTGAATGAAATCAGTATTGTGGCTTGAAAACAAAAAAATTGAAGAAATAATTATATATAAATTTTTTTGATTGAATACATTTTGAACAATTAGAATTTTTGATTGGATATATATGATTTGTTTTACCTTTTTTTCTGGGCATTCACATTCAAAATATACAAACACACAAAATATATAAGTGAGAATTTGCTAATGATATACCATTATAAATTTAAAAAAGACTGCCTTACCTCTTAATGAAACCTATGCTTATAAAAGTTATAAATACAACATTAACGGCTTATTTTTAGAAGAACTTTCTGAAAATAGCTTTTTAGAAAAATGTATTTGAAAAAAAAAATATTTGTGTTTGGTTAATTCATTTGAAAAGGATTTTTGATAATCATATTGTGTATCACAAAAATAAATAAATATAAAAGATATATTGGTAAATATGTATATTAGGTAGAGATATTTTGGTCTTGAAATAAATAATTTTTTGCTTCAACGTTTTTTTTAAGAAGCAGAATTTTTTGCTTCTTCCCAACATGAACAGAAAAACTGTTTCTGCTTCTATTTAAAAACAGTTTTACTGATTAGTCAAACACCATGTCTTTCCAAATAAATGCTTAATATGAAATAAATGAAAATTATGTTCTTAATATGTGTGCATTTTCTTTAAATGTTTTTCTTAATATGTGCATTATCTCACAAATTCAGTTAATGTGGAATAAAAGGAGTATTATTTTATTTTTTTGTGTGTATTAAAAATGATATAATTTATCTAATTATTTAAATGATATTTGTTTGTAAATATTATAAAAACGGAAAAGGGTCAAAATTACCCCTGAACTATGTGAAATAGACCACTTATACCCTCCATTACATTTTGGGATAAAAAATTCCCCCGCAGTTATCCCAGGAGACCACAAATACCCTCAAGAGTTGACACCCCAATTTTTTAGTGACGTGGCAAACCACATGGGACTAATCCCTCCACCTAAGCATTGCCAACTAAGATTCACTACAAAAGAACTTGACTTTTGTCGCCACAAAATCCCAAAATATTGTCACTAAAGGTTATGAGTGATTTTTAGTGGCAACTAAGGCTCCAACAACCATTCGCTAGTAAAACCTATTTTTTCAACAAAAAAATATGGTAATTAATTTTCGATTGCGACCTAATTTTCTAAAATAAATAACTTGCAATATCCATATTAAAAACATTCAATATTATTACGAAAAATAATCAAAATTACTTCTCGATTCAAATCTCCTACTATATATATATATATAATGCATCATTGTACATTTTATACATTTACATATGACATAAAAATAAAACACATAGTGTCTTCAAACTCCTACTTAATCGATATCATATTTGGTTTTTTAAAAACAATGAAGAAAAAAACACAAAATTAGAATTTAATGTTAAAAACTTTTAGTGACGATTTTCTAGGCTTTTGTGGCGACTGTTGTTGCCGCTAAAGGTCTAGTTCTTTTGTAGTGAATCCTAGTTGGCAATGCTTAGGTGGAAGGATTAGTCCCACGTGGCTTGCCACGTCAACAAAAATGTGGGGTGTTAACTCTTGAGGGTATTTGTGGTCACTTAGGATAACAGCATGGGCATTTTTTATCCCAAAATGTAACGAAGGATATAAATGGTCTATTTCATATAGTTCGGGGGCAATTTTGACCCTTGTCCGTTATAAAAATGATGTAATTTAATTATAATATGTTATTTAAATGGTGTTTATTTGTAAATATACAATAAGTGAGATTTGATTATTGAGCGATCTTCAAATTATATTATTAAATATCCTCTCGATTAACTTTTAATGTTATTGAAGCAAGATCTTATGTTTATAGACAAAATATTTTTACCTTTATAGTAAGCAACTCCTATAAAAAAAATTAATTAATTTGCGTAGACCTCAGTTGGGCTCGGCTCACAGGTAGTTAGTTTGGTTCGATTTGGCTTTGCACGAGCCTCAAAAGAAAGAGAGATCGAGTCATTAAGCAGAGAATTAGATCTGAAAGTGAAAGAGATTATGAAAGTTTTCTCATGAGGTAATTCTGAAACAAATTCTCAAATCAGTTTATTGGAGCCCTTGAAACCTATGTAATTTCATGTGTGAAGCATAGTGAGAGTGACATAGATCTTCTTTTTCTCATTTTGATGATCGTGTAATAATTTTAAAATATATTTTTTAATTTTACTTAAGCTAGTAAATATCAATTCAATAATTATTATTTGTTATACTTAGTTATAATTTTTTTATTTTTAAAATAAATTCGATGGAATTACTTTTTATAACATTGTTACTTAAGATATTTTATAGTTTTTATGCAGTAATTAATATTTTAAATTTAAAAGTTCAAATAAAAAAATTAAACATTGTTTAATTCTTTTGAATTTGTTGTTGCTTTATTTTTGTTATATTTGCCTGAATAATGTATTCTATGTTCAATATTTAGTTTTAATTTTGATTAATATTCTCCCCTTATTTAGAAGTGGGAGTTGGGAAAGGACGAACAAGGGCAATTATGTCATTTTAATGTTAATTTTGGGGGTAAATCTGTAAATAAAGTTTCCATGTGCTATATGTATCTACTCTCTGCTTCTTCATTGTTTATACGGAAAAGGGTCAAAATTGCTCCTGAACTATGCGAAATAGACCACTTATACCCTCCATTACATTTTGGGATCAAAAATACCCTCGCAGTTATCCCAGAAGAACACAAATACCATCAAGAGTTAACACCCCAATTTTTTAGTGACGTGGCAAGCCACATGGGACTAATCCATCCACCTAAGCATTGCCAACTAAGATTCACTACAAAAGAACTTGACTTTTAGTGGCGACAAAGTCGCCACAAAATCCCAAAATATTGCCACTAAAGGTTATGAGTGATTTTTAGTGGCGACTAAGGCTCCAATAACCATTCGCTAATAAAACCTATTTTTTCAACAAAAAAATATGGTAATTAATTTTCTATTGCGACCTAATTTTCTAAAATAAATAACTTGCAATATCCATATTAAAAACATCCAATATTATTACGAAAAATAATCAAAATTACTTCTCGATTCAAATCTCCTACTATATATATATATATATAATGCATCATTGTACATTTTATACATTTACATATGACATAAAAATAAAACATATAGTGTCTTCAAACTCCTACTTAATCGATATCATATTTGGTTTTTTAAAAACAATGAAGAAAAAAACACAAAATTAGAATTTAATGTTAAAAACTTTTAGTGACGATTTTCTAGGCTTTTGTGGCGACTGTTGTTGCCGCTAAAGGTCTAGTTCTTTTGTAGTGAATCCTAGTTGGCAACGCTTAGGTGGAAGGATTAGTCCCACGTGGCTTGCCACGTCAAAAAAATTTTGGGGTGTTAACTCTTGAGGGCATTTGTGGTCTCTTAAGATAACAACAGGGGCATTTTTTATCCCAAAATGTAACGAAGGGTATAAATGGTCTATTTCATATAGTTCGGAGGCAATTTTGACCCTTTTCCGTTGTTTATATCGATAGAGTGCAGATTCTTCGTTAGATCCTTATCATTGGTTTCAATCTATGTTTCGCCTGAAATTTCTTTGGTTACGGTAAGTATTATTTCCCTTCTCCCCCAATTATTCTTCTAATAATGTGATTAGCTTTTGAAAAAATATCTATAATGGCAGCAGTTACTTTCATATCTCTTTGGGTTCTTAGGTCTGACTATCATCAAGTCTATCTAATTTGCTCAGCATGTTTGAAAATAGAAATAAATAAATAAATATATATATATATATATATATGACTTTTGATCTTTGATGCACAGAATGCAATTTTAGGTATTTTGTTAGTAGCTACCGATCACCATTTTCTTCTTTAACATTTGAATTTAATGTAATTCAAAATTTAGTCCTTAAATTTGTGGATTGCTGACTAATGTGGAAAGAGAGAATAGAAATCCCATGTTGAAACCAATGCACTGTAAAAATATTTCGACTACATATAATAAAAGAAAAAAAATTGACAAACCATTCAGCCCACAACAATATCCACAAAGAATACATATATAAAAAATAGACAGAACCACAGGATGGAAACCAAATTCTTTGCAAATTAAACAAAAAGGAAGAGGAACAGCAACTCATGTGAAGATTAGATAACCCCCGACCCAATAGTCCAATTTTCAGCTATTAGTTCTCCTAAGTGCATTATGCTTCTCTTTGTTGTCCTGTGCTCATGACCTTTGGTAAGGAATCCCATATAAATTGGAAGCTCAAATCGGCAAACTTTATGAAAGATTAGATACTTCAAGACACTGTCAATCTCTCCATTAAAATTGGTAACAACTTTTGCTACATATAGTTCCGAATCTCTCCATTATTAAAATTTGACTACGACTTTTGGTACATATAAACAACTTTTAGTAGTTCCACATTATACGCATCCAACATGTTTGATCATATACGTGAAAACTACTAACACAATTTTGTTGCCTTTTTTTAGAACCTAAATATTCTGTCCCATATCAGTCAGCAACTCAAAAGGTATGTTATTACAAGACAAGCCCAGTCTCTTCTCTATTGTTTATTTTTTGTGAAAAAATATGTTTCAAATGTATGTGATTTGATCCCACCTGTGTTTCTGTTGAAATCATTTACTGTTGTCTTGATATGTTGGTTTGACTAGATGTGAGACAGAAACGTACACAATTGAAATACAGAAGGGTTCCGTGAACAAAATTTGTGCGGTCACTAATGCGTCAATATTTTAGCAGTCAATCTTATTGAGAAGAAATCAACGAGAATAGGTGAAGGCTCTACAAACCAAATTCTCAAAGGTTAGTAATAACATTTTGCTCAGCTGCCTATTATTTTGGTTACCTTTTTCACCTTCCTATGCTCTACAGTTAAGTTTGCCAAAAATGAATTATTTAAGCTTTTGTTTGAAAGCCTGCACCAAAGTAGTTTGTTCTAAATTGAAATATTTAACTGCACACGAAAAATAATTTGTCTTGCTCGCAACAGGGCTGATGAAAATTAAGGTCAGAAAAATGAAGAGGAGATCATTAGACACCATTCCTTAAATTCTGTCTGATAGGAGGTAGAACATGTAAAAAGTTTTGATTTAAAGAAGCAACCTTTAGAGTAATATGTGTATTTGTGTGACGACAGGTCGATATTGCTTGTGCTGGATAGTATGAGTTTTAATCCTAGACTGTAAACTGATGATGATATATTGATGAGTTTATCAGTTGTAGATATGAAATTTTTTTCCTTAGCTACATGACTTTTTGACTTAGCTCTGTTAAGATTTTATCGGAGCATTTTCTGTTCACAATATCATATTATTTTTCTGATTAGAATTAGTATAGGTTTGGTTAAAAGTTTCCATCTTAAGAATGGAAAGAAAATGCCTTCACCAGTACTATTGCATCTATTTGATTTCCTCTCTCCTATTTTCGGTTAGTTTTAAGTAGGTATGACAAAGAATGATTCAAGATTTGAAGTTTATAAATTGCTCTAGCGATGGATTTGGTTTACGGTCACATGTTTTGTGTACATTTAATGGAATTGTTGGTAAAAATTATTGCCACAAACTCATAATCTTAATAGTTGCTTGTACTCCCCCACGAAAGCGCCACTCATGAAACCTCTTTATATTGATGTACTTGAAAAGCGCATTTTACAAGCTTTTTAGTGATCTATTCAAGCTAGGAAGTACATGCAATCTTTTAGCGATTTTTCTTATTTAGATTTTATTTCATGAAAATGGAGATAAGATGGAACTTGGACAGTAGGAACACCTGAAGATTATCCCTATTTTTTAACCAGAATCACTTCACACGTATGAATAAAAGTTGGGTGCTTTGAAATGGTGACGAGTCATTTGCAAATGCATAGAATATGTCTGATTTATTTTTCATATGGTGTCTTGAGTCTATTTTAGTGGTAATAGTGACTGATGGTGAGAATATTGTTTGTTCTACACAAAATTTTGGAGTACATAGTGTTTTTAGTTCCGGAGAAAAAACCTTTAGCTTATATTGTCTATTGACATCATGTTGCTATTTATGTGTAATTACATAGCAAATATGCTTTCTGGAATTTTGTTAGGTATACAATATTACTTTTCGTTGAAATTAACTCGTGGCATGAACTAATTATTTTGATTTTACCAACTCTAAACATGATTCAATATTTGCAATATTATCTTGCTTTAGTGATGGTGCGAGACAACCTGAGGAAGTTATGTTTTTCCTTTCCATTCTTCGAATGATCAAAACTGTCCAACACAATAATAATAACAGAATCGTCCTTGGCAGCAACATAAAGTTGTTTATATGGCTGTTGAACTACCAAACGAGCTTCACACGGTCAAAACATGTTGTATTAGATAAGTTATCTTTGATTTGTTGTAAAGTAGAATGTTATGTCTTGGAAGACAAGATATCATGTAATGATTGTAGGAAGAAGTACTCATTAAATCAATTGAAGAAGTTTTCTATGCATACTTCCATCGAAATGTTGTAATACTTATATGATGTTTGTCATTAGTCCATATTGGGCTCATGCTGGCACGGGCCGTCCCATCTAGTTATACTTATATAATACAGTGGATACAAAATTAGGAAGCAGCAACAGACACATAGCAAGAAGACAATTCAGCTGCTAATGCACAGATACAATAACTGTGAACAATAAGCTCAACACACATTGAGGGTGTGTTGGTATGTAGGAAAATATTAGAAAATGTTTTTGTTGAAAAATAAGTAAATGTAAAAAAAAGAGACGGGTAACAACCATCCAAACAAGGTGAAGAAGTTGAATGACTTCAAAACATTTTAGAAGACATTCCATTCTGGTCGAACCTATGAGATCTATATGTATACATTGTTATAGTCAAACAACAAAAGGTAGGCAGGAAGCGTTATGTGCAACACAAAATCTCGTCACATATAATGAAGACATATAATACCATGAAATGACTACTTTTTAGTGGAATTATCATTATTGGCTATGTAAAGTCTAGAGATAATGTGTCGGATGCACTTGCAAAAGGCCTAGCTAGAGACGGTTGAAAAATAATCTAAGAAAATGGATTTAAAGCTTACAAGTCATCATGGTGGTAACTCTACCTATCAGAGTGGAGATCTCAAGAGCTAGGTCAAGGAGATCAAACAAAGTTATGACTCACACTTCAACATTATCAAATAACTCAATCCATTCTCGTGATGAAGACAATGTTCAGGAACAAAAATAAAAATTAAGACTTTTTAACGAGTTACTAAAGCTTTAATTTTTTTTAATGATTTCTAGGTTTGACAGATTCGACCAAATAATATATCTATGCGATAACACGGTTAGGAATCACCTATGTGAGTATGATGTGTAAGGTGCTTCAAAGAGGATAATTGCAAAAACTCATTCTTTAATTTATACACTCATGAAACCAGAAGGTGCTATCATGACTGAAGAGAACACAACTATAAGAATCATAGAGGGTAAATGATTGATTTGTGACATCATTTGGTTGTCTAGGTATACACCAAAGTTCGACGGTACAAAGATATCAAATCTATCAATTGACCGAGTATATCCGACATATATTCACCATGAAAAGTTTAAAGGAAAACCTACTTATCTAGATGCAATTAATCGTTCCTTGTAAAATACACACTTGACCGTTTCTTTTGCTTAGAGTCATTCCCCATTCTTACAGGGGATTGTTGGATTCTATAAGGTGTGAATGAAAAATTAGGAGTTGTGACTTTTCTGAAGGATTGCGACTATTTCAAAGAATTGTATTGACCTTTCTAAGAAGGCACAATAAGCACATGTTTATATTACCATTTTTTTTAAATAAATAAATGAGTTTTTTCTCATTTTTCATAACAAATTTTCTAAACTACTTGATGTTCTGCACAAATAAATTCTAGTGTTCTTTATAACTGCTATTGAATGGTTTGCTGACATTGCTATTAGAGATTCATCATATACATGTATGAGAACTTTACATATTTTGTGAAACCCTAGTTAAGTTGGTGATGCAAGTTTTTTTATATTCATCTAAAGTATCTCATATTCATTGTCCAAATTTTCAAGTCAACCTCAAGTCATGTATACTTGTCACCAATGAATAACTCTATCCACCAAGGTCATTTAGATAGATTCTCTACTCAATTTTTAATTTTCAAGTTGAGGTTTCAAATATGTGAAATTATTTTATATTGTTAGACAGAATATGTTTGTCCTTCATTGATTGTATAAGAGCTTATACACACCGATTGCATTAGGTTTTTTCTAGAGGTTTATTGTACTTTGTTAACTTTACGTAAGATAGAGTTTGATTTCTTGGGTGAGAGTGGATTACATAGGTCATTCGTACTATCACTTTATACTCATATGTTTGGTATTATAGTTGTTATGTCTGTTTTTCGAAAGTCAGTTTAACTAATCTTTAAAGCTAAATTAGATTAGATTGACATAATATTTTAAAATTATAATCCAAATATTAAAAAACTACGTACATGAAAAGTATTATAAGTTGCACTTATTCTCATATCAATAAGATAGTAAAAGTGGACAGAGGGAGCATTTGAAAAAAAAAAAAAAACTTTGTGAGTAAAAATGAGTTTGTCTAAATACTTCGACCAACTTTTTTAATTTGAAATTTTTTAAAGACAAAATTTTAAAATATACTTAAATATATGGTCAAACAAATATTTTGAGACAAATTTTCAAAATATGATCTTAAATTTATTATTTAACTTATTTTAGCCTAAAAATAAATGCTTACCATTTTTTTTTATTTTACTAATACATTATAAAAGTGCTTAAAAGTTGTCTTGGCTTCGTCTTCATAACCTAGTATTCTCACAAAATGCAAAAGGGAAAACATCAATAGCTTAACGATATCACCATTTATCGAAAAAGTGAAGCTCTAGACTTGATTAACAAACATCCAAATGAAGTTTTACACTAAAAAATCTCATTTCTTCCGACAAAATTAAGAAGTTGTAGCAACTAGCATATATTCCAAACGCTGGAGATTCCTTTTAAAATTCTTGTATTGACTTTTCTGGATCTACACCAAATCAACAATCACCGTGCTAGAAGTCTCGCCATTGTAGACAAGGTTTTTTCATCACTCTCTTTAAATGACAATTTTTTTCACTTGCATCACTCCCCGCGTACTTGTCGATTCTCAAATTACATGCTCCGATGAATTGAGATTTTGAAAAACGAAAAAAATGTAACTTTAAGGAATTTCACTTTCTGGTGATAAGACCACTATAACAAGTTTTTCCGGATGTTTGCTTGTACCCAATTCAGTAGAGAAAGTTGTTCGAAAAGGTGTTAGACCAAAAGGAAACATATTCCAAGGGAGCTTTCTTCAATTTGTGGAGTTAAATGAATACGTGCTAATAGATAGTCTACCCTATAAAGGTTGTATTGATGTTAAGACCCTAAACCCAGAGCTTGATTAATGGGCAAGAATTCCCTAGTTGAAATCCTTGAAAATTACGAGGAGTTGGAGAAATTGACCCTTTGTCATTGTACCTACATGTCGATCGGTATGAGCAATCGTCACCAAAAACACAAGTTATTAAAGATTTCTCAAATGCATGAACGAAAAATTTGCCTAATTTCTGAAAGCCTAGATAACTAAAAACTCTAATTTATCTAGGCTTTCATAAATTAGGCAAAAATTGTGTTCACGCATATGAGAAATTTCTAGTAACTTGAGATTCGATAAATGTTCACATTAATCGACATATAGGAACAATGGTGAAGGGTCAGTTTCTCCAACCATTCACAATTATTAAGGATTTCGATTAGAGTAATCTCGACCAATAAGCAATTAACCTTTGAGTTTTAAGGTCTTAATATTGACACAACCTTTAAACGGGTAAACTATCTTCTAGCACATATTAGTTTAACTCCACAAATTAAATAAATTTTCCTTGAAATATGTTTCCTTTCAGTATAATGCTCTTCCTAACAACTTGCTCTCCTGAATTTGATAATAAAAACCATATGGACAAACTCGTTATAGTGGTTCTATCACAAGAAAGTGAAATCCTTAAAATCTTTTTTCATTTTTCAAAAACTCAATTCACTGGAGCATGTTATCGAAGCACACACCCAAATTCGTAGAGTGATGCAAGTGAAAAAAATTGACATTAAAAGAGAGTGATGAAAGATCACTGTCTACAATGGCGAAAATTATAGCACAAAGATTGTTGATTTGGTATAAAGCCAAGACAGGGATTTCCAAAGAAATCTTCAGCATTTGGATATACGCTAGTTGCTACGGCTTCTTTAATTAGAAGAAATGAGATTATTGAGTGTAAAAATTCATCTGAAAGATTGCTAATCAAGTCTAGGGCTTCACTTTCTCCATTAGTGACAATATCATTAAGTTTTTCATGTTTATTTTTTGCATTCTGAGAGAATGTTGGGCTTTGATAACTCAAGTAGGTTGCACTAGTAAATATGGGTCATTTATTATTGAAATTTTTTTGTTGGCACTTTAAATTTATGTTTTCCCCTCAAATGAATTTGTGTTTAATTTTTGCTCATCGTATTTTTTTTTATACATGTTGTCATTTAAACAAGCATAGACATATATTTAGCTAGAATTTTCTTGTAGCAATAGTTAAATTATCCAGCTACAAATATTAAATCCTCGCTATTTAAATATTGCATATTTGTGATAAATTATGTCGTCACTAAGTTACATGTTGATTAGAGACAATAAAATGATTGTCACTTCTTGTCTCTAATTTCTTTTCCTTGATTCGAGGGCTGACTTTTCCTTAATCTCAGAGCTGGATGCATGCTTATATTAATAGTGACAAAAACTAAGGACATGATTAAATATAAATTTTGTGGCTAAAGCTTACAACATTTAACTACAAACTCTAATTTATCGCTATTGCAATAAAAAAATTGTGATGAAATTTTTTCGTGTCCAAAATTATAACTAATTTAAAGACAAATAATAATTTGTTACAAATTGAATACATTATTAGCGATAAAATAATGTGTCACGGATAACTTAAAATTTTCACTAACAATACGTAATCAATAACACCAAATTATTTTTGGTGGGAAATTTTAGTGGACAGAAGTTTGCTATGAAATTATATGTGTTGTCACTATAAGTATGTTGCTCATGCATTTAAATACGAAATGTAATTTTTGTCAAGAAAAGTGAATAATTTGTGATTACTTTTGTGTCGTACATAAAAAATTTGTAGCTAAATATCACATTTGTTGTAGTGCACTACAACAAATGTGATCTTTAACTACGAAATTATTAGCTACAATAGAAAATTTGACACTAATTGTTCACTTTCCATGACAAAATTTACATTTCGTATGTTATCGCCTTTGTATACTTTTAGTGACCCACATTTAGGGATGACTAATTGACGAAAAAAATTTTGTCACATAAAATCTATCGTGACGAAATATGATTCGTAACATGCCTGACTTTGTATCTATCTATTATTCCATTGGCCTTCAACTTGGTCTTGAACACCCATTTTGAACCAACTAAGTTATACTAGCAGATTTAGGTTTCAATAGCTAGGTCTTGTTGGAATGTAAAACATTGATTTCCTCATCCATGGTTGCAAGCCAATGAGTCCCTCAAAAAATTTAATTATTAGCAACATGTGATAGACGATGTTCCTTAGTCTTGTGTTTGGTGACCATATGATGCCCTTGTGGTGTATGAGGTGTATCAACTGAAACAGTTGATTGTAGTGTAGGATTTTCAAATTGTTGGTTCTCTGTCAGATTCCACCTTGAGAGGTCTACTTCTAAATGTATTCCTTGTGGACTGTTGACACTTAAGTTTGGCCTAACGTTTTCTAAAATTTGCAAATTTTAAGTTTTACTTATTTAATAGTTCAAAATAATTTTTTTATAATTTTAAGTAAGTTTATCGATAACTATCCTTATTTATCAAAATTTAGGATTTTTCTTTTATCAGTTAATCTTAAAATTGCATTATTACATCTCATTAGTTATGTTTATTATATTTTTTTTAATATTCATTTTATTTGTTAATATTTATTTTGATATTTTGCACAGTCTAGAAATTCATTCAAATACAAATATTTTACTTGATCGATAATTTTGGGCCACAATTCCAAGCCCACAATTGAGCCTATTTAACAATTATTTCCTATATAAGTTTTGGTTAGGTTAAAAAATAGGGGGTGGTGAATTATTTTTGAGAAGGGGATGAAAACTTTCCAAAATAGAAAAACCCTAAAAATTTCTCCTCCTACTTTTTGGCAAAAAAAAACAGCCACCACCCAACAACCCATTTTATCTGGCAAACAACAACAATCGGAAACAACAACCCTCACCCGTTCTTCTCATCACCAATAGCCCCCAAAACCCTCTTCGTTTTTTTCTTTTTCCGGTGAAATAGTCATCGAAAACAACCCCTTTCCCCCTTTCTCCTTCTCCAACTAAAACAACTACCAAACAGCCTCCAAACCAACCCACAAAACCCCAACTCAACCACACCCTTTTTTCGTTTTTATCCGATAACAACAACAAACCTATCTTGAACCATCGGAGCAACGAGCTCACGCCAACGGCGCCGCGAACGGACAGTAGCTCCGGCGAGGAGTTTCAAACTCCGATGAACCGGAGCCAATAAAATGGTGCTCTGTCCCCATCCTCTTTCCCCTTTTACGATTATTATTTTTTTTCTCTTGTTTTGCAGGTGGAACGTTGTTGTCCCATCAAGCTTTAAAGCTCCGACGAACAAAATATGACCTTCCTGCATCGGAGAAACGCACACCATCCTTCATTGCTATTAGATCTCCATAAATCGGAGCTTCAGTGTATATTTCTCCCTTCTTTTCCTCATCAATGTGTAGCTAATCATTTTAATTCAAATAACTCATTAAGTTAGATATTAGTTTACCTTTGTTATAATCACTGCTTTGAGTTTTCCAACAAGGTTTTCATTATTTTTGTTTAGTTTTAGGCTACTGTTTTACCTATTCTTTATTAATTTGTTTTATTTGTGGATCATATTATTATATTAAGTGATTAATTTATAGCTTTTTATTTTATTTATTATGAAGTGATACAAGTCCTTAGATAAATTTATTAGTTGTTAATATACACATATGTGGTTGTCTTATTTTTTTATTTATTATTTTTTTTCTTCATTTGTTCACGACTTTGAATTTGTTCTTCTTTTTTTTACCGCACTTTTCTAATTTTTTTCATATGTGATTGTTATGGGTTTATTAAATTGGTTGATTCATGTTCTAAAAAGTTACAGAAATTACGCTACTACATTAATATTATTTAATTATTATTGTTTTGTTATGTTGCTAACAGTTTGGCGGTTGTTGTTGTTGTTATTATTATTATTGTTATTATTTTGTTAGGTTCTTATAGTTTGGATGGTTGTATTTTATCTTATACTGTCATTTAGTTAGTTTCATTTTATTTTATGTCGAAATTCTATTAAAATTGGCAATTAAAAAATCTCTCCGTCGGTTTTGGAGGCCTACACATTTTAAAAGACGGAAATTTAGTTTAAGTTTATATAAGTTTTATGTTAAAATTGGCCAATGAGAAAATCTCTCCGTCGATTTTGGAGGCTTCCCTAATATTAAAAGACGGAAATTTGGTTTAAGCTTATATAAGTTTTATGTTAAAATTGGCCAATGAGAAAATCTCTCCGTCGATTTTGGAGGCTTCCCTAATATTAAAAGACGGAAATTTGGTTTAAGTTCATATATTTTGTTTGTTAAAATTGACCAATGAAGAAATTACTGTCGATTTCCAAGGACTCCCATGTTAATAAGACGAGTTTTTATTTTTAAATTAATATTTGATTTATTTATTTTGATTCATATTTATTTATTACTAACACTTTTACTAAGTGTCTTTATAGGTACCCGGAGATGCTTTCCATTGAAGCTATTCGAATTAGGTTCAAATTATACTCTTCTTTATATTGTACATTATTGAGGATAGGCAAATTTAGGTCGATTCCTATATTATTGTTTTATCATATTACTTGTGTATATTGCATGTTTATTATATTTGTACATTATTATATTCTCCTCAATTTAAAAAAATGAATTCAGTCGGGATCCATATTTGTGGATTTCGAATGATGTCTAACCCCTTCCCTTCGAAATAACTTGAACCCCTTACCTAGAATCTCTTGATTTCGTAGATCACTTAATGGTTTTCTAGTTTTTTCCTAAAATTAGGTGGCGACTCTTTTAAAATTTGTTTATTCTTAAAATTCATTTAAAATTGATTCAATTGTTCATTTTTTGAGTCACAACGACGTTTCGCCCTATTTGAATAGAGTAGAGATGTAAACAGAATGGCGACTCCGTTGGGGATATAGAAGTTCTAATCATTATAAATTTATTCTTTCAAATTGAGGAGGTATTTCTTTTATTGTGTTATATCTTACGTATTGTATATATTTTGTTGATTGTTTATATATTGTACTTGTGGTTTATTCGTTATTTGTTTAATTGTATCTATACTGTCATTGCATTCATCACATTTTCCAACTTATATGTATAGTATATTAAGAACGGTTTCTACATAATCGTTGTTGAACTTTATATACTTGACCTTTTTTTGGTAATGAGCGATAATTTATTGGTATGTCATGCGTCCAATGGTTGTCGTGAATTCTAGCCTAAGTTGTCTGCTTGGGTTTTCAGTCTTCAAAAGCCACTCTTAGTCAACTAGCATAGAGCGAAACCAAATCCTGACTTTAGCACATTTTGAACTAATTTGACCCAACACTCAAAGTGTGTTGGGTCCATTAGAAGCCCACCTTGTGTCTATTTGACCCATTAGTCGATAAAAGACAATCATGCGTATGTGTTTAAATTTGAAGGATGTATACGTCATTTGATAAACAATGTCCTTTAGGGTAGAGAGCTTAAGAGTTTGTTCGAGTCGAAAAAGGATCAAGTTACCATTTCATCCAAAAGCGTGGACATCCGGAGATAACAAGAAATCAATTAGAAGGACCGTCCATGGAGGCATAGCTTAGGATGGTATCCCTGCGGGGGGACTGATTATTTGTATTACATTTTTCCTATTATGTATCCTCATTCAGTTTTATTCATAAAGTTTGTATAAATTTGGATTTTGGGACAATGTTGTCAAATGACATAATACATCCTTCAGATCGGTAGGCCTACCATTGGCACAAAAGGGTCACATATTTGTATAGGACGCGCAATAACTATCTGTATGTTATGTGATATAATTGAGTTTGTCTTCAATTAAAGCAGTGATTATGTGTTTAATTAAATCATTGTGTGATATTTTGCATTATCCATTATGAACATGAACTAACACTTTTACCTTTTGAGTTTTTCTTCTGTGAGATGTTGATTTATGTCAAAATTTGGAAGTCATTATTCATATGAAGTTGTTAGGGACAAAAGGATTCACGAAATTTAAGTCTTTGTATTTCACAAGACATTAATATCAAGTCAAAAAGATAAATTAGGGGAGTCTTTGACTATGAGGTCGCACTCATTCATTTTTTTATTATTATTTTGGCATGTTGGCCCTGCTTTCACACATTTCTCATATTTTTGCAGAAAAATCATTCCCGACGACAGTCGGGGATGGTCATAACAATGTCTAGTTCTCGTGGATAATTGGGAGAAGACACAGTTCCAAGAGACATAAAAAAAAAAATACAACAACAAGTGGTTATTGTAAGAAAAATGAGAGACCACATTCAACATGCAGTACAAAGGTCAACGGTTAAAATGATACAAGAAATCGCTCTGAGTTCGTCTAAATTCTAAAATTGTTTTATGTCATATCTGAAAGAACTACGCGAACCTGATTCTCATCTCGATGAGATACGTAGGCAACCATTCTTGGGTTCGGTATTAATTCTTTTAAATTAAAAAAAAAAGGATTCAAATAGTTTGTGTGCATATGTTCAAAGTCATATCTACACGAACTACGCGAACCTGATTCTTATTTCGGTGGAATATATAAGCAGCCCTTCTTGGGTTCGGTATTAATTCTTTTAGATTAAAAAAATAAAAAAATCTAAATAGTTTGTATGTATATGTTCGAAGTCATATCTGCACGAACTACACGAACCTGATCCTCATTTCGGTGAGATACGTAGGCAACCCTTCTTGGGTTCGATATTCATTCTTCTAAGTTCAATATATACATATATATATCAAATAGTTTGTGCATATATATTTTCAAAGATATTACGCACACCTGATTCTCATCTCGATGAGATACGTAGGCAACCCTTCTTGGGTTCGGTATTCATTCTTTCAAAAAATGTGTATATATCATAAGAGTCATGTCTTCAACTCAGTTGGGACCAATGCAGTTAGGAGCATGTAAATATATTTAGTATAATGGAGGGAACTGACTTTGTGGTAAACTATAGACTCTTTTGGTACCTCTCATTTCTACTTTTGTGATGCTTGAAAATTCTCTTGCATGCATTCAAGATAAGAATAAAACCAACCTCATGCTTTCATGTGCATTGTGTGGTGAGCTTTTAGATCAAAATTCAATTGCATCGCACTGTTGATCTAGAACTTGGCTTCAATGTTTATCGAGGCGAAATCTTGAGTTATGTTTGGTTTAGGAAAGGATTGTAGGCTTTCTTTGACCCGATTGTGCCTTTCAAAGCCTACCAAATGAGATTAATCCCTAGGTTTCCCCACTTTGAGCCTGATTTCTTTGGACAATCACATTCTAGCCATTACCCTTTTGAGTGCTTACATGCACTATCCCTCTTTTGGACCAACCTTCTTGAGTGCACCAAAGATATGCAAATTATAAGTGAAGGTCAGCGTTTGAAGTTGTTAAAGACAAAATATACAAAGTCTCCAAAAGTCGAGAAAGCAAAAAATGACATCTAGAAAAAGAAAAAAAAAGAGGGTTGAAAGAAATAAAAAAAAGGGACAAAAACACCCCTACAAGGTCAATGAAAGACGAGAAGGAAAAAAAAACTCCAACAAAAGAGGAGAAAACTTCAAAACAAAGGGGTGAAAAAGCAAAAGCTCCAACAAATAAGAATTCAAAAGAAGTAGAAAAAAAACAAAAAAAAATCGGGGGCAATAAAGAGGATCAGACGCTAAAGATATATCAATCATCGAAAATACAAATTCACTGTGACGCTCAAAAAGAAATTAAGTCATTCTTATCCCAAATAAATATCCTACCCGTCCCTAAGCCTACATTACAAGCCAATAACAAGTCCTATATGATCTCATTCCAACTGTTCTTACATTAGTGGAGATTTACATAAGGGCCAAGCATATGGTATCACAGTTGCATTCATTGAACATTCTTGTGAGTGTGAGTGCACTTCAAAAAATGTCCTCAAATAATATGCTTCAAATATGTGTGAAATATGACTTTCTTTTTGTGAGAGCACTTGAAACATAGGGATTGTTACAATTCAAATCTTTGTTTGAAAAAAGATGAATAAATCTTGTTGATACTTAAGTATGTTTGATGTACCACTTGAAGCTATGAGAGTTACCTTGAACTCAATCTAAGTTAAAAAAAATAAAATTACATCCGATCCTAACTCTTGGTACCAATTGTGGTCAAGATTTGACTGTCTCTTTATATTATTTATATTTATATATAAAAAAAAAGGGTAAGCTAGCACCCACTCTTTAATATTTTTCCAAAGCATTTTTTTTTAGATTTTTTCCATAAAAAAAAAACTTTGTCTTTCCTTTTTAGGTTATTCATTGTAAAAAGTGTCATTAGGCTAATCTTGTCAGTGTGAGACAAATATTTTACTTCATTGGATTGTCCGCCCAAAAAATGTGATATCTTGTCTTTAAGCTTTGAATATCGCAGGGAATATTATTTTCCTATTTCATCATGTTCATATTGTACATTTTCTAGTGATGATCTATCTCAGATTCTTTACAGTATTCATCATTTACAGGATTGGAACTACATTTGACCTGATTCCTGGCTCAACAGGATATGCAGGAGCCACGACGGCTCGGTCATGTACCCATTGTGATTTTCGCTCCTTGAAATAAACACCGGACATAAATTTTGAGAATATCTAAAAATTTCACAATAAAAGTGCTATCTCCAGCAAGTCAATATTGGAGATCATTTTGAGATTTGCCAAAAGTTCTAACTGTGACAGAATTTTTGAGGAAGACTTAAAAAATTCCAACAAGTACTGTTAAAAGCTTGATAGTCAACTTCAAATGACCCATCATCGTTTGAAGTTCAAAGTCAACTGACAAATCTCCAGGATTGTCATGGTGAGCCAGCAACTCCTAGTACAAATCCCCAATAAGACATGAGTCGCAATAAACACAAAATGGTCAAGAGTAAAATATTGATTGCTCACATGTGTCAAACTGATCAGGCATTTTGTACATATTCTCTTTCAAAGAATCTTTTCTCAAGGTTTCTTGACTAAGTTGCTAGCTAAGGCGACATTGTGTCTACTAATTGTTCCTTTTCAAGTACATGAACAGGTGAAATCATTAATGCGATGACACTTTCAAGACAATCATCGAGCCATCCACTTCATTACAATTGGATAATCATCGAGTCGTCTACCTCGTTACAATGGACAATCATCGAGTCATCCATTATTTGCATTTTCACTCGCCGAGAAGGCCATTGCATTTAAGTCGCATCTATTCGGAGGTGAAGGATGCGCACCATATCTATTCAACGTTCAAGTCGAAGGAAACTTGCGTTGAAAGATATTTGCATTTGTCACACTCCTATTTTTCCCCAAACGAAATGTTTGAAAATAGAGTTTCTCCAATTAAAGTGACGTTTCGAAAACGGATTATTTTATTTCAGAGTCGCCACTTGGAATTGAGTTTTGGTGTTCCAAGTCACCTAATTTTTACCCCTAATCAAAAGGAAGTTGACTCTAATTTTTAATGGTCTGCGAACTAGAAATCTGGATAAGAAATTCTATTGACCAAGGGGAAGGTATAAGGCACCCCTCAAGTCCCGTGGTTCTAGCACGGTTGCTTCATTGACTTATATCTTGGCCTGACATAGCTTTTGAATATAGTACTTATTAGCTATACATTTACCTATATCCCACCCTCTTTGATTTATTGTAACTGTCTTATTTAGATTTTTTTTTAAATCCAAAAATTTTAATATTGTCGTTTTAGTGAGAGTAGATATTTGAATTATAATAGGAGGTAAACTTCTATGGAATTTAGGATTAATTTTAGAAAAAGAAAATGTTAACGAGGTTAAGACCAATTTCATGGAAATTTCTTTTATTTTTTATTCTATTTTGGCACGTTATTTTTTGTAGTTTTTATTTTTATTTTTTATTTTATTTTATTTTATTTTTAAAACATTTTGTTTCTTCTTCTTCTTACCGTTATTTTTAATTTTTGTTTTTGTCCAACAAAATGTTTCTCTTCTTTTTCATTTAAATAATTTTTTGGTTAAGTTTTGTTTTCCCCTTTTTTATTTTACCTTTTCTTTATTTTTTATTATTATTACTTTTTATCGCTTTTCATCTTTTGTTTCTTCTGTTTTTGCTTTTTATAATAAATGTTTTTTTATTTTATTTTTATTCTTGCTTTCTTTTTAATGATCTATTCCTCTTTTTTTATTATTATTATCTTCATTTTTCTATTCTGCACTATTTCTTTTATTATTATATTTTTTCTCTGCTCACGTTTTCTTTTTAATTCTATATATTATTTTTTAATTAATTTTTTCCTTTAAACTAATTGAGAGAAAAATAATATACGTAGTGATATAGAGAAAAATAATATACGTAGTGATATAATAATATTCCTTCACCAAATGATGATAGTTTGAAATTACTAATAAAAGAACTATCTCACGTTGATGAATTAATGACTCACTCAAATGAACTAATGTTCATCTCCTTCATTTTTTATATTTCGGATACGATAAAAATTATTCTAATAATTAATTGTCTCCATAAGTATGACAATATTATTTATTTATTAAAATCCAGAAACTCTAAATGATAACTAATACAAAATCTCTAACCAATTTACATGTAATTAAATTAAAGTCATAAACGAAGTTGTCAATTTGTACCATCAAATAAATGTACATAAACATGTTGGAATAAAACTAGGAGTAAACAACAACCATCTTTGGATCAAATTAGTTGATTAAATTAACGTCAGGTGTAAAAATAATTCGATGAGCAAATTTAAACGGTAGCAATTCATGCAATCAACGATATGATATGCGTCATAAAATAGTGGCATATAACAATACATGTAATTTTAAGGATTTCATAACATCATAATCGAATTCAGAACAATTATTTCATTGAACTATATAAGGAATTAGAATTACCTTTTCGTAAAACTTAATTCCAACAAAAGAAACCGCTATAATCTACTGATTTCCAAAGTTAATTATAATTAACTTTAAGGAGCCACGAACTTGAATCCATGAACAAAAATCTTTCTGACTTAAAGTGTATTGCTTTTTTTTTTTTGTGTGTACTCTTATTCCGTATATTTCTTATCCCTTATGATGGTGATGTATTGTGACATATATAGGAGTCCGGCGTCGTGTCCATATTGGTATATTTTCTATAGGTTTTAAAGGTGCAGGTGGTGTGTAGTTGAGGGGAAAGTGGGTAAGTGGGGTAATTGGAGAGAAAAGTGGGGTCATTTGAAGGCAAAGTGGGGTCGTTGGAGAGGAAAGTGGGTTATTTGAAAGAAAATTGGGGTCGGGGTGTTGGCAAATAAAGTGGGGTAAGTTATTTTTTACTTTACTTTTAGTTTTATTTTACTTTTAAAAGAATAATAATTAACTATAATAAAAATATCAACTAATTATTTTAAATTAGTAAAAGCTAATTAGAGAAAGTCAAATAGCTATAAAAAAAAAACAATTAAATAAATACTAGCTTATTTATAAAAAATTAATTTTAAAATAATATAGATTTTTTTTTTTTGTTGGTAATCTTTCATTTCCTTTTAAACAATTGAAAATAAAACTTACCTTAAAAAGTGATTCTATTTTTATTGTTTTCAAATATATATTTATTTATTTTTATTTTTATTTTTAAAAAAATGAACTTAATAAAATAAGATAAAAGTCAAAATATTTAATTTATATTTATAAAAATATTTCAGCTCTAAAAATGGTATAAAATTTTAGGTTCGGTCAAAAATTACGTGTCTACAATTTGCCCCTCTTTGACAGGAAACACAAAGAGTTTTTAGACAAAGAAGTAGACAACGTGACAAGTTTTGACCGGACTCTTATTTGAAAAATAAAAAATAAAAAATAAATATGCGATCGAGTCCTAGTTTTGGACAGCCTACATATCCTGGATTATAAGGGAATCAGGTCACATGTAGTTCTAGAAGATGAGATCAAGAGTTAGAAGTTGAGTGAGATTCCATCGAGGGTTCAGTTCGCGGCTCCTATTATTACACCAACATGAAAAGCAAAGAATTAAAAGAAGATACAAATATCAGATTCTAGCTATGTAGCTTCTCTTGATTCTTGACTTAGGTCTTCATGTTTCTCAAGTTGCGAGATATTGATTTTCCTCTCGAGTGAGTTCAAAGGTAAATGCCTCTCTCCGGGTAGGCTCCTTCTACTTGGACTTGGATATCGACCTTGTTCTTAAGATGAGCTCTTGCCACTTCAATTGAACATGAGCTTGAGAGTTGACTCCCTTCTAGATAAGATCCTGAACTTGAAATATGGATTGCCTTTATTCTACAAGTGGATTCCTGAAATTAAAACAAACAAAACTAATAACACAAAATTTTGCCCCAGTTTATAATAAAGAAAATTTTGTGAGGAAAATAAAAGACGGTGCTTAGCTTCGCTTCGATACTCTAAATGACTCGTGCTTCGTTGTGAGGTATTCTTCAGAGGGCTTATGCACGTAAAAACCAACCTCATTCTTCATGATGAACCAGTTAAATTAAATTATGTTAGTCTAGTCCGTTTATCCAGCAAGATCTTGCTAGTCCCATTATCCAAGAGGGTCCTGCTATACTACGTCCCATTATTCACGAGGGTCCTTGCTATACTACGTCCATTATTCAGGAGGGTCCTTGCTATACTACGTCCCATTATTCAGGAGGGTCCTTGCTATACTACGTCCCATTATTCAAGAGGGTCCTTGCTATACTACGTCCCATTATTCAGGAGGGTCCTTGCTATACTACGTCCCATTATTCAGGAGGGTCTTTGCTATACTACATCCCATTATTCAGGAGGGTCCCTGCTATACTACGTCCCATTATTCAGAAGGGTCCTTGCTACACTACGTCTCATTATTCAGGAGGGTCCTTGCTATACTACGTCTCATTATTCAGGAGGGTCCTTGCTATACTACGTCCCATTATTCATGAGGGTCCTTGCTACACTACGTCCCATTATTCAAGAGGGTCCTTGCTACACTATGTTCCATAGAGTAATAAGACAAACAAACACTTACCCAATATGGACTATAATTCTTGTGCAATGTTGCCATTTAGCTCTTCGTAGACTAAATTGAACATCTAGGTTTTTGGATCTTTGATCTCGAAATAACTTGTGCCCCTGCTTCAACAAAGAAAATTTGTGAGTTTAAAAACGTGATGGTTGGTTTGTGATTTTGCTTTTTGACGAGGATTGCTAGCACTTGTCATGTTTTACTTATTCCCAACTAGCCACTGCTCGTTATTGATTGAATATATGCACCTAAATTTGCTTTCTTCGAGAGACTTAAATCCCATATTCGCCTTCATTTCACAATACTCCTTGTTTAGCTTTCATTAAATTGTGGACTTTTTTGAATCCAGAACTTATCGATAGATGACAACTCATTGGCCTGATGCTTTGCATTGTACAAATTTAGAGTTAGTAGCAAGTCTTGAAATCCTTTCTTACTTTCTTGACATAAACTCGACTCAAGGACATATGAAACAAAGCGATGAAAAGTGGAAGAAAAATATATACTACACGAGAATAGCAGAAAATGATTCGATGAAGACTTTTTTTTAGAAAGAGAAAGAAAGAAAAACTTATCTGAGTGTGGTAGCCGACTCTACTGATCATGACATGCAATTTGAATTGATTACCCGATTTGTCCATCCAATCTATTCATCGACCATTATTGATCATCTAATCTTGATGTGGAGTTCCAACTGTTTGACGGAGTCATAACTAATTTCAAAATCTTATTCGCCTTATGATGTCCACGAGAGTTTTTGGCCACTAAAACTCTTTCACTTTGAATCCTTCAACTCTCATTCGCCTCATGGTGCCCGTTATGGTTTTCACCAATAAAATCCTTTCATTTTATTTCTCTCAACTCACATTCGCCTTATGATGCTCAGTTAGGGTTTTCACCAATAAAACTCTCTCATTTTTTATTTTATTTTTATTTTCACAACTCACTTTCACCTTATGATGCCAAGTTAGGGTTTTCACCAATAAGACTCTCTCATTTTTGTTTCTCTCAACTCACATTCGCCTTATGATGCCCAGTTAGGGTTTTCACCAATAAAACTCTCTCATTTTTAATTTTTAATTTTTATTTTCACAACTCACTTTCGCCTTATGATGTCGAGTTAGGGTTTTCACCAATAAGACTCTCATTTTTGTTTCTCTCAACTCACATTCGCCTTATGATGCCCAGTTAGTGTTTTCACCAATAAGACTCTCTCAGGGTTTCATCATTTGTACCCTTAACATACTTAATCTTGACATTTCAAAGGTTGATCCAAAGGCCTTTCTTTGATTGAAACACAACTTTTATACAAGGTTAGAAAGAAATGACAAGATGAAGGCTCAAATACGACTTTAAATGACGGGATTGACATTAGCTTTGGGATAGAGAAAAGAAAAAAATAAATAAATAAATAAAATAAAAAATGACTTTTGCCCCAGTTTTTACAAATATGGAATTTTGGATTTTTTATTTGGTTAGACCAAACCCCATACGGTTGTCTACGTATCTTATCGATACAAGAATCAGGTCAAACGTAGTTCATGTTGATTGATTTTCTTCTCTCTCTTTTTTTCCTTTTTTTTATATAGAAGAGCCAAGGAAGCAGAAGAACCAAGGAAGGAAATTAATCCAAACAAGGGTAACAACATATGAGTTAATACTTAGACACAGAACCAAGAATTTCCATTACATCAACCTTTGAAATGTCAAGTCCAAACATAAAGGTTTCTAACACCGAAAAATCACATCATATATAATATCTCTTCACAGCATCAGCATTGATGACCATTTCTGTCATTTTGTCTTATATATCTGCTAAGTAAAGAGCACCATTGGATAATACCTTCTTTACAATGAATGGTCCTTTCCAATTTGGAGAAAATTTGCCTTTGACTTCGGTCTGGTGTGGCAGAATACGTCTCAACACCAATTGACCCTCTTCAAAACGTCTGGGACGCACCCTTTTATTGTATGCTCATGCCATTATTTTCTGGTACAATTGTCCATGGCATACTGATGTCAATCGTTTCTCATCAATCGAACTGAATTGTTCCAAGCGTGTTCTGATCCACTCTTCATTATCAATTTCAGCCTCTACAACAATTCGCAGGGATGGAATCTCAACCTCTGCAGGTATAACCGCCTCAGTCCCATATACCAGCGAATAGGGGGTGGCACCCACTGACGTACGAACTGTAGTGCGATAACCCAACAAAGCAAAAGGCAACTTTTCACGCCATTGTCGAGAACTTTGCACCATTTTACGAAGTATCTTTTTTATATTTTTGTTGGCAGCTTCTACAGCCCCATTTGCTTTTGGGCGATAAGGAGTCGAATTTTGATGTTCAATCTTAAATTGACGGCAGACCTCTTGCATTAAACGACTGTTGAGATTTGCAGCATTATCGCTAACAATTGCCTTTGGAATACCAAATCGACAGATGATGTTGAAATGAATGAACTCCACCACGACCTTCTTGGTCACTGACTTGAAAGCTATTGCTTCCACCCACTTTGTAAAGTAATCAATGGCCACCAGGATGAACCTATGACCATTTAACGCTTTTGGTTCTATTGGTCCAATCACATTCATTCCCAATGCCACGAAAGGTCATGGAGCAGACATCGCATGCAACTCGGAGGGAGGAGAATGTATCAAATCACCGTGTATTTGACATTCATGACACTTATGAATGAATCGTATAGAATCCCGCTCCATGGTGAGTCAATAATAACCTGCTCGAAGTATCTTCTTTGCCAGAACATATCCATTCATGTGAGGTCTATAAACTCCTGAGTGTACTTCAATCATGATTGTTGAAGCCTCTTTAGCATTTACACACCTTAGAAGACCCAAATCAAGTGTTTTCTTGTACAATATGCCTCCGCTTAAGAAAAAACTGCTAGCTAGTCGCCGAATAGTTCTTTTTTGATTACTAGTGGCATTAGTAGGACATTCTCCGGACTGAAGATATGTTTTAATATCATGGAACCAAGGTTTACCGTCAAATTCTTCCTTCACCAAGTTGCAATAAGCATGCTGATCACGAATCTGTATGTACAAAGGGTCGATATGAGCTTCGTCAGGATGTTGGAGCATCGAAGACAAAGTTGCCAATGTATCAGCAATCTCATTATGAACTCTAGGAATGTGTCTAAACCTTATTGACGCAAACTGTCGACAAAGATCTTGTAAACAATGTTGATATGGTATGAGCTTTGGGTCACGAGTCTCCCATTCTCCTTGGATTTGATGGACCAGTAAGTCTGAGTCTCCTAGCACTAGCAACTCTTGGATGCCCATGTCAGCAGCTAACCTCAAACCCAAGATGCAAGCCTCATACTCTGACATATTATTGGTACAATAGAATCTAAGTTGGGCTATTATAGGGAAATATTCCCCTGATTTAGACATAAGAACTGTTCCTATCCCAACTCCCTTCTTGTTAGCAGCACCGTCAAAGAACAATTTCCATCATTGATCCTTATCATGAATAATTTCATCGATACATGACACCTCTTCGTCTGGAAAGTAGGTCTTAAGTGGTTCATATTCATCATCAATAGGGTTCTCTGCCAAATGATCTGCCAAGGCTTGAGCCTTCATTGCGGTCCGCATCACATAGATAATGTCAAACTCTGTGAGTAATATTTGCCATTTCGCAAGCCTGCCCGTGGGCATGGGCTTTTGAAAAATGTATTTTAACGGATCCATACGAGAAATGAGATAAGTAGTATAAGATGAAAGATAGTGCTTCAACTTCTGTGCTACCAAGTTAGGGCACAACACGTTCTTTCGAGAAGGGTGTACTTCGATTCATAAACGGTAAATTTCTTGTTGAGGTAATAAATGGCCTGCTCTTTCTTCCCGATGCCATCATGCTGACCCAATACACATCCAAAAGAATTATCCAGTACTGACATATATAATATCAATGGTATGCCCGGCTTGGGAGGAACCAACACAGGGGGATTCGATAAGTAATTCTTAATTCTTTCAAAAGCCTCTCGACATTCTTCGATCCATTCGACTGTGGCATTCCTTTTTAACAACTTAAAAATGGGCTCGCAAGTTGTTGTGAGTTGAGCAATGAATCTACTGATGTAGTTTAACCTTCCTAGAAGGCTCATAACCTCAGTTTTATTCTTTGGAGGTGACAGTTCCTGAATGGCTTTTATTTTTAAAGGATCTAACTCGATACCTCGTCAACTGACTATAAACCCTAAAAGCTTTCTTGACGGTACTCCAAATACACATTTTGCAGGATTAAACTTGAGATTATACCTGCGAAGCCTTTCAAAGAATCTTTTTAAGTCTTGCACATGATTTGACTGTTTTTTTGATTTAATGATCACATCATCCACATAAACTTCAATTTCTTTATGCATCATATCATGAAACATGGTTGTCATTGCCCTCATATAAGTTGCACCCGCATTTTTTAACCCAAATGGCATGACTCAATAACAATATGTACCCCATGGTGTGATGAAAGACGTTTTTTCTGCATTTTCATCATCCATAATAATCTGATGGTAACCCGCATAACAATCCACAAAAGATGTAATCTCATGTTTAGCACAATTTTCCAACAAAATATGGATGTTGGGCAAAGGAAAGTCATCTTTTGGACTTGCTTTGTTCAAATCACGATAATCAACACACATTCGACCTTTGCCGTCTTTCTTAGGGACAGGTACTATGTTGGCCAACCAAGAAGGATATTGAGCGACTCGAATGACTCTGGCCTCAAGTTGTTTTGTGATTTCCTCTTTAATTATTACACTCATGTCAGTTTTAAGCTTTCTCAACTTTTGCTTTACTGGAGGGAACTTATGATCAATCGGCAACTTGTGAACCACCATATCAGTGCTTAATCCAAGCATGTCATCATAAGATGACTCAAAAACATCCTTGTCATCAAAAAGAGCATGTATTATATTCTCATTTTGATGTCGAGCATGTACGTTTATCTTAGTCTCCTTAATATTTTCAAGATCCCCTAAATTTATCGTCTCAGTTTCACTCATGTTTGGGTTTGATTTATTCTCAAAATGTTTGAAATCCCTGTTTACTTCTTCAAATACTTCGTCTTCATCATATTCGATTTCTTGACTTATTATTTCAAGATTAGGTCGAAGATTAGATTTGATTTTATGATCCGGCAAAAAATTCTGCATGCATGTCATATCATTAGAATCGGCTTAGAAAGAACTGTATAGAAGAAAACAAAATAAATATATTAGACTGCAATAAAAACACAATTACATCCTATTGAAAAGGAAAATAGAGAGTTTGAAATAAAACGACGAGACAAAATCCGAACTACAACCCTTAAATAAATTGGATGACAGAAAGAAAAACAAGACAAACTACCAAGACTCATTCTTAACGGGGAGAGGAGTGGCCTCCCAATTGTTTAGCTGGACATCAGGACCAATAAATTTCACATCTCTGTCGCTAGTTCCTTCTCCGAGTTCAACCATATCAGCCTCGACAAATAAATCTTGAAAATAGTTGATCAATTCTTCGTGAACCTCCAGCACTGGCTCTGAGAGTAGTGACTCAGAAGATTCTGTTGTGCGGGCTTCGATGAAAGATTTGTATATGGGTGGTATAGGCTTGGTAAGTGACCATACATCTCTCATCTGCTTCTTGGCCTTCATTTTGTCCTCGACTCTGGTCTTGTATCCTAAGCCAAAAGTACCGAGGCTCTTTCGTGGACTCACCGGATAAGCTCTCCCTTGCAAGAAGATCCCCAAGCCTTTACCTAGTTCAAACCCATGTTTCAGCATTTCATTTACCATCATCACAGATGTCATGGGCAGTTGTGGTTTTGAAATGAGATTCCCCTCGAGGATATGCTCAACAACCACTACCTCAAAAGCTTGATAAACCAGCGCCTCATTGTAGACTGACAGATCCCCCTCACCATGAACAATCACTTCTTGTCGATCGTATTCAAACTTAACCATTTGATGCAACGTAGAGGGGACTGCCCCAGCCCTATGCACCCATGGTCTTCCTAACAATAGATTGTAGGATGCATTAATATTCAGCACTTGAAAATTCATGGTGAAATTGACAGACCCTATTTTTAGTATGAGCTCTATCTCCCCAATGACATCTGCTTTGGACCCATCAAACGCCCTAACACATACGTTGTTGGGTGGTACCCTTTCAACATTTACATTCAATTTTTATAGAGTTGACAAGGGACAAATTTTGCCCCAGACCCTCCGTCAATTAGAACTCAAGTGACATATGAAAGCTCACACTTTACAGTGATATGGAGGCCTTGGTTATGTCCCGTACCTTCCATTGGTAGTTCATCATCTGAAAAGGTGATGCGGTTTACCTCAAAGATTCTCCCAACAATCTTCTCTAACTGACTCACTGTAACTTCATTAGGAACATGTGCTTCGTTCAGAATTTTCATTACAGCTTTACGATGTTCATCTGAATGTATTAACAATGACAACAAAGAGATTTGGGCTGGAGTTTTCCTTAACTGTTCCACAATTGAGTAGTCTGACAATTTCATCTTTCTTAAGAACTCATCTGCCTCCCCTTCAGTGACTGGACTTTTAACTTGCATTTGGTCATTTTTATTTTTCCTTAATTCAGTCGGGGCATAGCATCTTCCCGAACAAGTCATTCCTCCTAATTCATCTACTTCTTCATTGACTTCTTCCCCCTTGTATGTCACGACAGTAGGCTCATAATTCCATGGGACAGCCTTGGGGTTAGTCATTGGAAGTTGGGACACTGGCCTAATGATCACAGGTGGAATATAGGCTCCTTGCACGATCTAGATAGGCTTGTCTGGCCCTCTTGGAACAACCAATCTTGCCTCTTTCTGACTTGCCCAAACATCTTTAAGTGCTCCTTTTATAGTTAGGAAGGGTGCGCTTGATGGGGTCAACTTTTCAGACGTACTTTCCTCCCCTGAAGGCATCGTTTTTGTTAAGTCAATGACATTGGTTGAACTTTCCATGCCAGTTTCAACCTTAAGGATTGGCTTGTATGGGACTGCAACTTCTTCGTGGTCATTCATCATCTCTAACATGTTTGTTTCAGTATGTCTGGGCAGTGGATCTTGTTTGATGTTCGGTCCATTTGGGCTTTCAACTATAATTCGACAAGTATCGATCAAATCTTGAATTGCCTTTTTCAAGTACCAGCATCTTTCTATTCTGTGCCCTGGGGCATCAGAACAATATGCGCAGTGTTGGGAATAATCAAGAGTCCTCGAAGGAGGATTCGACATCTTTCTTTCAATAGGACTCAAAACATTCAACGTTCTTAATTTTTTAAACAAGCTAGCATATGATTCTCCAATAGGGGTGAACTCATCTTTAGCTCCATTTCCCTTCTTGTATTCTTTTCTAGGACTAAAAGAAATTCTAGTTGTATTTTGGTGAATTGGTGGGGGTGATGGATGATTTTGAGGAAGTGGTGCACGCCATTGTGGATAAGAAGGGGGAACAATTAGTTGTGTGCTAAAAATGGGATATTGAGGATATGGGACAAGATATTGTGGAATTTGGGGAGGAAAGTAGTGTTGTGTATGATTATCTTGGGCATAGGTTCGAGGTGCTGATACAACGGTGGCTACATCTTCCCTTCTTTTCTTCCCTCCAATATTTCCAGAACCATTTTGAAGCGCTTGTGTTGTGGCTTTTAAAGCAGCTTGGCTTACGATCTTTCCAGACTTGATGCTATTTTTCACCATTTCCCCAACCTTGATAACTTCGGCGAATATCTTCCCGACGGCAGAAATCAAGTAATGAAAGTAATCAGGTTCTTGGGCTTGGAGAAAAACGTCAATCATCTCTGACTCCTTTATTGATGGTTTAACCCTAGCAGCTTGCTCCCTCCATCTAACGGCATATTCACGGAAATTTTCCGTGGTCTTCTTCCTCATGTCAGCAAGTGAGGAGCGGTCTGGCACAATATCAATATTATATTGGAATTGTTGCACAAAACATCGAGCCAAATCATCCCACGTATGCCAGTTGGCTATATCCTGATCTATGAACCATTCAAACGCAATTCCCACTAGGCTTTCCCCAAAATAGGCCATGAGCAACTCTTTTTTGCCCTCTGCACCTCTCAATTGATTGCAATATCTCTTCAAATGAGCTATGGGGTCTCTGTGACCATCATATTTCTCAAACTTCGGGATTTTAAAACCAGTAGGCAAATGGACGTGGGAAACATGCACAAATCACTGAATGAGATGCCTTTGTGGCCCCCAAGTCTTTGCATATCTCTTATACTCTGTTCCAAACTCTTCATTTTCTTAGCCATTTCTTCATGCTCCTCATTCTTAACTGTCTTCTCAATTTTGAAAGGGGAACTATATTGATGAGTCTGGGGATAAGAACTTGGAATTTTAAGGGCCTCTTCAGAGGTGTAGCCACGGTCATGAAGAGCTTGGAATGAAGGATCATTGTTGGATTTGGGCACCACTGTTGGATTTGAAGTGCTATTAGTCGGCGCAATTGGCACAAAAAGCGGGTTACTCATCATAGGTGTATTCAAGGGGCGCACTGTAAAAGTTTCAGCGACGTTCGATGCGTTAGTGTAGGGGCCGAATCCAAGTGGATAAATTGGATCATTGGTCGATACTTGGATAAGGAATGGCATATTCGCATTCAGGTATTCCCGAATCGAAGATGGAGGAGCTTGCCCATTCATCCAAGCTTCATACATTTCGGCCATTTGTTGTCATAACATTTTTACCTCTTCCACAGACATCGATTCTTGTACAACTATTTGGACGTCGTCATTTCCCGACTCGATTCCCTCCTTGCGCGTCATCTTCCCTTTCCCTTTTGATCTGGTGTAGTATTGATGAGATGTCAGCTCTAATCACAAACCAACCACCTTAAAACTCTTTCTCTTTTTTTTTCTTTTCTTTTACAAAAAAAAATAAACATGTTAGGGTTTAGTGTTTTGCAAACGATAATCACACGTTGTATGTTATGCACCTGAATTATTTATGTTTCTAAAATGAGTTTCGGAAGGCTTTTATGTTTCATCCCAGTTTTAGACGACTTGATTATGTCTCTTAGTCTTATATTTTACTTATTTGAATAATTTTGAAACGCATTTCGATCGAACCCGTTGAGGGTTGCCTACGTATCATGTTGAACATGAATCAGATCATTACGTAGTTCGTGAAAGATAATAATATATTTTTTTATTTTTTATTTTTTTAGAATAATAAATGTACATGAGTTGACCAAAAGTAAATCATTTTCATTCATTTTTAAATACTCTTAACACAATGATTTGAATAAAACATGAGAATAGAAATAGCTAAGACTCAGATAGACTCAAAATGATTAACGAAAATATAAATAAATAAAAGAAACAACTAATAACTAAGAAAAGAAAACAGACTCGGAAAGAAACTAAATCCTCGAATCTCAATCATCCCCAAGACCCTTATAAATCCTAGCCAAGGCCTTTGGTAGATGTGGAGCAAGAACACGTGCCTGGCGGCCCAACCTCTCATCATTCTGGTGGAGATAACCAGCATAAACATCATTGAGTACATCCCTGAGTTGAAGTACTCGATCTCTGGCTTCATTCATATTGTCATAACAATTTTGTAACCAATGCCGAGTAGTATTGACTTCATGCGTCAAATTCTCCCTCTGTTCTTGGAGCTCTTCAATTTGAAGGTGGAGTGCATCTCGCTCGGCTATCCTTTGACCTCTCTCAACCTCACATTCTACCTGATATGCACTAAAACGCCTTGCTATTTCCCTTTCCCGTTCCATAGAAGCCTTAACTTGATTCTGGAGTCTAGATTGTGTGCAGATAAGCTGGACCTTTTCTTTTTTATACTCCTCCTCTTGTTGCTCCATAGCGCCTGTGACAATGCCTAAGTCTTCTTGTAAGGTCAGAATGGTAGAACGATGTTTTTTAACTCTCACTTCAAATATCGTATCACGTTCGACCAACTCCTCTTTAGCATTCTTCAGGTCATTACTCAGGACATCCAGAGTAGATCTATAGCTTCTTTCAACTTCGAGGTGAGCTTGCTTAATCCTAACCTCAATTTCTGCTTCTCGATCTACAGGTCATTTCATCGATCCTTCTGGCAATACCTTAGGAGGGGGTTGATCATGAACCCATTCTAAGTATGCTTAGTCCACCTCACCCTTGGTGCGATCCTCCACCCTATCGTGGGAACTTAAAAGCATGCATCCCCCCCAAATTTTGAATATCTTTGATTTCCTTCAAGGAATCTCGGGATGAAACTCATACATGAATTCTCGCATATCTTCATTAGGTGGTAAAAACTGGCATCGACCAAGTTGTCGCATAACTCTAATTGGCATGTAAGGTTGGACACCTTGAAGATCCATTAGGACGATGAACGAACGAAAGGTAGACATGTATATCACCTCGGCTGATGGAAACCAATGATAATTCCACACAATCTTGTCAGCAGCCAGATTATTGAGGTATTTCTTCCAAGCCTCAATACCTTTCGGAAAACTATGATCTTCGATTCTTTCCTCGTAGCCCCCAATGTAATCATTCCATTCTACTTTGAAGTCCACTACATAAGGGTGATGACGAATATGCTCAATTATCCATAGTTGTAGTAACATATTGCATCGCTCAAAGTAATCTCCTCCATTCTTGCAAATTGTCAAAGCACGGTAGATGTCTGCTAGAATCATGGGTACCAAATTTATATTGATTTTTCCTCCCCTTTTCGGAAACACCATGATCCCCAAAAAAGCTACTGTGAAGGCATCATAACTGTGTGCTTCCCAGGTCAAACGACACCCGTTATTACGAAGTTTCTTTCCATATAACTCGAACCCATCCTTTCGCCCATATCTTTTGTACAAAAATTCTAACGGAACTCATCTGTTATCAAGGCAACCACCTATTTCATTCTCATTTATGTGCAATAACTCTAAAAACCTCCTAGCACTTATATGTTTTGGCATCATAGGCTCTCCTTCGTGAAGATTTTTACCCCTTCCTATGAATGCGCTATCTCCTCTAGTGTGGGAGTGAGTTCAAAATCAGAAAAGTGGAATACATTTTTTATTGGATCCCAAAAATGAACTAGTGCTTCTATCAAGTCCCGTCATGACTCAACATACAAAAGGCTTCGCAAAAATCCCAAGCGTTTGAACACCACTCCTTTCCCATAATTCGTCATATTTTCATACCATGTCATCAAAAGTGTCGGAGCCTTATCTAATATCATGATACGAGGTGATTGATCCTCCCTTGGCCTCTTATCTCCCTTTCCATATGGATTCATATTTTCCTATATTATGATAATGACAAATTAGGACTTAATAAAAAACATTTTTATTTTTTATAAAATTAAAAATAAAGTAAAAATTATTGTATATAATAGTAAAAACATGATTGGACACTAAGGAAAACAAACCATCACATTTTTTTTAATCCTAGTATTTCCTTATAAAGAAAAAAAAATGTCTTATTAAATATCTGAGTAGAGTTGAAAGGATAAAAGAAAATTAGTATAACTTTCTTTCTTTTTTTAAAAAATTATTATTATTATAAGAAGAGTGATTGAAAGAATAAGTTAAAAAAAAACACATAAGAAAAATAAGCACTCAAATTTTTTTGTTGTAGTCTAAACCCCTCTTATTAGATAATCCTGCTAGACTAAAAAAAATAGTATAATTGGTTTTATTTTATTTTTTCTTAATTTATCTTTACCCTTTTTTTTTAAAAAAATGATAGTAATAATAACTAAAATAGAATCTTATATTTATGAAAGAAGTACAAATTTTGACAAAGTAACAGTGTTTAATAAAAGAAGGACACTAAGACCTTTGTATTTTTTAGAATTTTCCTTCTTTTTTTAAAAAATTAATTCATCCAAAGTCGGTCGACATTTTGCATAGCCTTCCCAATAGTGCAACAAGTAGAACAAAAAATGTACATGATGGTCATAAGTGGGGTACCTATCCTAGAAGGACTCGACCCTCGTATCGAGCCCCATTAGTTTAAAAGTATGCATGATGCAGATAAATCGGATCCTATTAGGGATAATCATCGCTGAGACTTATTTTACTAAGTTAGCAACCTAATGGAATGAGTGTCTAAACTGATCGTAAAACGAGTGTACTACTCAAGTCGGGAAGGGATAGCTTACCGGTAGCAGGGCTTTTCGGCCTCACTATTAGTCATTCCCATCCTACAACATATGTTACTATAGAATCCTTCCCAGGAGCGTTGCCGCATCTCTGGTACCTCATGGCTCGGGAGCGTAATCGCATCTTCGAATAAAGTATCTCAGAAGACTCAGATGAGTGCGCGAAGAGAGACAGATATATAACAATTCACATAGTATCAAAGCGATAAACAAGTAGCAAATAACACATTACACTAACAACACAATATCCAAAAAGAATAATAATAAAAATAAAGATCAAAGTCATACGCAAGTCAATATTTTGAAGCTCGAATTCTAATCGTCCCCAGCAAAGTCGCCATCTGTCACACTCCTATTTTTCCCCAAACGAAATGTTTGAAAATAGAGTTTCTCCAAATAAAGTGACGTTTCGAAAACGGATTATTTTATTTCAGAGTCACCACTTGGAATTGAGTTTTGGTATTCCAAGTCACCTAATTTTTACCCCTAATCAAAAGGAAGTTGACTCTAATTTTTAATGGTCTGCGAACTAGAAATCTGGATAAGAAATTCTATTGATCAAAGGGAAGGTATAAGGCACCCCTCGAGTTCTGTGATTCTAGCACGATCGCTTCATTGACTTATATCTTGGTCTGACTTAGCTTTTGAATATAGTACTTATTAGCTATATATTTACCTATATCCCACCCTCTTTGATTTATTGTAACTGTTTTATTTAGATTTTTTTTTAAATCTGAGAAATTTTAATATTGTCGTTTTAGTGAGAGTAGATATTTGAATTATAATAAGAGGTAAACTTCTATGGAATTTAGGATTAATTTTAGAAAAAGAAAATGTTAAAGAGGTTAAGACCAATTTCTTGGAAATTTCTTTTATCTTTTATTCTATTTTTGCACGTTATTTTTTGTAGTTTTTATTTTTATTTTTTATTTTATTTTATTTTATTTTTAAAACATTTTGTTTCTTCTTCTTCTTACCGTTATTTTTATTTTTTGTTTTTGTCCAACAAAATGTTTCTCTTCTTTTTCATTTAAATAATTTTTTGGTTAAGTTTTGTTTTCCCCTTTTTTATTTTACCTTTTCTTTATTTTTTATTATTATTACTTTTTATCGCTTTTCATCTTTTGTTTCTTCTGTTTTTGCTTTTTATAACAAATGTTTTTTTATTTTATTTTTATTCTTACTTTCTTTTTAATGATCTATTCCTCTCTTTTTTTTTTATTATCTTCATTTTTCTATTCTGCACTATTTCTTTTATTATTATATTTTTTCTCTGCTCACGTTTTCTTTTTAATTCTATATATTATTTTTTAATTAATTTTTTCCTTTAAACTAATTGAGAGAAAAATAATATACGTAGTGATATAGAGAAAAATAATATACGTAGTGATATAATAATATTCCTTCACCAAATGATGATAGTGTGAAATTACTAATAAAAGAACTATCTCACGTTGATGAATTAATGACTCACTCAAATGAACTAATGTTCATCTCCTTCATTTTTTATATTTCGGATACGATAAAAATTATTCTAATAATTAATTGTCTTCATAAGTATGGCAATATTATTTATTTATTAAAATCCAGAAACTCTAAATGATAACTAATACAAAATCTCTAACCAATTTACATGTAATTAAATTAAAGTCATAAACGAAGTTGTCAATTTGTACCATCAAATAAATGTACATAAACATGTTGGAATAAAACTAGGAGTAAACAACAACCATCTTTGGATCAAATTAGTTGATTAAATTAACGTCAGGTGTAAAAATAATTCGATGAGCAAATTTAAACAGTAGCAATTCATGCAATCAACGATATGATATGCGTCATAAAATAGTGGCATATAACAATACATGTAATTTTAAGAACTTCATAACATCATAATCGAATTCAGAACAATTATTTCATTGAACTATATAAGGAATTAGAATTACCTTTTCGTAAAACTTAATTCCAACAAAAGAAACCGCTATAATCTATTGATTTCCAAAGTTAATTATAATTAACTTTAAGGAGCCACGAACTTGAATCCACGAACAAAAATTTTTCTGACTTAAAGTGTATTGCTTTTTTTTTTGTGTGTACTCTTATTCCGTATATTTTTTATCCCTTATGATGGTGATGTATTGTGATATATATAGGAGTCCGGTGTCGTGTCCATATTGGTATATTTTCTATAGGTTTTAAAGGTGCAGGTGGTGTGTAGTTGAGGGGAAAGTGGGTAGTGGGGTAATTGGAGAGAAAAGTGGGGTCATTTGAAGGCAAAGTGGGGTCGTTGGAGAGGAAAGTGGGGTTATTTGAAAGAAAATTGGGGTCGGGGTGTTGGCAGATAAAGTGTGGTAAGTTATATTTTACTTTGCTTTTAGTTTTATTTTACTTTTAAAAGAATAATAATTAACTATAATAAAAATATCAACTAATTATTTTAAATTAGTAAAAGCTAATTAGAGAAAGTCAAATAGCTAGAAAAAAAAAACAATTAAATAAATACTAGCTCATTTATAAAAACTTAATTTTAAAATAATATAGATTTTTTTTTTTTTTAATCTTTCATTTCTTTTTAAACAATTGAAAATAAAACTTACTTTAAAAAGTGATTCTATTTTTGTTGTTTTCAAATATATATTTATTTATTTTATTTTATTTTATTTTATTTTTAAAAATGAACTTAATAAAATAAGATAAAAGTCAAAATATTTAATTTATATTTATAAAAATATTTCAGCTCTAAAAATGGTATAAAATTTTAGGTTCGGTCAAAAATTACGTGTCTACAGCATTTAAGTCGCATCTATTCAGAGGTAAGGATGCGCACCATATCTTTTCAACGTTCAAGTCGAAGGAAACTTGCGTTGAAAGATATTTGCATTTAAGTTGCATCTATTCGGAGGTGAAGGATGTGCACTCTATCTATTCAATGTTCGAGTCGGTGGAAACTTGCGTTGAAAGATATTTGCATTTAAGTCGCATCTATTCGAAGGTGAAGGATGCGCACCTTATCTATTCCACGTTCAAGTTAGAGGAGACTTGCGTTGAAAGATATTTGCATTTAAGTCGCATATATTCGGAGGTGAAGGATGTGCACCTTATCTATTCCACGTTCAAGTCGGAGGAGACTTGCGTTGAAAGAATTTTTATTTGTCCTACCGATGGACATACATTCAAAATCCTATCGATGGATCATCTTTTTTCATTCGTCCTACCGATGGTCATACATTAAAAATCCTACCGATGGATCATCTTTTTTTTTTCATTCGTCCTACCGATGGGCACACATTCAAAATCCTACCGATGGATCATCTTTTTTCATTTGTCCTACCAATGGACACACATTCAAAATCCTACCGATGGATCATCTTTTTTCATTCGTCCTACCGATGGACATACATTCAAAATCCTACCGATGGATCACTTTTTTTCATTCGTCCTATCGATGGACACACATTCCAAATCCTACCGATGGATCATCTTTTTTCATTCGTCCTACCGATGGACATACATTTAAAATCCTACCGATGGATCATTTTTTCTCATTCGTTCTACCGATGGACATACATTCAAAATCCTACCGATGGATCATCTTTTTTTTATTCATCCTATCGATGGACATACATTAAAAATCCTACCGATGGATCATCTTTTTTTATTCGTCCTACTGATGGACACACATTCAAAATCCTACCGATGGATCATCTTTTTTCATTCGTCCTACCGATGGACATACATTCAAAATTCTATCGATGGATCATTTTTTTTTCATTCGTCCTATCGATGGACACACATTCAAAATCCTACCAATGGATCACCTTTGTTCATTCGTCCTACCGATGGACATACATTCCAAATCCTACCGATGGATCATCATCTTCATTTGTCCTACAATTGAACATGCATTTTTATCCTACCAATGGATCATCTTCATTTGTCGTATCGTAAGAGATGCTACCTTTTTCCCTATAATTTTGTCTCTACTGATGAGTTTCTTTTTTGTTTTTTTTTAGAACATCCAAGAGGATGCATTCTCAGTTGACTTCCACCACATTCCAACCGTACTTTTATATAAAGGCCATGTGTTCGGCCAATATCGGGTTTGTCAATTTTCGTTGTCTACGATTTCTTTCATCAATCATATCCAACAAAAGGGACAGCTGTTGACACCCAATTTTGGCCTAACATTTTCAAAAATTCGCAAATTTTAAGTTTTACTTATTTAATAGTTCAAAATAATTTTTTTATAATTTTAAATAAGTTTATCGATAAATATCCTTATTTATCAAAATTTAGGGATTTTCTTTTATCAGTTAATCTTAAAATTGCATTTTTACATGTCATTAGTCACGTTCATTATATTTTTTTAATATTCATTTTATTTGTTAATATTTATTTTGATATTTTACACAGAAGAAAATTCATTCAAATACAGATATTTTACTTGATCGATAATTTTGGACCACAATTCCTAGCCCACAATTGAGCCCATTTAACAATTATTTCCTATATAAGTTTTTAGTTAGGTTAAAAAATAGGGGGTGGTGAATTATTTTTGAGAAGGGGATGAAAACTTTCCAAAATAGAAAAACTTTAAAAATTTCTCCTCCTACTTTTTGGCACAAAAAACAATCGCCGCCCATCAACCCATTTTACCCGACAAACAACAACAACCGAAAACAACAACCCTCGCTCGTTCTTCTCATCACCAACAGCCCCTAAAACCCTCGTCATCTTTTTTTCTTTTTCCGGTGAAATAGTCATCGAAAACGACCCATTTCCCCCTTTCTCCTTCTCCAGCTAAAACAACTACCAAACAGCCTCCAAACCAACCCACAAAACCCCAACTCAACCACACCCATTTTTCATTTTTATCCAATAACAACAACAAACCCATCTAGAACCATCGGAGCAACGAGCTCCGAGCTCACGCCAGTGGTGCCGCGAACGGACAGTAGCTCCGGCGAGGAGTTTCAAACTTCGATGAACCGGAGCCAATAAAATGGTGCTCTGTCCCCATCCTCTTTCCCCTTTAACGATTATTTTTTTTCTCTTGTTTTGCAGGTGGAACGTTGTTGTCCCAACGAGCTTAAAAGCTTCGACGAACAAAATATGACCTTGCTGCATCGGAGAAACGCACACCGTCCTTCATTGCCATCAGATCTCCATAAATCGGAGCTTCAGTGTATATTTCTCCCTTCTTTTCCTCATCAATGTGTAGGTAATCATTTTAATTCAAAGGGCTAACCCATCACTGGCCCCTTAAACTTGGCATCAACTTTCACTTGGACACTTTAACTAGGCTTTGTTCATTTTAAGCACCTCATGTCGCGTCTCATTGTGTCATTTGACACTTTTTATATTTTCAAAACCACATTTTAAGTGCGTACATCCAGACGCCTCTTATATGGAAAAATAAACGAATTGGTATGTGACACATGGAAATTTTATTATACTTTTTAAAAACTTAAGTTTACTTTCTTTTTTCTTTCTTCCAGATCCCAAACCCCAGGCCCCCGCCTCTTTTCTTCTTCTTTTTGCTCCTCCTTCCCCTTCATCTGTTCTTTTCCATAAAAAAGGCAAGAACATAAGTTAGTTTACAAAGTAAAATACGTTGGGATAATAAGGGAAATCATACCAAATCAAAAAGTTTTTATATGACAATTGATTTCTTGTGCTACTACAATTGGGATTTACAATGAAGGATATATAAAATAAATTTCTTTTTTTTCATCGGAGGTTGTTCTTTATTTCTTTTTTATCCCTTGAAATCAATTTAATTTCGTAATTTCAACGGAGAAGGTAACAATGTAAATCAATTTTTCCATTTGAAAGAAGTTGATTTCTTTTTTTGTTCCCTTGAAATCGATTTTGTTTTTGAATGTGAATCAAGATGCAAATTCGATTTTCAAAGAAGATGGAAGAATCGAAGAGTGTAACTTAGTAAAGTATTGTAGAATTTTTAGAAAAAGTTGTGTGGTGATGGAGGATGGTAGAAGGTGGAGAAGATGGAAGGGAGAAAGCAAGGAAGAAGAAGGATAAGAAAATATTTACAAAAAAAGTGTTTGACGCGCTCAAAATTTGTGTAGCACACGTATTATGCTTACCCAGCAAAAGGTGTCAAAATGACACAACGAGACGCAACATGAGGTGTCTAAAATGAACAAAGTTTAGTTGAAAGGTCTATGTGAAAGTTGATGCCAAGTTTAAGGGCCACTGATGGGTTAGCCCTAATTCAAATAACTCATTAAGTTAGATATTAGTTTACCTTTTTGAGTTTTCCAACAAGGTTTTCATTATTTTTGTTTAGTTTTTGGCTACTGTTTTACCTATTTTTTATTAATTTGTTTTATTTGTGGATCATATTATTATGTTAAGTGATTAGCTTATAGCTCTTTATTTTATTTATTATGAAGTGATATATACAAGTGTTTAGATAACTTTATTTATTAAATATGAGTTGAGTTGTTGATATACACATATGTGGTTGTGTTATTTTTTTATTTATTATTTTTTTTCTTCATTTGTTCACGACTTTGAATTTGTTCTTCTTTTTTTTATCGCACCTTTCTATTTTTTTCATATGTGATTTTTATGGGTTTATTAAATTGGTTGATTCATGTTCTAAGAAGTTACAGAAATTACGTTACTACATTAATATTATTTAACTATTATTGTTTTGTTATGTTGTTAACAGTTTGGTGGTTGTTGTTGTTGTTGTTCTTATTATTATTATTATTATTATTATTATTATTATTATTATTATTATTATTATTATTATTATTATTATTATTATTTAGGTTCTTGTAGTTTGGATGGTTGTATTTTATCTTATATTGTCATTTAGTTAGTTTCATTTTATTTTATGTCGAAATTCTACTAAAATTGGCCAATGAAAAAATCTCTCCGTCGGTTTTGGAGGCCTCCACATTTTAAAAGACGGAAATTTAGTTTAAGTTCATATATTTTGTTTGTTAAAATTGGCCAATGAAGAAATTACCGTCGATTTTCAAGGTCTCCCATGTTAATAAGACGAGTTTTTATTTTTAAATTAATATTTGATTTATTTATTTTGATTCATATTTATTTATTACTAACACTTTTACTAAGTGTCTTTACAGGTACCCAGAGGTGCTTCCCATTGAAGTTATTCGAATTAGGTTCGAATTATACTCTTATTTATATTGTATATTATTGACGATAGGCAAATTTAGGCCGATTCCTATATTATTGTTTTATCATATTACTTGTGTATATTGCATGTTTATTATATTTGTACATTATTATATTCTCCTCAATTTTAAAAAAAAAATTCAGTCGGGATCCACATTTGTGGATTTCGAAGGATGCCTAACCCCTTCCCTTCGAAATAACTTGAACTCCTTACCTAGAATCTCTTGGTTTCGTAGATCACTTAATGGTTTCCTAGTTTTTTCCTAAAATTAGGTGGCGACTCCTTTAAAATTTGTTTATTCTTAAAATTCTTTTAAAATTGATTCAATTGTTCATTTTTTGAGTCACCACGACGTTTCGCCCTATTTGAATAGAGTAGGGATGTAACTATGGACTAGTCACAGAGAAAGTGAGATTTGACGGACCACCACAATCTAAACCCCCGTGTACAACCTATTGCTCACTACCACTAACTGATCCTCCTGAACCTACAACCTAAGTCTCATCACTATTGTCTGGACCTGCTCTTTCAACTTGTTTCTCGTGACCATTATCTGATCATGCATCTGAGGGGTCAGTATCACTATCATCATCAAGAGGTATAAGGTTTGTTTTAGTAACATTTTTACTAGTAGCTTGTGTACCATCAACTTGTACTTCCCCTGAATATGGATCATCATACGCCTGCGGTTTGAAAAAAAAATTCAACAAAAGTAGCAAGATGAGGGAAGACATCAATGTTAGTCTAAGCTTGACTTGGAGGCACAAAAGGTAATGTGTTTTCATCAAAGACAACATGTCTGGACACATACACTCTCCTTGTTGATGGATGATAACATTGTGTAAGTTGTTATATCCTATCAACACACAAGGGTAGGTCTTTGGACTAAACTTGTTACTATTCTTGATATAGGAAAAACACCTACAATCAAAGACTTTTAGGCTATTGTAATCAGGCTACTCACCATATAACTTAACAAATTGAGCCATCATTTTTAGGACTGAGGAGGATAGTCTATTAATAAGAAAACCTGCAGTGAGAAATGTCTCAACCCATAGAAATAAAGGAAGGTTTGCATGAAGTAGGAGAGTTAATCCAGTCTCAACAATATGTCTAGTTTTCTTTCTAAAACTCTATTTTGTTCAGGTGTGTTAGGACATAAAATATGCCTAACATTACCACAATCTTTCAGATATTTAATGAAGTTTTTTTTTTTATGAACTCACCACCTCCATCACACTAGAATATCTTAATCTCTTAAGAAAACTAGTTTCCGCCATTTTCTGAAATTTTACAAATACTTCAAAAAATTCATACTTCCTTTTCAATGGATAAAGTCAAGCTATACATTGTGTGATCATCTAAAAGCATTATATAATATCTCATATGTTGAGAGGATGGTAGGACCCCACATATCACAATGAATTTTTAATAAAGGTTCCTTCTCAATTTTATTTTTTTTGCCAAATGAAAGCTTACAACTTTTGCCCAACCGACAACTACAACAAACAGTGGGCATTTAATTACAACTACTAACATTGATGCAACTATTATTACTCAAAACTTTTAATGACTTCAAACTAGGATGTCCTAATCTAGTATGTCACATGTTGTCTGATGTGTTCCAATCGTATGCAACGATATAAGCATAGAGATTGTTGTCTTTCAAAGCATAGAGTCTACTCATCTTAGATCCATAGGTCAGTAGTATCCTTGTCTTCTTGTCCTTTATAACAAAGTAAATTTCATCAAATTCAAGAGTGCAACAATAATTCTTTGCAAGTTTACTAACTAATAGTAGATTCTTATTAATCTTAAGAACTACAAGAACTTCTTGTAATTTCAAGCTTGATCTAGTTGTGTTCCCAACATGTGTTATGTCTATTTGTGATCCATTCCAAACAATGATTTTATCTGATCCATTGTAGTGTTTAAGATCAAATAGAATACATGAGTTATCTGTCATATGACTACTTGCTCATGCGTCTACATACAAAGTATCATCAGTAACATATGTATTCTGTAAATTAACAACAACCAATGTTTGTGGCAGTTCATCTGCAGGTTGTTAAGAGTAGTCCCACCTTTAAAAATACTTAAGAGCAATATGATTATTCTTACCACAGATTTAACATGACTTAGTGCTATTCATTTTATTGTTTCCACTTAAGAAACTTTGATTGTTATGAGACCCTGTTCCATATTGGTCGTTCTGAGAACCTGCTCCTTGTCCAGCAGGCTTGAAGCCTCTTCCTCTTGAGTTGAAGTTGTTGTTTCCTCTTCTCTGAGAGTAGTTTCCTCTTCCCCCACCCTTTTGTACAAAGAATGTCATGTTATAGTTTTGTTGTGGCACCTCTTCTTTATCATTCCTCATATGAAAACTCTTGAGATCATTAACAAATTGATTAAGAGTGGGATATGGTGCCTTACCTAGCATGATAGTCCTGAAGGTCTTCTATTTGAGACTAAACCTTTGGCAAAATTGATTACTTTGCTATCTTTATCCACAGGATTGTGAATGGCTGGAAGGCCATCACATATGCCTTCAAATTCCTTAATGTATTCATCAATATTTTTGGTTCTTGCCTACACTTTACAATTGTTGTTTAAGCTGAAACTCCTTGTCTTTTGTTGCTTGAAGATAAGTTACTTCAAAGAATTTCCACATCTCCTTGGCAGTTGAGCAGCCCACAATCGGGTATATACTTCTGTCAAAGTGTTTGAGATCCAACTCCTTAGCAACACATCTTTCTTCTCCCCATCATCAATGTTGCCACCCTTCTGCATCCTTCTCAGTTGCTACATCTTTCTCAACAGACTTTCAAGTGGAACAACTACCTCTAGTTGGTTCATTCTTAGTGATGAGATAAGTTAGTCTCATCAACTGCATCATTTGTGTCCTTCATATGAGATAATTTGTTGGCTTAAGTTTAATGAAACATGAGGCAATGAGATGATGAAGGGAAGAGGTGGAAAGAGTATTGGTAGAGGGGTCATTATAGTTTGAACATGTGATTACTTTAGATTCAATACTTAGCGAGTGGAAGAGCTTATGAGCTCTGATACCATGTTGAAATCTCACGTAAAGAATAAGAGAAATCAAGGATTGTTTTGATGATTAAAATCGTTGAGTACATTCTCCTTATAAATGAGTGATTGTAGAGTCCTAGGTTAGCTATATTTAGAGTTCTACTACAATACAAATTTACAAGAGTAGTTAGTGGTTGACTACTACTACTACAATAACACTACCTACAACTATAACTTGTCCTAGTCGACTACTACTAATACAAGACATAGCAGTCTAGTTGACATTTAGTAGCCTAGTGTGACTCTAACTCTTCAGCAGTTAACAGTTGTACACATTGGTCGTACGAGGTTGTTCAACCCGTTTCATATCTTCAGCTTCCCTTATCTTCAACACTTAGTCGTATCAGGTTGCTCAACTTGTTCCATATTTTCAGTTTCTCTTATCTTTAAAACATAGTACCAATGAGTTTTCTTTATATTCTTGTTTTTGGGTGGATCCCACTAATAATAGCAACGTTATGAGTTTGGAAACACATATTTAGTTCTATTCATGCTTGTATATCATACGTATTTATATATATGATCTAAAGTACTGAGTTCTGCTGAACGTATGGTTAAATTTGTCACTTGTCTTGCACCAAATTCTAATGCTAACTTTAAATATTGAATAATAGGGGAAATCTGGGAAAATATGCAGAGGAAGTACAAAAGTAAGCTATCAAGATCATATGCATGATCACTGAAGGTCTAGGACTTAGTCCTACATATCTAAGCCAAAATGTGAAAGATAGAATAAATGCAATTGCTGTCAATTGTTACCCTCTATGCCCATAACCAAGCCTTGCACTTGGACTTCCACCACATTTAGACTACAGTATCCTACAATCACCCTTCAAAGCTCAAATGGACTAGAAATTTGGACTCACAAAACAATGAATAGAGGCCAGTCCAAAACCTTTATGATACCTTACAAGTTCATGTAGGTGACCATCTTGAAGTACTAAGTAATGGCTTGTACAAATTAAAGGTGTGGTACATAGGGTGACATTGAACTCTCATAAAACAAGAATTTCAGTTTCTAGTTTGCATAGTTTGGGAATGGATGAGAAAATGAAGACAGCTGAAGAACTAATAGTGGATGATGAAAATCCAAAGAGTATAAAGAAAGTAGCTTTCCAGATTTTCTCAAATTTCTACATGAGAATGATATTGGACAAGGTAGTAGCTTCCTCATGACACTTAAGAAAAACTATATGTTGGCTTAAATATGGAATAAAAAGGAAACAAAGCAATGTGTTGTATAATGACTAATGAGTTTAGTTTTTTTGAACATCATTTTTACTCTTCAATCAAATACTATTCATACAATTACAATTAGATAACATAAGCAATGGGGAGGGTCAAACAGGGGAAAAGAGGCAGAAATCACAAAACGGACATGAGAGTTATTACGTCAATTCAATGCACGTGTCTTGAAACCACGTATACAAATTCAACTATATCATTTTACGGGCAACCAGTGAGATTTGAATCTTGTATAATGATAACCAATATTTAGTATACAGTACTCCCAGTCTTCTTCTGGTCTATTTATATGTATATCTATTGGGTGTGCTCACCAAACATTTGTTTGCAATCAGACTTGACATATTAAGTTCAAGATTCCTGTATAACTAGTCCACCTTTTCACTTCTTGATTTATGTCACGACCCAAAAATGAACATGATGATACTCGTCTTATCCCACAAAGGCAAGTCAGCCTAAAACCCAATTAATACAATAAATGTGGAAGTAAAACAAGAAAAAGAGACTAACACCATCTAATAATGCTGAAATCAAAATCAACTCAAACAACACCTTAAAATTTGGTTGTCACGTGTATAAGACTCTCATTTTCCAAAGTGAAAAGAGAAAGAGAGATAATTTGGGAGTTAATATCTCAGATGGTCACTCAACTATGCACTCTTCTTTCAGAAAGTCACTCAACTTTCAATTTTAACTCAAAGTCACTCAACTATGTATTTTTCTCTGAGAAAGTCACTCAACTTTGAATTTTAACTCAAAAGTCACTCAACTATCCACTTTTTTCTCAGACTCAACCTATTTAATTAAAATTTGCTAATATAATTTTTTTTATATAAAAAACAAAAAATTTAAAAAGTAAAAAATACTATTTAAACCATTTAGTGATCCACCCACTTGACCCGACCCATTAAAAAATATAATATTGACCCATTTTATTGCCTCTTTCTCCTCGTCCTGCGTTTATTTTTTCCTGATTTTCCATTGTTGTTTTCATGGTGGTATTGAGGTATTCACCTTCTGGGTTTTCTTTATTTCTTATTTTTTCTGAATACCCATTTCAAATTTTTAAGTTTGTTTTAGCTCTAGGAATGAGGTAAGAGTAGTGAAAATGATTCATTCTTTCTTGTTTTATTCATTGCTTCTTTGCTACTCTTACATTGCTTCAGATAGATCTATTAATGATTTGCAAGATCAGTGTTTAATCCTCCCTTGGGGAATTTGGAGTTTCTTGTGCCCACCAGGTGTTTGTTAAAATGGGGCTATGGGTGCATTTGGTTCTAGCTTTTGTGTTGTCCTGTTTCTTGATTAAAGAGGCAAATGCTACTTTTACTCCTGCTGATAAATATTTGATTGCTTGTGGATCTTCCAAAAATGTAACCTTTCTTGGCCAGATTTTTGTTCCTGACACACACCATTCTTCAGTTGTTTTGGAAAGTGAAGAAAATTCTATTTCTGCTCGAGAACTAGAAAGAAAAAAACGCACAGGAGAAGGAGAAAGAGTCAATAAAATGGGTCAATATTATATTTTTAGTGGGTCGGGCCAAGCGGATTGGGTCATTAAATGGTTTAAATGAATATTTTTTTTAAAAAAATAATTGGTTTTTAAATAAAAAAATTATATCAGCAAATCTTAATTAAAATATTAATTTAATAGGTTGAGCGACTTTATGAGAGAAGAGTGGATAATTGAATGATTTTTGAGATAAAATTTAAAATTGAGTGACTTTTTGAGAAAAAAGTGAGTAATTGAATGACTTTCTGAGAGAAGAATACATAGTTGAGTGACCATGTGAGATATTAACTCCATAATTTGGAGTCAACAAGTGTCTTCTGAATCAGGACAATCTATGCTCCATCACCTAACCAACATAACAATTTAAAATAGTTTCTCTTTGTCCATAATCTCAACAAACTTTATGTATAATTCCCTTATGTAAGCTACTAACATTTTATATATAAAGTTAGGTAATCAAATTACAAAGTTCCCTGTCTTGCGTGACACAAAATTAATATACATATATATTCATTTCTTCTAATTATGGCAAAGCTTCTACTGGTTTATGTCATGGTAATTCTTGCTACTATATACTCAGGTTCAGCCACTAACTACATGGTGGGTGATAATTCTGGCTGGGATATTAGTACTGATCTTGATACATGGTTACTAGGCAAACGATTTCTCGTTAGGGATGTTCTTTGTAAGTATATCATCTTATCTCTAAATACACATTTATAGATCAAGACTTAAATTTTCCTCAAATCCTTAGTTACAACTTACGACTATTGACTCATCTTGTTTTGCAGTGTTCCAGTTTTCGACGAATCATAGTGTGTATGAGGTAAGAAAGTAGAATTTTGATAGGTGCAACATAACAAATACAGTAAAATCGAGCAGTAAAGGCAATACAAGTTTCCCAATAACAGTGCCAGGGGACAGTTACTTCATTTGTGGGAACAGGTTACATTGCCTTGGAGGGATGAAACTTGATGTAAATGTAGAAGATAATATTAACAAGATGGCTTCTCCAGCAGCACTGCCAGTACCTCAGGCCGGAGCCTCTAAGTTTCCTACACATTCTTCTAAGACCAACAACCCTTCAACTATTGTTCCTCGTTTGACTAATTTGCCCAACCAACTTGGTTTAGATTCTGTACTTGTCGCAACACTTGGGTTTCCCATTGATTCATTTATATCAATATGTCCAACATTAGAACTGATACAACAGGGCTAGTATAGTTACTATTATGTGGATTGAAGATTGACAAGATTGAAAAATGCGCCTCGTTTATCCTTAAGGTAAGAATAGGTTCCTTTCTCCAAAATCTTCCCCTCTGAAATAAAAGCAATGGAGTCTAAATTCCTGATAGTATTAAGGCGATGCGCCACAACCACTGTCGTTCTTCCAACCATTAGTTGATCCAATGCTTCCTGCACAAGTTGCTCTGACTGAACATCCAGAGCACTCGTTGCTTCGTCTAGAAGTAGTATACTTGGGTTACGTATTATTGCCCGTGCTATAGCAATTCTTTGCTTTTGCCCTCCTGAAATTGTCACACCTCTATCACCACATTCCGTCTCGTATCCATTTTTAAGTGACCTACATTAAACATGTCATATTAGTCTGTTTGGTCAAACTTCTAAAATTAAGTACGATTTGGTAATAACTAAAAAGCATATGTACTTACGAAATGAATTCATGTGCATTAGCAGCTTTTGCAGCTTCCACTACCTCATTTTCAGATGCATTAAGTTTGCCAAACAAAATGTTTTCACGGATAGTGCCTGAATATATCACTGGTTCTTGACTTACAAGGGCCATGTTCCCTCTATACCATCCTAAATCGAGTAATCGAATGTCCATCCCATCGATTTTCAGTGATCCTTTATCTGCATCGTAAAATCTTTGAATCAACGCAATTACTGTTGATTTTCCGCATCCACTTTTCCCAACCAGTCCAATGCTAGTGCCTGCTTTCACCTCCAGGCTGAATTCGTGCAACACTAGCCTGTCAGGCCGACTTGGATATGTAAAATCAACCTTTTTCATCTCTATTCGACCGGTCATTTTGGTACCTATGCTGTTATTCTTTGCCTAGTTTTGTAAAATATGTTACAATATTAGCTCAAATGATATGAATTGAAGTGAACATTTAAAAAGGATTTAGAGAAGGCCATTTGTCTTATTACCTCATGCGATCCTTCGATCAGTGATTTTCGATCAAGAATGGAAAAAATCGAAGCAACTACTGTTGATCCCTTGGCAAGATCAGAAGTCATGCTTCCAGCTTCAGCTATTACCTTTCCAGTACTGACTAATATAAAGAAAGTCTTGAAGACATCAGCAGCTGATATTTCTCCAGCATTAACTAACTTTCCGCCATACCAAAAATCCAGGGCCCAACAAATGAATGTTAGGCCTTGTGCTGATCCTATACCGATACCAGCTAACCAAGATTTCTTCCTAGCCTCTTTCCTTGGCTCATCCTGTGCCTCATCAAAGATGTCAAGAACCTTATATATGCTCCCAAATGACGTCACGATCCTATGATTGTAAACAGCCTCTACAGCAATTTGAGTGCTACGACATTGTGCCTTAACAAATTTAGCTGTCATAGTGGATAGTAAGACTTTTCGTGTGTAAAAGCAGAGAATCGTGAGTGGTTGAACAACGATCATAACTAGTGCAAGTTTCCAAGCCACAATTAGCCCCATTACCATAGCAACAGTGACCGCTGAAGTGCTTTGGACTAAGAGTGAAACTCTATCAGCAACAAGAGATTTCACCATGGCTGCTTCATTGCTCAATCGACAACATAAAGCTCCACTTGAGTTCTGTTCCTCATCAAACCAGGCTGCTTCGAAGCTCAAAATCTTCTCGAGCACTTGCAGTCTTATTCTTCTGGTCAGGCGTTCTCCCATGTAAGCGAAATTGTAATGTTGGCAAAGATTGAGAATAACTGAGACAAGGCAAAGGATGATGAAAATCATACAGTATTTCTGAATTCTAGATTGCATTTCCTCGTGACTTGGCGAGTAAAAAGCAGAAATCATGCCACCTATGGTTAGTGCATAGACAGGTTGCACTGAACCAAATGCAATGGCTGCTAAGATTCCAATAATTCCTTGCTTCCATTCAGGTAAGTTTAACGAAAGGAGCCGAGTGAAGGAAGGGGGAGGATGAGGTGAAGCTTGTATGGGGCTATCCTCAATGAGCAAGGGTGAGGCAGTTACAGCCGGACTTGCTCTCATTCCTGCACTGCTCCTTGCTACTGAAGAAATACGAGGTTCAGCGCTTTGTTCTTGATCGATAGAGCTGAACTGTCTTTGAAGTTTTGCTAGTCTTGCATACTGCCCATCTTTCTCCATAAGCTCATTGTGTGCCCCTAGTTCACTGATGCAACCGTTACTCACTACTGCAATGAGGTCTGCATTTCTTACTGTTGATAGCTTATGGGCAACAACCTGATCATCAAATTCGTTGAAAGGGACCTCGTTATATATCTCTCTACATTTCTTTTTATTATTGAAAGTAAGAGAAGAACGGGGTTGATTGCTCAGATGTTCACTCGATTAATAGTTATTATATCAAAAGTCATTTTTCTTCTTGATTCCACTTTTCTTTAACCAAAAAAGTGACTTTTTAAGATAATACAACTATTAGTCGAGTGACCATCTGAGAAATCAACTCGAGGAGAAAGATTACCAGTGTAGTTCTCCCAACGATAGCTTGATCCAAGGCATTTTGAACAAGTGTTTCTGATTCAGAATCAAGTGCACTTGTGGCTTCATCAAGCAGAAGAATCACAGGATTCTTTATAATGGCTCGAGCAATCGCAATTCTCTGCTTTTGACCACCTGATAGAAGTGCTCCTCTTTCACCAATCTGTCACAATTAATCATGTTAGAACCGCGTATAACAAATGTACGTACCTAGTACTATAATGTCACAAGATCATGAACTGACCTTGGTCTCATATCCATCTGGAAGTTGCGTGATGAAATTATGAGCATTCGCGGTCATTGCTGCAGCCACAACTTCATCCATAGTTGCATCAACTTTCCCAAACATTATATTCTCCCTAATAGATGTCCCAAATAATGCATTTTCTTGACTTACTAACCCCATTTTCCCTCTCAACCATTTCAACTGCAACGACTTTATTTCTACTCTATCAATACATATAGCTCCTGCATTAGCATCATAAAACCGTTGAATCAGGGCAATGACAGTGGATTTTCCACTTCCACTTGATCCAACAAGGGCTACTGTTTTGCCTGCTTCAATTTTAAGATTGAAGTCCTTGAGGACAACGGTATCTGGGCGAGAAGGATATGTAAACTTGACATTCCTGAATTCAACCTCTCCTCTAATATCTTCGAGCACGAGTCCCCTTGTGTCTTCACCATCAATTTCTGGTACGCGATCAATCCTATCAAATATTCTCGAGGCAGCAACAGAAGCTTCAGTGAAGTATTTCACCTCAGGCAGAGCCATCCCAAGTGATCTACATAACATTTACCAGTTATTATTTTTCTATTTATAAAACATTTGTATCTTAGCAACCTTTGGATTAAAAACCGAAGTTAAAATGTAAGTCTCTGAATAGAGAAATACAGATCAAATGCAGCCATATATCTTTTAAACAAATAAAAGCAATTAGTATGACATAGTTATATAGTGAAATTAATTTGATAAGTGAGATCAAAATTATATATGCTAATCCAATCATTCATGACATTTTACATAGATTATCTAATGGGGAAAACAAATGGTGCTAGTATGACTAGTCCAATTTTCATATTTCAACGAAATACTCAAATGGTTACTATTGAAAAAACAGGAATTAGCGATAGACAAATTTTATAGATAAACAACAAAATTGGTGGCTAATCCTATTTAGTGACAAATTACCAATGGATTATCACAAAAAAAAAATAGTTATGATTAACTAAGCGACGAAATTCGTAGTTAATTTTAGTTTTTTTCTTGTAGTAGAGCTTGTCTGAAATTTGATCTTCTCAAAATGAGTTGGAAGAACTTGACAAGATTTAATAGAGTATACGCAGGACACCACATAGGACATAAATCACCATGTAGGATGCCATGTAGGAAGTGTGTCTATTTGTTCAACTTTATACAAGTTTAAGTACTTACTTGTGCACACCCAAAGTTAGAGGGTATAAATGTAAAATAAGGTCAAGTTAAAGAGCACATTTATGCATTACGTCTATATTTTATTTAGACAATTGAATTATAGTTAATTCTAATTGAGCACCTAAACACATAATAAAGCATTCCTATTAGACATCTTCGACGACTCAAATTCTGGAAAAAGCATTTGCATGTGTTCTCAAGAGCTCATTACATTAATAAGTTAACCACATAAAATATGTCACCATCTTTGATTATACACACCTCAATTGGAACAAGCCTGCAACTTTACGACTTAATGAGGCTAATGCATATGACTAAAGGAGGTGAAATATGTTAAGTGGTTAACTTATCTATATAATGGATAGTTGAGAACCCACAGAAAAACATTTCTCAAAATTTAAACTAAAAATGTCTAATAGGAACACTTTATCAGATATTTAGATAGTTGAAATGTCTAAATGAAACACATTAACAAGTTTAAGAGGTTGTCGATGTATCGGAGTAAAAAGGCACTTACAATCCACCCAAGACAAATGAAACTCCAGCTGCATAAATTCTACCACCATTTTCTCCATTATGCATAATCAAATGACTTCCATACCAAGCAAGTAAAGCCCATATAGCAAAAGACAACCCTGTGCTACCAACAGCAAGACCTTTTGCAATTCCTTGTTTCATTCCCAACTTTATTGTTCCATCAAGAATCAATGAGTATCTTTCAATCACACTCTTCTCAGCAGTAAATGAATATATTGTTTTAATAGAGCTAAGTGCTTGCTCTACAATACCATTTGCTTTGCTATATTCTTTGAAGGATTTTCCAGATAAATAGAGTAGATATTTACCATAGATTAAACCAGGGATTATGAGGAGAAATATTGTTGGTAAGGCAACTATAGCCAATCTCCATGAGAAGTAGGCTGAAAATACAATTCCTGAGATGAAAACTGTTGTGTGCATAACAAATAGAGGTACCTGCATATATATGACTATAAAAGTTACCAAAACAGTTTTTCTAGTATGACCAAAAGTCATTGTTCTTTTGTATTGATTTCTCATATGTCACTCAACTAATACTTTTTTCGTTTCAATTTGTTTGTTTGATTTTGACTTTGTACTATTGATATAAGAAACTAAAAAAGAAGACTTTTGAATCTTGTGGTCTTAGAAGATATGTAGAGTGTACCAAAATATCTATTAATTTTGTGGACATGCATGTCTGGTGGAAAGTTGAAATTAAAGAATAATAATTAAAGAATTACCAAAAAAGGAAATAGACATTCTTTTTGAAAAACAGACTTAAAAGGAAAGTAAAACAAACAAATTGAAACGGAAAAGAATAATTGTTACTTACTATCTTGTTAGAAAGTAACTATCTTTGTTGAAGAAAATTGAAATCAACAAGAAATTATGTGACTTTGTGAGATAATAATTATTACTCTATCCTTCCCATTTTATGTGACACCCTTTTCTTTTTAGTTCGTTTAAAAAAGAACAATACCTTACCATAATTAGAACTAATTTAACTTTAAAATTCTTCTTTTATCCTAATGAAACTATTTACAGTCACACAAATATTTAAGAATTGTTTTAGACCATAAATTCTAAAAGTCTTTTAAATTTTTTTAAACATCATGTCAAATCAAACAGTACTGTCATATAAAATGAGACGAAAGAAGTAGTTGAGTAGAAATTATCTTGAAATTTTTAGGTACATATGAAGGAATTGAAGCAAGGTGAATATATAAATGTTTACCTTTTCACTAAGAACTTCTTGTATGAGAGAAGTATCTTTAGAAATACCATTAGTAATTTCAGAAGTGGTAGCTTCTTGTGAATCAAAGAAACCAACTTCTTGCCTAAGAATAGCTTCCAAATACTTGTACCTTATTTTTAACACTTGCCTCTCACTTGTTTTGCTCCAACAGTAACCTTCTGCAAAAATTAATTAACTAATTTCTTCATGATGAGGATTTTAGGGTTTGATAAATATGTTAGGGTTTCACCTAATTTTCTTATCATATTTTTTTAAGTAAGGCCAAAAAGTTTACCCTAATTATATTTATTTAATCTTTCATATTATTTGAGTAAACTCTTTTAGAAAAAAAAAATTGAATATCCTTCCTTCTTACACAATAGCATCTAGGGGAGATTAATCTCTCCATAGATATATTTATATTTTTTTATATATATTAACTTTATCATAGGTAGGTCTAGAAGTTTTCTGATTTATGGTTGTTCAATATGTGAAATTATCACCTTCCGCATGATGTCCTATTATTTCGATCTATGAACTTAGCAACCAAAAAAGTGTAGTAGAGATATATAGAAACTTACCCATAAAGGCCACAACCATGACTCCCAATCCCAAGAGTACAAAATACAAACTACACTGTAGATAATATTACCAGCAAAATGCAAATATATTAGCAAAAAAACAGACACACATATAGAGAGAGAGAGAGAGAGATAAAAATGAGTATTAAAGGGTTTAATTAAATGCTAACCTTTTCAATTTGTTCCATGAAATTGTGATTATTTTGTTGAGTTTTACCATAACCCAAGCTATTAAAAAGTTGGCTAACATATACCAACAAACAATTTGTTGATATACCATCTCCAATGGCTCCAATTGTACCCAAAAACATTAATAAAATGTCTTTTCCATCAGCATATCGAAAAATAATACCTATTGAATTTTTATTTTTATTTTCGAACGCCTTTTCGGATGAAGAACTCATTCTTTTTTCTGCAACCAAAAAAGGAAAAAAGACTTTGAATTCCTAATTCTGAGCAAGAATGAAATACTAACTAACAATATTTATAATATGATTGATTTCCTAACTCATAATAATATCTACTTAAAATAATATAAAGAGAGTTTTGTTTGTTGCATGAAAATCTTTAATTTAAAAAATGACCCATTAATCCACCAACACACTTTTTGGAGTGTTCCAACAAAGTTGATTATGACTAATAATGTTCTTAATTAATTATTAATTGCCTTTTTATATGGTTCATAATGATTCTTTATCATATCTTTATTTATTTTTTCTTTTGATTTGATTTGGTAAAATATCATAGAGCCTAGCTAGGCTGGTCACTTTTTTTTCCGACCCTATTGTTGATGTAATACAATTAAACAAGAAGGGCCATAAATAATTAACTTTGCAAAAGGAAGTGGAAGAAAATATTAACAAAAAAAGAAAAAATGACAAACTATAAATGGGGAAGCATGCAAATGATTATTTTTAGGTTTCTATCGTTTCAGTTAACACTTTTATGGTCATCTTTGTGCTTCTTCGCTTTTGTTGGTTTGTTGTCCAATTTGCAAGTAATAAGGGGTCACTGGTTAGAGTTATGCATGTATTAGTAATGTAGAAATTAGTGAGATTAGTTATAAGTAAATATATGTATTTTTAATGATATTAGTTTTGTAGGATTGTAGGAGTTAGTTATTCATGTACTCCTATTAGTTATTTCACCATTTATCCTATATAAAATAATATATAGATTCTTTCACTACTTACATATGTATTAGTTATGCACGTTTTTAAATTGTCAATCAAATGTCGTATTAATTTTATACATGAATAACTTATTTCTTATCTATCTACCAAATGTCGTATAAGTTATACGAAAATTAATACGTGAATAATGTGTTTTTTATCCAACTACCAAACGATCCATAAATGCTCCCTCAATTCACTTTTACTTGTTCACTATATTAACAAATATATTCATTTTTATTTATTCGATTTGAAAAATCAACAAATAATTTATCACTTTTGTTTGGTATGACAGATATACAAGGAATAATAATCCCAGATTATTTTATTCTACTCTTATTTAAGAGTATATATTAGTTAGTTTTGGAATATTTGTTCCACTATTTGTACTACAATAATGTGATGATTGAGTTTTATATATATATATATATATATATATAAGTAATCATATGGGAAATCTCAATCATATGAATTAGTAAAAACAGATGGAGAAAACCTATGATAAAAAGAAAAAATAACACATTCTCCCTCTATTTTATTTACTTGTCCCTTGTATTAATTAATATTGATATTTCTTTTTTCTTATCTATTTTAACAAATTAAGATAAATTTATTATTTATTTTAATATTGCCCTTATCATTAATAACACAATGAACTCTTAAACTATCAAATTTAAAATTTTAAAGTATAATTAAAAAATTAACTCAATAAAATAAAACCCTAAATGTCAAGTCAATATTACTTAAATGTTAAAATAAATGGAGGGAGTACCAACCCGATAACATGGACAAACACATGAAGCCAAATTGCAACTCGTTAGTATTTCATATTTCTTTTTTTTTTTTCTTTTAAACTAAGATTAGAGTTGAAGCAGATGTTGACACTCCAAAATAAGTGATAAAAATAGTAAAATGAAGTGAAGAAGTGAATTGGATTGATTGAGAAAGTTTTCATTCATTAGTCAGAGTAACATATCATTTTCGAAAATTTTAATAATTTAGTTAGTTGGCTACCTGAACAATTTGTTGGTAAGAGTACAATTTTTCAAATTGTAATCCTCTCAATCATTTTTCCTTTCCCCACGGCCCACCCCTCATTTTTTTAATTTCATTTTTTAAAAAGACTTATCATTATCACTTTCTCATTATGACTTCTTTCATATTTTTAATCTTATAAATATAGCTAGACTCGATTAAAAAAAAGGATCGGCCCCATTTAATTTTTAAACATCTTCATAAGTGATAATTCACTAATTATTTTACTATTTTTAAATGTATTCAAATGACGTATCTTACCCACCCTTTAGAAATTAAAGCTAAATTCTCTTCTTTTTTTTCTCTCTCAAAATGTCATGCAAGAGAAAATAACTCTAATCAATAAATAACTAAAAAGGTCAATGAATTAGAAATATTTTTTGCCAAATTATTACTTTTGATGCATTGATATCCAATAGTAGTAACTATTACTCCATAAAATACAATTTCTTATACTATCCTACAAATCATATATGTCATGGATTCCTCACTTGGACAAGATAATAGATATCTAAATTTGATACTTTTATATATTTCAAACCTATTGTCAATACTAAGTAGCAGTCAAAAAATTGTATTTTTAAAAAAATTATATGCTTCGTACCTTTTCCTTAGCAAGATTTGGACAGAATATTAGAGCAAGTATTAATAGCATAATAAAAAAATTGTCATTAATATATTTAGTATTGACAAATATGATTTCTTAAGAAAATCGATGACTATACATCTTAAACAACACCTTAAGATGACAATATTGTCTTAAAGTGAACAGGAAGGTTCAAAAGAGAAAAAACTTAGGATGAATACCTGATCACCCAATGTATTCAATTATTAACTACACTTTTCAAAAAATGGGTTGGGTCAGTCCTTTAATTAGGTATATATTTATAAGATTAAGAAAAAACATTAAAAGTACTCTTCTTAGCAAATAGGCTTATGCCTATTAGACCCAGAATCCATATATATATTTGTAGTTGTTTTCAAGAAAATACATTTGAAGTGGTAAGAACTTCTTCATCCTTTTATTAATTAGAGGTTTCGGATTCAAATCTTTTTGGGTACGAAGTCCCTTTCGTTATGAAGTGTTTTACTCCCAATGTGGGACTTTCCGGCGCAAATTCAAATTTAGTTAGACTCTAATATGAATATCGAATACCAAGTGAAAGATCAAAAAATAAAAACATAAAATATACAATGTACTACTCACAAAAAAAAATAAAATAAATAAATAAATAAATAAAAATAAAAAATAAAAAAAAAAATATATATATATATATATAAAAGATAAATCACAAGCCAAATCATACATGAATTAATTAAAATGAAGTGCTATAAGGTAAAGTTTTTATGAAAATCTGACCTTGATGAGCTCCTTTCATCTACAATATAATCAAGATGCTAAATAAAACTTGTTTATTTTTTTAGCCTCACTTGAACCTGCTCTAAACTATATATAGTTATATAGAAAGAGAATTGGAAATGTGTTTATTCATCACATGGCTATAATTAAAATACTAAAGTTGAAAAAATAGCATTATTAGGAATCGTCTTGATACAGCACGAGCAAATTAAAAAATTCTTAATTTTAGATCATCGAATCATTTTATTCAAATATAAACGCGTTTTTATTCTTTATTTTCAACACGAATCATTATATTTCCCATTCTTATCATAATGTGATCTCTTTAAAAAATATATACTATACTTTCGACAAACTTTTGAAAACGTATAATATACCGTCACGGCGTCACCATTTGAAAACAATTTAGTTGACCCATATTGACTTGGTAATTAATCTTTAAGAAAGTTTTTATTTGGGATTATGTTTTTACTAAATTTAGATTTAGTATTTCCTCTATTTAATAATAGTTATTCACTATATTATTTTAAGATGTCTAATAATACTTGTCCACTTTGTGAAATCAATGAATAATTTTATACTTAGTACCATTATAATTAATTATAGTCATTTCTCTATTATATTTTTTAAGACATTGTATTTATTACTCCTACAATAGTTGTCCACTATTGATTTGGCACACCCCTTAAGAAACAATAAATAATAGGGGTAATATTAATATATTATTCTTTGACTTTATTAAATTTAATGATTTGAAAAATATGTTAGATGATAAATAATATTTAATAGCAAGGGTAAAATAGACACAAAAGGTAAATTATCTCTTGATTTTCTAAATTGGACAAGTATTGTTAGACAACTATTTTTAGTATAGTGGACAACTATTTTTAGTATAGTGGACAACTATTGTTGGACGGATGAAGTATATTTAAATGGTGATGTAGTAAAATTATTCTTCTATTTATAGTTTCTTAAGAAGTGTGTAAAGTCAATAGTGGCCAACTATTGTTGGACATGGAGAGTATTTAGTGTTGTTTTAAATTTCTAAATTTGTTTACTACTCCCTCTATTTTAAAATAAGTAAATTGTCTATATATTTTTAATAGTTCAAATTAACTTCATTGTTCAATATTTAAAAATAATTTTAATGTATTTTTTTTTCATTTTTACCCTTTCCTAAGTGATGAGTTCAAGAAACTCTAAAATTGCTTTGAAGTAGCAATCATATTAATGTTTAGTGATTCTAAAAAGTAATCGGACAATAATTGAAAAGGATAAAACTTGAAAGTAATTTAATGTTTTAATATTCTTTTCTTAAAGGGTGTACAATACTTCTTTAATTCACTTATTTTGAGTTAGATTTAGTATTTTCTCCGTTTCATATTATTATTTGGTCCATATTGATCTTCACTATCCCATAAATAATCTTTAACAACAACAATTTAATTATCGTAAATAGAAATAATTACTAGTGACAATTACTCTCTATGACTATCTTTACTTGTCCACTATACTATTTTGTGATATCCAACAATATTTGTCTAGTTTATAAAACCAATGAATAAATTTATCATGTTGTGTCTATTTTATCCTTGCTACTAAATACTATTCATTTTTTAATATTTAAATGAGTTATGTTAATAAGAGTGATTTAGTAAAATTATCACTATCATTTACTATTTCTTAATTTTTATACCAACTCAATAATAAACAATTATTATTAAACCAAAAAAATAATATTTTATCACTCTTTATGAATGTCCGCTTTAAAACCAAAAGTGAGGCGCATTAAATCTCAAAATGGAAAACCGCACTCAAATTTGAGAGCGTCATCGTAAACACACTAAAACAATTCACACGTGCACAAAAAACATGATCTAATCATATCAAATTAATATGACAATTGGAGTAATTAAATATTTTGAAGAAAGAAGTGGATTTTTAATAACATAAAATTTCATGTATTAAAAAACAAGAGTAATTTTTAATTAAAAAAATAAAATTCTTCTTAATTATGTATAATTAATTAAAAAATATAAAAATATTACTTATTTTAAAATGAATACATCGTAATTAGCAAAAAAAAAAAAAATCAAAACTTCATCATAAATGTCTCTTTTTTGCAGAATTTTTTTTTTTCTCATAACACTGCAGCAAATTGGGACCGTTTCATTTTACTCCACTTAAAACATTCTTTATGTAAATTATTCTCATCTTTTTAACTCTACTATAATCATATTTTTGGGGGCAAAGTTAGTTCAATGTCTTTTTTTTTGTTTTCTAGTGAAAACTGAACAATTCACATTTACAAAATAAAGTAATAATTTCATCGTCTCAAAATAAGTATTATTATAGCTAAAAATAAATCTTAAAATAAGTGTTATTTTAATAATCAAAACAAAAATTGCTATGTATATTTTTTCAAATATACCTCTATATTTCATCTTCATAATAATGTTCAATTTTCAAAAGAGATTTATAAAATAGAAATGATTTAATAAACTACATAATAATAATTCTTTTAATTAATGTATTTTTTGCTATAATATCACTTATTTTAAAAGAGAAGGAAGTTAATAATTTACTAATGTTAAGTTAAATTACTAGTAATAATTTACCAAGAGAAGGACAATTAATTATGTGACTTAGTGGAGTCCACTACTAGAGTAGAGTGATTTAGGTATATACACAAAGCTGGAATAATTTATAATAAAATTCTGTCTTTTTTTGCGTGTTTTCAGCAATAATAAAATATATATTTTCCAAAGGTCCTTTTATTAAAAGTGGTCAAAAGTAGTCCACCATCAAAAAAAAGAATAATGTGCACCATAGCAGTGCTACCTTTTTAGTTATTAAACTAAATTACGTTATAAACCATATATTATCATCTTAAAACGCATCTTTAACATGTGCTTAATGGACTATAACTCTATAATAACTACGATAAGTGTGATAATGTAGCTATTAAATTACTATGTACGACATTAAAATATATATAACATGACCATACTTGTAATTATAAAACACAAAAATTTATCTACTGAAATTTCTCACCGGAAAATGAATTGGCGTGAGTTATCGATGATAAATTATCTTATCAACGTTAATAATATATTTAATTAGTAACTAGTTTTTTTTTAATCTTTAATTTAATTAAAATTTGACAAAAATACTTTTGTCACAAAAAGCATATTGATACTATGCGACAAACTATAATTTGTAGCTATCATTGTAAACTTTAGCCAGTGAATTGTATTTTAATTGTGATCTTAATTATTATTATTAATAATTCAAATAATTTGTGACAATGATATTATTATCTCTGTTTAACATACAATTTAATTAATTACAACAGAACTTTGTCACAAAGAATATATACTTTTAGATGGCTATGATTTACTTTAAAGATTAGAGCTTTATCCATCAATAAACATGCATCATGCATGCAAAAATAAATTTTATCAGACAGTAGATTGATAAGAGACATAAAGCATAAATGCCTAAATAATCAAAATATAGGAATAAAAAAAAGTTACAGACCAAATTCCCAAAATTATTAAAAGTCTCAACAATTTGCGAATACTTTATCATACATCTGATGACCAATAAATAGCATATGATAAAAGATGCTCAATCAATGCATATTGCAATAGTTAGAATGCAATACAAAGAAAATGGTGCAAAATGCTACAGAAGAAAATAATGATATCCTGGAAAATAGCTTACTACTTATGAGGATATTGGAAGATTGAAGAATTCCTTTAAAGATATTGATATATTGTGTTAGTTCATGATCCAACAAAATTTCTATTTTTTTCTACATAGTATTTCTTAGTATTCAACTTTCCAAATTGGATTGTAAATGATGCAAGGGCATCAATTGCGAAGCCAAAATTTTCACCAAGGGTGTTCATACTTTAGGACAAGTAAAAATATAAAACTTGTTAGTTAGATTATAAAGATTGGAACGTCACTTTTGTTCTCTTGAAAATGAAACTAATTTTTTAAAAAACAAAACGCCTTAATCTGGGTTCGAATTCAATACTTTGAGGCGACTTTGAACATCCTCAACTAGTGTACTATCTTTCTTTAAAAATTGTTCAACAATTAGTATTATCCAAAAATATCAATATTTAACATATATATTCGTAAAATAAATTTCGACGAAGATTATTTATCTGATCACTCATGTTAAAGATGTAGATCTGCCCCTGAAGGGCATCATATGAAGTATGGACATTTGAAATGGATTATGATATAATATAATGAAGTTGTTTATTAAGAAAAGAAGTTGTGACTAATATAAGTCATAAGCTTATTTTAAGTAATTACGATTGTCAGAAAAGAGAGGTTATATTATATATTACTCTATATATTTTAACTATAGTATAGAAGCGAATGTTGAGGAGCTTAAGGTCGGCCGGTCAATTGACCAGTTTGCTCTTCTCCTCAATTTCTTCTATTTATATTTCGTATTTTATGTATTTTAATTTTATTTTATATTTTTTTTATATATTATGTATTTATAAAAATAGTATTAAAATTTAACTTAAAATATTATAAATTTGATTACCTTTTGAAATTTCACATGTACTGCATAATTAGGACCGAGGGAGTAACATATATTATTTGAAAATTACATTAAGAGTTCCATAAATCACAATAATTACTAACTTAAATTATTTTTAACTCTCAAAATTTCACATGTGCCTCATAAATTGGCACAAAGGGAGTAACATATATTATTTGAAAATTACGTTAAGAGTACTATTAATGACAACTTAAAATATTTAAAAACATATTAAAAATTTAATTAAATTTCAAAATTTACCATGTGCCACATTAATTGGGACAGGGAAAAATTACCGAGAAATAACATGTATTATTTAAAAATTACATACTTGAATCTTTTTTAAAAAAAATACATAAAAAATTAATTCATTCTCAAAATTTCACATGTGCCACATAAATCACAATAATTAACAACTTAAAATATTTTAAAAATATATTACAAATTAATTCACTCTCAAAATATCACATGTGCCAAAGATACGTTAAGAGTACTATTAATCACAACTTAAAATATTTAAAAATATATTAAAAATTTGATCAACTCTCAAAATTTAACATGTGCCACATAAATTGGGACATGAAAATAACATAAATTATTTAAACATTAAACACTTGAAATATTTTTTTTAAAATATATTAAAAAATTAATTAATTCTCAAAATTTCACATGTGCCACATAAACCACAATAATTAACATCTTAAAATATTTTTAAAAATATATTAAAAATTAATTCACTCTCAAAATATCACATGTGCCAAAGATATAATTTGAAAAGTATGTTGACAATATAATAAAAATAATTAACAATAAAAATATTTAAAAATTTAATTGACTCTTCTAATTTTATTTATATCAAATAAATTAAAATAATTAAATTAAGAGTAAATTTTAGGTTTAGCAAACATAAAAATCATATTTGTATGTTATAGCTATAGTTTGTATAATTGCGCTCCATAGCAAACTTTATGTTTGCTATGGCTATTAATATGTATATTTCGGTATACATATACAAAAGAATCAATTGCATAACATGTGTTTGTATAAAGTGAGAAAGAGAGAGACAAAAGAAAATTGGGAAGGGGAAAATTTGTATTTGTATTTGTAAAACTATAAGTATATAAGACGAAAATATATGTATTTGTATTTGTATATACACTTTTCTCTCACTTTATACAAACACAAACGCAATTTATATATTTATGTTTGTATAAAAGTGAGAGAGGCGTGTAAGAGTGGCGAGCGAGATTCTCTGGGGAGACAAGCGAACGAAAATATATGCACATATACAGTTTTCTCTCGCTTTATACAAACACAAACACATTTTATACATTTGTGTTTGTATAAAGTGAGAAAGGCGAGAGAGAGACTGGCAGTGAGAAATGGAGAGTGGCGAGCGAGAAATTCAGGGAGAGAGGCGAATGACAACTGTTTGCTACGGATTACAATTAAATTAAATTATGGTTATACCATTTAATTTGAATTAATAGTTTGCTATTTTATACTCACTCTGTTTTAAAAAGAATGACCCAATTTCCTTTTTAATCTGTTTAAAAAAGAATGACGCCTTTCCTTTTTTGGTAACACTTTAATTTCAACTTTCCACGTGGCATGTTTAAGGCCACAAGATTAAAGGGTATTTTGATACATTTGACATAACTTTAATTTATAACCATAAGATTAAAACGTCTTCTTTCTTTTCTTAAACTGCATTCCAAGTCAAATTAGGTCATTCTTTTTTAAATAGAGGGAGTATAATTTTTCCTTAAATTAATATATATTGGGCCCGGGCTTACCCTGGCTTTTGTATCTAGTATTTTTCTCTTATATAGAAGAGACAGTTTTTCAACTTTCAACATGGCTGTTTTTTGTCATATTTAGGAAAGCTTAAGGGCAATTTGGTCCAACTTTTAATACTTTTCTAATTAATAAAATTGTACTTTAATTTTTTGTAGTTGCACTTTTGAAATTTGGGACATAAAAGACCTTTCACATTTTACTTTTTAGCCGCAAAAAATTTTTTTGTCTACTTTCCATGCATGTGGGCCATTCTTTTTCTCCACTTTCTTTCTATTAATTAATGCATATAATATAGGTCCCACTTCTTATTTCCTTTTCTTTATTTATACCTCATAACTTCTTTCATTTTATCTTTTATGGTAGAATCATTTTTTAAAATGCTAATTACTTTATTTGTTTACCAAATATGGAAAAATTATGTCTTTTTTTTTTAGTTTGTTATATATCTAAAAATTGTATAAATTTAAATAACACTATAAATCATAATAATTAACAACTTAAATATTTAAAAGTTATATAAAAAAAATTAATTGGCTCTCGAAATTCTATTGGTATCAATTTATAAATCACAATAATTAACAATTTAAAAAGTATAAAATACATATAAAAATCACTTGACTCTAAAAAAATCTTATCAGTGCTACATAAATTGTGACAGGAGAAGTAACATATATGATCTGAAAATTACGTTAAATATTTAAAAGACATAAAAAATGATTAATTTTTGAAATTCTATATATGCCACGTAAATTGAAACAAAGAGAGTAATATATATTATTTTTGAAATATATAAAAAGTACTAACAACTTAAAATCATATAAAAATTTGGCTAACTTTTCAAGTTCTATGACACTCCCTTCGTCCCATATTAATTGACTATTATTCTAAAATAGTTGTCTCATATTAGTTGATCATCTTACTAAATCAACAAAACATTATTTAAAATTTTCCTATATTACCCTTGCCGTTAATTCCTTTTGAAAGTGTCACATTTGTTTGTAAAATTCTCACAAAGTTTTTTAAGGGTTGAATTAGTAAAGTTATTTTCTTATTTATAATTTATTCAGTACCGTATAAAATGAAAAGTAATCTATTAATATGAGATGAACGGATATTGGCACGGGATCGTGTATCTAGTTATAAGAGAGAATGAAGAAGCTTAGGGTCAAGAGGGTTTTTTGTAATTGTCATGTTAAGCAATTTTGTGTGCAGCTTAATTTTTTCCTTTTGACTCACTCATTGCCTGCCACCGTAGGCTAGCCTTCCTAAATAGTTATTACTTAAAAATGTTTCAATTGAATTACTTGTTGTTATCATAAATTTAATTGGATATTTATCCATTTAGGTGTAATATTTTATTATTTTCTTTCTTTTATATTATTTGATCTTTATATTTTTAGGTTAATTATTGTGGTTATAATATTTTTAACGTATTTTTTTAAATAATACTGTGTGTTATTCTCCCTGTCCCAATTTACGTACTACATGTGAAATTTTGAGAATTAATTAAATTTTGAATCGGTCTTTTAAGTATTTTGACTTGTTAATTATTGTGATTTATATTTCTTTTAATGTAATTTTCAAATAATATGTATTACTTCCTTTTGTCTGAATTTATGTGGCAAAACTGAATTTTTTAGAGTTAACAACATTTAGAATATGTCTTTTTTAAAAATATTCTAAGTCATTCATTATTGTAATTTATAGTACTACTTTTTATATGCTAAAAAAGAAAGTAAGACAAATAAATTAAAATTGAGAAAATATTAAATATAATAGAGGAAATTGAAGGCGCGCAATTACTCGTACATAGTATATATAGAGAAACGAATGTCGAGCAACTTAAAATTTCATCTATACCACATAAGTTGGAACAGAGAAAGTTGCATATATTATTTGAAATTTATGTAAATAATATTATAAATCACAATAATTAACTACTTAAAATATTTTAAAATGATATAAAAATTTAATGGACTCTCCTAATTTTATCCATACTACACAGTCCGTGCATGGTATCTAGTAATAAAATAAGACAGAAAATAAGAATCTTTATACTAATTAGGGGTGTACATGACCGGGTTGGTTCGGGTTTTTCAAATATCAAACCAAACCACTAGTGTCAAAATTTTAAATTTATAAACCAAACCAAACTAATAAAACTTGGATTTTTTTAGATGTTTCAACCTCGGGTTTTTCCGGGTTGGTTCGGATTTTTCAAATACCAAACCAAACCATTCATGTCGCATATTTAAATTTTAAAATCAAACCACACTAATAAACCTCCGATTTTTTTGGGGTTTTTGGATTTTTCCGGTAAAGTATTCATACAAACACATAATTAACTTGTACTCCAAACATTTCTTTAGTCCAACCAAAATACAACTATCTCTAAGGTGTTTCTTAAGAATTTAACACAAAATATGATGAGTGTTGACACTTAAAATATTCAATAAAAAATAAAAATGAAAACGCATAAAATAAATATTTCAAATTGATAAGTCATAATGAAAAATGATCATAATTTAAAAGTACTAAATCATGCTAAAATAAGTCTAATAATAAGTATTAATTACATGATTAAACATTAAAGAAAAATTAAAATTAGGTTATTGTCATTCTTAGTGTTGAATTAATTTATTTTGTTAGTATTAGTATTGATTTGATTTTGAATTGAGTTTTATTAGAGTTACTAATATCTACGTACTATAACATTTATTGGACCATTCAAAATTCTAAGTTTTAAAAAACTTGAAAAAATATGTTAAAAGATAAAAATTATGAAAACGTATAAGTAATATTTAGAAATTACATAAAGTAAATATTTTTATGTATAAAATAATTTTTAAAAATTATATATATAATGTCGGGTTGGTTTGGTCTCAGGTTGATTTTTTTTTAAATAAAACCAAACCAACCCAAGTGTAGTTGGATTTTTTTTTCCAATACCAAACCATCAGTCGGGTTTTTTTTTTTGGTTTGACTCGATTTATGGTTTGATTTGACTTTCGATTCGATTTTGTGCACCCCTAATACTAATATTATCGGTGTCAGCTCAAAGTTGTTTGTTCTTTTTTAAAAAAAATAAATTCTTACCATAAATTTTCATGTTATACTACATATTGTTTAGAAAAAGAATATTTTAAAAATAAATTCTTACCTAGAAAATCATATACCAAACTTTACGAAGAAAATATAAAATCATCGTGGACAAAATAATTTTATTTAGCAACATATGAATAACATATTATCAAAAAGATATATGTTATGTATGAGCAATTTAGCGACTGATTGACGATAAATTTCAAGACTTATTCTGGCTTTTGATAGTGAAATAAGTGATTAACACATATAAAATATAATAATATCTTTATGAATTTATTTTTCATATTCTTTCTAGTCATGATTGAGTAAAGGGTAAAAAAAAACTACAAATTATAATTTAGTAAAATAGTATGACATTACTGATTCATCTACTACTAATAAAAATAATCAATATAAAATCATTCAATAGTTTTTGAAATGAAAAAGAATTGTGGTTTCAATAAATTCTTTACTAAAATAAAAATGACTCTCATAGATTAGATTAGCACAAAATACATCTACTCATAATGAAGGTTTAGAAAAGAAAAAAAAAGGAGTTAACATGGTAATAGGCATGAAACTAAGCAACTCATCAATTGTAGAAGATATTTTGTTGAGCCATTATTAGACAAACAACAGACAAGTTAAATGAGTTTAGTTCACAAAGTCCAACATATCTTATTAATAATAAAATAAATATATACAATTTCTAAAACGGAAAAGGGCCAAAAATACTCCTTTACTATTCGAAAAGGTTTTAAAATACCCCTCATCCACCTATTGGGTTAAAAATACCCCTCAGTCAACCTTTTTGGTCCACTATTACCCTTTAAACTAACAACCCTATATTTTTTAATTATTATTATTATTAATTATTACGTGACGTCTTTCTATTGGTTAAAGTAAATTCTAACCCACCAAACTTTCTCCTACCGACCCGACCCATATTGACATCCCCGACCCAAACCCAATTAAAAAAATTGGATCATCTCATCTCCCCTAAACCTAATATCCTATTTTTCTTCTTTTCCCTTTTCTTATTGTCACGCCTCGAGCTACCCCCAAGACACGGACACGGGACCTAGGACCACAAGTGATCCCAAGCTAACCCTGCTGGCATGATCATTAGCATACTAAAGAAAATAAACTGATGCGGAAGCTAATTCATAAATAAATCTGAAAAAATGGAGAATACCCATATACTATAGCTGAATATATCAAATCTGAGAGTTTAATACAAAAGAAATATCAAACTCAAAACACTAAGCTGAATCTAACTATGTCTGAAATAAGCCTCTAAACTGACTAGAAATGTTGGGACATGCCCCAACTAGATCTAGCAAAACTGAAACTAAAGACTGAAAATACTGAAAAGAAACTCATGACTATTGTCCTCGGAGAATGAGGACTCACCACTGATTCTGCTGAACTAGAGATCGGGAACCAATCTAAGCGTGATCTGGATGCTGAGAACCTGAACCTACATCACGAGAAGATGTAGTGCACGTATGTGTCAGTACTTGAAAGGTACTGAGCATGCAGGATGGAGTAAAGCTGAAAGAACATATAACTGAACAAAGCAATGAAATAATCTGAACATGATATAGATACTGAAAATACTGAATACTGAGCTAACTGATGCAATGACCAAATTTATAACATGCTGAGACTGAATACTGACTGCACTGAAATATGGTCAATGCAATAGAGTCTGACTGAACTGTGGGAGCTACTAATAACCGACATAAAACCACATGAGCTAAATGTGGAGTCCGATGTATACGCCCCATCGAGAGGACCCAATATACCCTGCCAGAGGTATAGAGGCATGCTGGCGTGATCACTAAACTGATGTTGCCCACAGAGGGGACTTACACCTACGTGGCTCGTAGTTCTGGGACTATATGGGTACGCTGAAACCCTAGTCCAACTCGGTATTATGCTACTCCCAATGAATTAAGTGGTTAACTAGTTATGACTGAATTTCTGTAAATACTGGATAGCTCGAAACTGAACATGCAAACTGAGAATGCAACAATTAATCTGATAATGATGCATTCATAAACTGAGGCATGTAAAACTGAATACTGAAATATCTGACCTAGCATGTGTAATTCAAGAACTAAAGAAATACATAGCTAGGGTTCTGAAATTCATGCGATAAACTGAGCAATAACATGATAATCTGATTTGGAACATTTAAATAACTAATTCATGATGATCTGTTGAAATTCTAGAAACCCTAGGTCTGTTCATAATCATGGAATCAAGAATCTGACTGAATTCTAGGGACCTAATGGGCGAAAGGAACCCACTAGTGAAATCCCACATACCTGGTGACGAATTCCACGGAGAAATCTTTCGATTTCGGGGCTGGAACTGAAGAAACCTCGCTGCGTTCTTGAACTAGGGTTCTTGACCTTTTTCTCCCTTCTTGCTTCTAATTTTCTAAGTTTTGATTAATGAATTTGACTTAGGTAAGTTCTAGTTATGTTTCTAGGCTTAAACTAATTAAAACCTCATGATTTAGGGTCTAAACGACGTATCTTAGGGGTTAAACGAAATAGGAAAAGACCAAAAGACCCCTGAATTAACTGCTGTCGGAGTGATCTACGGATTGGACCTACGGGCCGTAGGTCAATCTACGGTCCGTAGATTGCGTCCGTAAGTCAAGCCTGTTCGACAGGCCTTCACTAAAACGGGCATAACTTTTTACTCGGAGGTCGGAATTTAGCAAACTCGGTGGCGTTGGAAAGATAATTCAATTATCTATCTAACCATAGGTCATGGGACACATAATTCATTTTGTACTAAAAGTTATGACTATCTGAAGTTGACCCATCAGAATTTTCAGCTAACTGGCTGCTAACCTTCGATCTACGGTCAGACCTACGGACCGTGGATCGAATGACGGTCCGTGCTGGTCAACCGTAGTTCGGGACTGAAGCTGGGCTTTTGGGGCATCGATCCACGGACACGAACTACGGTCCGTGACCTGACCTACGGACCGTAAGTCCGGCCGTGGGTCAACACTTAGCCAAATTTCTGAGCTGGTTTGGGGAGGGGTTGCAGTGGTGAACCACGGACCACCAGCACGGGCCGTGGTCTGACCTACGGTCCGTGGATGGTGACCGTAAGTTGCACCTGCAACTTCTCAAAATCTGCATTTTTGTCTATTTTGAATACGGGGTGTTACATTATCTCCCCCTTGGGACCATTCGTCCTCGAATGAAGACTAAACTAGCTGAAATGGAGGGAGAGGGCTGCAATCCCTACCACTGAACACTGAGAACTGAATTTCTGACTGAACTGAGTTCCAAGGACATGCAAATACGCTGAAAATGCAAGTACAAACTGAAGGAACATGATTCTAAGACTGAATTTTCGCATGAATGACTGAAAAACTGAAGAGGAACTATTACCTCAAGCTGGAATGGAATCGGAAGGAAAGAGGTGAGGATACTTGGACTTCATGGCTGCTTCTGCTTCCCAAGTAGCTCCCTCTACTGACTGACTCCTCCACAAAACCTTGACTGAAGCGACTTCTTTATTTCTCAACCTTCTAACCTGACGATCGAGAATCTCAACTGGTACATCCTCATAAGAAAGGCTATCTTTCACGGCCACACTCTCTAATGGCACTATGGATGCTGGATCACCCACACACTTCTTCAAAAGAGAAATGTGAAAGACTGGATGCACTGCTGCTAAATCTGCTGGCAACTCTAACTCATAAGCCACTTTACCAATCCTTTTCAAGATCCGGTAAGGGCCTACATATCTGGGACTGAGCTTTCCTTTCTTGCCAAATCTCATCACTCCCTTCATGGGTGACACTTTCAGGAAAACCCAATCATCAACTTGGAACTCTAGTTCCCTTCTTCTCACATCTGCATAAGACTTCTGGCGACTCTGAGCAGTCTTAAGTCTATCTCTAATGAGTTGCACTTTCTCCATAGCATCAAGGACCGAATCTGGTCCTATCAAGGCTGCTTCACCTACTTCAAACCAACCAACTGGAGATCTACATCTACGCCCATACAATGCCTCATAAGGGGCCATCTGAATGCTGGAATGGTAGCTATTGTTGTAGGCGAACTCTATTAGAGGAAGGTGATCATCCCAACTACCCTTGAAGTCGATCACACAAGCTCTCAACATGTCCTCTAAGGTCTGAATGGTACGCTCTGCCTGACCATCCGTCTGTGGATGAAATGCTGTGCTAAGATTAACCTGAGTACCAAGACCTTTCTGAAATGACTTCCAGAAATGAGATGTAAACTGAGGACCTCTATCTGAGATGATAGACAAAGGAACTCCATGCAACCTCACAATCTCATTAATGTAAAGCTTGGCGTAATCCTCCGCCGAATCTGTAGTCTTGACCGCCAAAAAGCGAGAAGACTTAGTAACCCTATCAACAATCACCCAAATGGAGTCATGTTGTCTGCGAGTACGAGGTAAACCTGTGATGAAGTCCATGTTGATCACTTCCCACTTCCAAGTAGGAATGTCAATCTCTTGAGTCATACCTCCTGGTTTCTGATGTTCTACCTTTACTTGCTGGCAATTGGGGCACTTAGCCACAAAGTCTGCTATATCTCTTTTCATACCAGTCCACCAATAGACTTCCCGCAGATCACGGTACATCTTAGTGGCGCCTGGATGAATAGAATATCTGGAATTGTGGGCTTCTGCGAGAATATGCTGTCTCAATTCACCCACATCAGGAACACACAATCTACCTTGATAGCGAAGTACACCATCTCCCCCTTGGGAGAAAACCTCCACTCTCTGATTGTGGACTGCACCCTTAAGTTCAAGCAAGATTGGATCACTGTCTTGCTTTTCCTTAACCTCTACTACCAAAGAAGATTCTGCCCCATTCTGAACCGTTACACCACTATCTGATATGCTCATAAGACGAACTCCTAGGCGAGCAAGTCTGTGAACATCCTTTGCTAGCTCTCTCCTTTCTTCCTCAACATGTGCTACACTACCCATGGATAGTCTGCTAAGGGCATCTGCTACTACATTCGCCTTACCCGGATGGTAATGCACGCTCATATCATAATCTTTGAGGAACTCAAGCCACCTTCTCTGGCGAAGATTCAACTCTTTCTGGGTGAACACATACTGAAGGCTCTTATGGTCTGTGAACACATCTACGTGAACACCATACAAGTAATGTCTCCAAATCTTAAGTGCAAACACCACTGCTGCTAGCTCGAGGTCATGAGTTGGATAATTCTTCTCATGTACCTTAAGCTGTCTAGAAGCATAAGCTATAACCTTACCTCGCTGCATCAACACACAACCTAGGCCGACTCTGGATGCATCACAATAGATCACATAACCATCTGAACCCTCTGGTAGAGTCAAGACAGGAGCTGTAGTCAACCTAGTTTTCAATTCTGCAAAGCTTTTCTCACAATCATCTGACCATTGGAACTTAACCTTTTTCTGAGTTAACTTAGTCAATGGAGAGGCTATGGATGAAAATCCTTCCACAAACCGTCTGTAATAGCCTGCTAGACCCAAGAAACTTCTGATATCTGTAGCAGAGGTAGGTCTGGGCCATTGTTTCACTGCTTCTATCTTCTGGGAATCTACTCGAATTCCTTCACTAGACACAATATGCCCAAGGAAGGCAACTGATTGTAACCAAAACTCACACTTACTAAATTTTGCAAATAACTGGCGATCTTTGAGAGTTTGCAGAACAACTCTCAAATGACTTGCATGTTCTTCCTCATTCCTAGAGTAAATGAGGATATCATCAATAAAGACGATAACGAACAAGTCCAAGTACTGCTTGAACACTCTGTTCATCAAATCCATGAAAGCTGCAGGAGCATTGGTTAGTCCAAATGACATAACTACAAATTCATAATGACCATACCGAGTTCTGAAGGCTGTCTTCGGAATGTCACTATCTCTGACTCTAAGCTGATGATAACCTGATCTGAGGTCTATCTTTGAGAAATGACTAGCACCCTGAAGTTGGTCAAACAAGTCATCAATCCTAGGGATGGGATACTTATTCTTGATTGTGACCTTGTTCAACTGCCTATAGTCAATGCACATTCTGAGAGAACCATCTTTCTTCTTCACGAACAACACTGGTGCACCCCATGGCGAAATACTGGGTCTGATGAAGCCCTTATCTAGAAGGTCTTTCAACTGCTCTTTCAATTCCTTAAGCTCAGCTGGAGCCATTCTGTAAGGAGGGATAGAGATAGGCTGGGTATCTGGAAGGAGATCAATTCCAAAGTCTATTTCCCTTTCGGGAGGAACTCCAGGAAGATCTTCTGGGAACACTTCTGGAAACTCACTGACTACAGGAACTGACTCAAGAGTTGGGGATTCGGAACTAGAATCCTTAACCCGAACTAGATGATAGAGATAACCCTTAGAGATCATCTTTCTGGCCTTAAGGTAAGAAATGAATCGACCCATAGGCGCTAAGCTACTACCCTTCCATTCTAGGATTGGTTCGTCTGGAAACTGAAAACGAACAATCCTAGTTCTACAATCAACTGAGGCATAACATGAATGTAACCAATCCATGCCTAGAATGACATCGAAGTCTACCATTTCTAACTCTACAAGATCTGCTGAGCTGACTTTCTGAGAGACTGTGACATGGCAATTTCTGTATACCCGTCTAGCTATAACTGGGTCACCGACTGGAGTAGAGACTGAGAAAGGTTCTGAAAGAGTTTCTGGACTGACATCTAAGATTACTGCTATATAGGGAGTCATAAAAGATAAAGTAGCCCCTGAATCTTTCCACTGAGTGTACCATATGTGAGCCACATCCTTAAGCTGGTAGGATGCCAACTCAACCCTACCATTATCAGTCACTTGCATCACTCCAAAGATTTTCTAAACCTCATCAATGAAGTTTTGTGGGTCTTCACCAACTTGTGACCCTAAAACTCAGGCGGATTCATCCTTAACAAAATCTCAAACTCTAGCTGCCACTGATCCACCATTTCTATTAGTAGGAACTGGAACCTGCTGATTGTTCTTGTTGGTCATACTCTGAGCTAAAAGTTGGATCGCATTCTAAAACTCTTCATTCTTAACCTCATGGTCTGGGACTAGAGGAATTGCGTTAGCATTCCTGGCGTTAGCTCTACGGGGAGGCATGATCTTAAGCGCATAACGATGGATTAGAAAGGAGATCATACCAACGCACGATAGAATATCAAGAAAGTGAAGTTTTCCTAAAACACTTCATAGCCTCCCTCTCATTAGATGTGGTGCACTTCACACCCATGAAAAGGACTCTACTTAGTGCGGCTTTTCAGACATCCTAGGACACTTAAACCTAATGCTCTGATACCAAGTTTGTCACGCCCCGAGCTACCCCCAAGACGCGGACACGGGACCTAGGACCACAAGTGATCCCAAGCTAACCCTGCTGGCATGATCATGAGCATACTAAAGATAATAAACTGATGCGGAAGCTAATTCAAAAATAAATCTGAAAAGATGGGGAATACCCATATACTATAACTGAATATATCAAATCTGAGAGTTTAATACAAAAGAAATATCAAACTCAAAACACTAAGCTGAATCTAACTATGTCTGAAATAAGCCTCTAAACTGACTAGAAATGCTGGGACAGGCCCCAGCTAAGTCTAGCAAAACTGAAACTAAAGACTAAAATACTGAAAAGAAACTCATGACTATTGTCCCCGAAGAATGAGGACTCACCAACTGATTCTGCTGAACTGAAGATCGGGAATCGATCTAAGCGTGATCTGGATGCTGAGAACCTGAACCTACATCACGAGAAGATGTAGCGCACGTATGCGTCAGTACTTGAAAGGTACTGAGCATGCAGGATAGAGTAAAGCTGAAATAACATATAACTGAACAAAGCAATAAAGCAATGAAATAATCTGAACATGATATAGATACTGAAAATACTGAATACTGAGCTAACTGATGCAATGACCAAATTTATAACATGCTGAGACTGAATACTGACTGTACTGAAATATGGTCAATGCAATAGAGTCTGACTGAACTGTGGGAGCTACTAATAACCGACATAAAACCACATGAGCTAAATGTGGAGTCCGATGTATACGCCCCATCGAGAGGACCCAATATACCCTGCCAGAGGTATAGAGGCATGCTGGCGTGATCACTAAACTGATGTTGCCCACAGAGGGGACTTACACCTACGTGGCTCGTAGTTCTGGGACTATATGGGTACGCTGAAACCCTAGTCCAACTCGGTATTATGCTACTCCCAATGAATTAAGTAGTTAACTGGTTATGACTGAATTTCTGTAAATACTGGATAGCTCGAACTGAACATGCAAACTGAGAATGCAACAATTAATCTGATAATGATGCATTCATAAACTGAGGCATGTAAAACTGAATACTGAAATATCTGACCTAGCATGTGTAATTCAAGAACTAAACAAATACATAGCTAGGGTTCTGAAATTCATGCGATAAACTGAGCAATAACATGATAATCTGATTTGGAACATTTAAATAACTAACTCATGATGATCTGTTCAAATTCTAGAAACCCTAGGTCTGTTCATAATCATGGAATCAAGAATCTGACTAAATTCTAGGGACCTAATGGGCGAAAGGAACCCACTAGTGAAATCCCACATACCTGGTGACGAATTCCACGGAGAAATCTTTCGATTTCGGGGCTGGAACTGAAGAAACCTCGCTGCGTTCTTGAACTAGGGTTCTTGACCTTTTTCTCCTCTCTTGTTTCTAATTCTTCTAAGTTTGATTAATGATTTGACTTAGGTAAGTTCTAGTTATGTTTCTAAGCTTAAACTAATTAAAACCTCATAATTTAGGGTCCAAACGACGTATCTTAGGGTTAAACGAAATAGGAAAAGACCAAAAGACCCCTGAATTAACTGCTGTCGGAGTGATCTACGGAATGGACCTACGGGCCGTAGGTCAATCTACGGTCCGTAGATTGCGTCCGTAAGTCAAGCCTGTTCGACAGGCCTTCACTAAAACGGGCATAACTTTTACTCGGAGGTCGGAATTTAGCAAACTTAGTGGCGTTGGAAAGATAATTCAATTATCTATCTAACCATAGGTCATGGGACACATAATTCATTTTGTGCTAAAAGTTATGACCATCTGAAGTTGACCCATCAGAATTTTCAGCTAACTGGCTACTAACCTTCGATCTACGGTTAGACCTACGGACCGTGGATCGAACGACGGTCCGTGCTGGTCAACCGTAGTTCATGTCAGAGGCTAGGTAAAGGAGGTCTTGATCCACGGACACAGACCACGGACCGTGGTCTGATCTACGGACCGTGGGTCTGTCCGTGAGTCAAGACTTAACCAATTTTCTGAGCTGGCTGGGGAGGGGTTGCAGTGGCGAACCACGGACCACCAGCACGGACCGTGGTCTGACCTACGGTCCGTGGATGGCAACCGTGGGTTGCACGTGCAACTTCTCAAAATCTGCATTTTTGGTCTGTTTCGGATACGGGGTGTTACACCTATTAAGCAATTTCAAGATCAATTTCACCTAAAATGGGTTAGATTTTCAGTGCAATAATTTATTGAAGTTGAGGGATTCAAGTTGGAGCATTGAATTTTGAAGTCTTCTCTTCATTCAAATATCTGAATCTTCTTCTGTTACTTATCGTGATGTAGGAGAGTCTTGAATGGTTGCCAACTTTTTTACCGTTGCGAAACCTAAAATGATGGTCGTAGGTTTGTTGTCGCTATGACGACTGGCAAGGTGAAAATCAATTTTCATCTCATGTGACAATGTTTATTCACATTAAAAAAAAATCATTGGATGTCATTCGTCAAAAACGCAACATGTTAAGGAAGACGTGAATGATATGTCTAAATTGACAAATTTGAATTATGTATCTACCTTGAGGAGAAAGTTTCAAATTTGGAGTTCAAAGACAAGCGGTGGAGGAAGATTGTGCTATGGTCATGGTTTTTTTTTCTTTGAAGATGATGTCTTGAATTGTTGTTTTTGCTACTTTTCTCTAGATAAGTTTGTGATATGAAAAATTGTTGATGGTGTCTAGTTAGTGTAATGTACTTAATTATAATTTCTATTATTGTTGTTATTGTAGCAAAATTGTGTTTAGTTCGCAAGCTTCATTGTAATGTATTTTGTTGCTAATGAAGTTTAATTAGGATCAATTTTGTGTTCATTTTTGGATCTGTTTTTTTATCTCATAATGGTGCATGCACTTTAGTTGAGTTCTTGTTGTTGTTTTTTCTTTATAGTGTTTGTGTAGTTTTTGGTAGAATTTAGGTTTTGTTTGATCGAGTTTAGGTGTTAGATTTGAAGCTATTTTTATTCTAATTTCATAGATTTGTTATTCTTCAATGCTTTTATAATTTTATAGTTTGGTGAATTTCTCATGTTTAACAACTATAAGAATAGCTTTGAAACTTAAATTTTATTTTTCCGGAAGTGTAAAGCCATTTTGTGGCAGCATTGTGTAGTATCTATTGTGGTGCTTTAGAAGTATTCTTGATTTGGCTGGCTTGGCATGTTTCTGCAACAAATTTTCTAATTCTTATTTGTATCAATGACACAATAAAATTGACTTATTTTAAGTGTGTTAAAGCTAAAATAACTTTAAGCACTTTTGGAGTACCTGAATAAGTTAATAGAAGTGTTTTAGTTAAAACTTATTAAAGTTACACATATTAACCAACAAACTATGATATAAGTTATGAGGGGTAGTAAATGGTGCACATTAACAATATCTAGCCATTGCAATACATTTCTGAATATTCTGTTCATACAAAAGTAAGCTGAACTATGTAAGACGTGTTTCATCCACAAATTCACAATGTACTTCACCTTATGTTGAGCACAACAAAAATAATTAAGGATGAATCAATACAAAATTAGCAAATTCTTGAATTAGTCACTGGAAAAATATGTACGTTTCCTAAATGTTGGTCATTTCTTCTCTAATCTTGCCTTCTTAGTCTTTAATTTACCAACTTTTTTTTCCTTCTCTGCAACCAACTAGTTTGAGGTCATTGCTGCCTTGCCTTTCCAGGTAACTTTCTTTGGTGAATAAGGCAGGTTGGTAGGCTCCACGACACCAAATTCATCTCCCTTGAAGCTAATTTTTCTAGTACCAATTGGTCTTCGTTGTAATTTTTTCTGTTGAAGCCTAGTCCTTTCTTCAGATACCACCTTCGGCCTCAAAATTGGTTGACCGTCTTCAACTTCATCTTCCTCTTCACCTTCCCATTCATCATCACCAATGGTTGAATGTTGATCAAATTGTTGTTCTTGTTCAAAAGTTTGACTCTCGTGTGCTGTTGTTAAGGTCACATCTTGCACTTTCTGGGAAGATCCTTCACCCATATTCTTTATCTTCTCATTCACCTGCAAAAACAACCATGAATATTTCACCGAATCAAACAAGCAATAAAATTAAGAATGTTTCAGTTTATAAGCATTCAAAAGTAACAATATTTTACCAAAGGACAATTTCTGATGTTGTGACCTTTGTTACAACAATATCCACATGTCATTAAAAGTCCTTTTCTTGAAGATGATCAAGCCCCCTCTCTCTTCCTTGCCTCGTCCGTCTCTCTCTTTCTTTTCAACTTTGGTCTACCAACCATTCTATGTTTTTTCGGTGGTTCCATTGCATGTTCTGGTTTCCCTTTCCAGAATTTTTCACCTCTAACTGGTTGTAGTTTATGCATATAAACTAACATGTAAGCTTCCTTTGAATACCACCAATGCACAATGCTCATCGGATTTTTTTTCTGGTAAATCAAAGCTTTGATGGCATGGGAACATGGTATTCCTGTCAAATCCCATACCATACATGTGCACCTCTTTAATTGAAGATTGACGGTATGCTTGTCTTCACCTTCATGCACTTCATATCCAAAGTCTCCATTAAAATGAATTTCATACCCTTGGCATATGGACTGATTCATCTCTCCGATTCCTACATTCCTCCTCACGATCTTTCAGTAATTTCATTACCTTTCAAACACCGAAAAATCCATAATTAACAAAAATATAATATAATTCTAACAAGAAATATCTTTGCCTACTTGGTAGCAGTTTTGATGTACTTTTTGGAGCTTTAAATTTCAAGTACGCACAAAAAAACAGTTTAGTGTAATTGGAACTATAAGCTAGATTAAGCAATTTAGTGATGTGAAGGCGACCAATTTCTTGCAACTTCTAGCAATGATGTTAAAATTAAAGTTGTGCTTACAAATTTATAAAAATCTAAGTTGCACGGACTCTTCACTTTCAATGCCACATTCGTGTCAAATTCTCTAAAAATACACTATTTTTAGAGAATTCAACATGCACACGTTAGCATTTTTGATGAGTTCGAGAAACATAGGTAAAGTAATGACACAATGTGCTTAAAATGTTATACACATCAATGTTATAAATACAGAAAATTGATAGTAATACAAGTGACAAAAACTCTAATAATGAAAAAAATTATCAAAGACAAAGTAATAGTTAAATACCTTGACTCTTATCTCTTCCAACATCTTGATAATTGGTTTGTGTCTTGCCTCTAAAATCCATTTATTGAATGATTCTGTAAAGTTGTTGTCAACCATTTGATTCTTGCATCTGGTGTCAAAATAAGCTCTACACCATTTTTGGGGTGGGTAGCCTATTAGTTCTTTGGCAGCCATTTCAGAAACAGTCCCTAAAGTTGTCAATTGGTCATTGAACTCTTCTCCATAAGTGCTCCAAGCACACCACCACCTTAATTTTTTCATTAGTATACCCATCCAGTTCTTACTCCAGTTAGCTTCTATATGTCTAGCACACCATCTATGATGTGATTTAGGAAGTACATCATCAACAACACCAATCAACCCCTATAATATCCAAACAGTTAAGTAAATAAGATAAGATTAGTAATTAAAAGAAACTTACAACGCAAATGTAAATTAAGTTGAGAATCTATAACCTTTTGCATGTCTGATATAAATGTAACTCCTTCACCCTCTCTCAACTCTAAAGAAGATCTCAATAGCTCCATAAACCACTTCCATGTTTTATTTGTTTCTTTATCCACCACGGCCCAAGCAAGTGGATAAAAGTGTTTTGCTGAATCTTGTGCCATAGCAACCAGTAAAATTCCCTTGCATTTTCCTTTCAAAAATGTGCCATCCAAACCTATTAGAGGCCTCAATCCTGCTTTCCAACCACTTTTCAAAGCTTGAAATCACACATACATTCTCAAAAATCTCCTTTTTCCTTCTGTCAAAGCATTTTTTGATATGTTTATAACCACATCTGTACCAGGATTACTATCCCTCAATTCTTGAGCATAAGCCTCTAACCTATTGAAATCATCAATGAAGCTACCCTCTAATTCCTCTAAGACAAGTTTCTTAACTCTCTTCATCTTAGAATAACTAATATTCAGTTTAAATTTCTAATCCACGTCCATCCTCATTTGTTTGATCTTGTACTTAGGATCATTTTGGACTTTGTTCTTGAAATAATGTGTTAAAACATCAGGAGTAGCTCTTCTATTATGAAATGCTGGATCACATTTATGTTTTGTCTCCAAAGTCTTGATTTTAAATCCTTGATCTTTATTATCCTTAGATATCAAGCACACAAAAGGGCATCCAGTATCAAATACATAGCTAAGTCTAGTAGTGTCCGATTGTTTTACTTTAAGACCAACCTTATTAGCAACTGCATAGAATCCCATAACCCTTTTAGCTTCAAACAAATCTTTAAAATTTATGCCTTTTTCCAAGTGTAAAAACTTGTTAAGCTTTTCATTAACATCTTAAGTTCTTTCCTTTCTAAAGAGTTCTAATTCTTCACTGTCACGATCACTAGAGTTAAGTCCGACATTTTTCTCCTCATCAGATAAATCACAATCTGTTCCAACATCTACCGCAATATTATGACGCTCATTTTGATCAATGGTGTTAGGAGTAGAGACATGTAGTTCACCTTCATCTATAGCATATAATTGAAGCTCACTAACCTGGTTAGACAATAAGGGTTGCAATGATATAATGCTAGGAGATGGAACAAGTAATTCATTCTCATCCACAACATATAGTTTAAGCTCATTGAACTCGGTACACATTAAAGATTGTAGTGCTATAATGCATGCATCATTCTCAATCAGAAAGTATCTACCAGAAGGCCCATTTATTAGTGCCTGTTTCACCTTACTGAAACCTAACTTTTCAGTATACTCTGCGCAAATATCTATGTAAGATAGTAAATCCGCATCAAAATCTTGCATCATGTGCTTCAACTTTTTAAGATACAACACCTCAGGTTTCAACACCCACTTGCCTCCATAGTTAAACACCAAATCGACCTTCTCAATCATTCTTCAAAAATAGTACATGAAAAAAACAAGAAAAGGGACCCATCAACATCATTCAAAGAATAGGTTAAAGAAGTCAATATTTATTACCCTAAAATACATACAAGAATAAGAGAAAGGGTCCACAACAAACTATAGATAAATAAACAAAACATTTTTTGAATAAACTATTGCAAAAGAGAAAGAGAATACACCATATCAATAACTAAACACAATATAAAGAAATATTAAAAATCAAAGTTCAGATAATAACAATTGAAAAGGGACCACTAAAAGTTGAGAGCTAAGTAAAGGAAGACGTAAAAACATTCAAAATATTCGAGAGTTACACTACATGAAAATTTCAGAAACCCTAAGCCATGAAAATGGAAAAACGACCTACTTAGAAGAGAGAAGACTTCAAAAGTCAATGCTCCAACTTGAATCTCTCAACTTCAACAAAGTATTGCACTAAAAATCTAAGCCATTTTAGGTGAATTGATCTTGAAATTGGTTAATAAGAAGGAAATGAAGAAAAATAGGTTATTGGGTTTAGGGGAGAGGAGATGATTCAATTTTTTTTTATTTATGATGGATCATTTTAATTGGGTTTGGGTCATGGATGTCAATATGGGTCGGGTCGGTGGGTAGGAGAAAGTTTGGTGTGTTAGAATTTACGTTAACCAATAGAAAGACGCCACGTAATAATTAATAATAATAATAATTAAAAAATATGGGGCTGTTAGTTTAAAAGGTAATAGTGGACCAAAAAGGTTGACTGAGGGGTATTTTTAACCCAATAGGTGGATGAGGGGTATTTTTAAACCTTTTCGAATAGTACAAGGGTATTTTTGGCCCTTTTTCGTTTCTAAAAACTTAAGTACACTTTTCACAACAAGGTTCAATACTCTATTCTCTGAAGGTTGGGTGTGCAAGCAATTTCAGTTCTATTAATTGTCTTAAACACTCTATTAATTGACTCTGATTTTATCTCATTTGGAAAAGATAAAATAATAATAAGAATAATAAAATAATTTGTACGAGTTAGAAAATTTGACTATTGATTTTTGTTATGGCCAAACACACACAAAAACTTATGTGGTTGACAAATACTATACTGACTAAAAAGTTGGATATCACATTTATATGGATTTATGATTCGACTATTTGTGCTTGTGTTTAATGCAGGTATAATTCTTGTGTAGATCGAATTTAGACGTTAAACACTTTAATAGATATTTTAGGAATCTCTGAGTGATCGGGGTTAATTACTTGAAAGGTGAGTTGAAATCAAGTAGTATGAGTTATTGTGATTGTTTAGACATGTCTCATATGGTTGTTAAGTTACTGATTAGGTTGATCATTGGGGATCTTGTGCATAATTTATTTGCTAGGACGGTATATGTTTGTTATAGTGATTTAGAACTTTTCTTATAAAAAAGGGTAGAGTCAAGCAGGCCAAGAGTTAGAGTGACTAGAGTGGGATATGTATGATGTTTGGTATACAAGGTAGACTTAAGAAGCCTTAGGGTGGCAAAAGTAGTAGGTTTGGTAAAGCCTTAGAGTGATAAGAAGGTTGAATGTTTAATAGTAGAGTTGACAACATAATGAGGTAGGAAGGCCGGAAATAAGGCTTATGGGTCATGATTATTAGACTGTGATGGTAAAAGCGTGTGGCTAAAAGTTGGGTTGAGTGATTTTCATATTGCATATATTCTTCTAAATATTTACATGATATTATGTGGTGGATTCAGATCGGCTAATGATGCCTACCAATACATGTTGTTTATACTGATACTACTCTTGCTATGTCACTTTGCATAGTCTGGTTGAAAGATCAATGAGGTTTCTTAGGTGAAGACGATGATAATCTCCACCAATTTTGACTCCTCTCTGGCCATGGTGGAAGCCGTGCCCATTTTTCTTTTATGTTATTTCATATTTTTAGAAGCTTTTGTACCTATTTAGACCAGTTCCTAGGAAAGATTTTTATGATATTTTCAAAAGGTTTTCATTGTATCTTCAATGGGTTTATACAAGGGCAGAGTTGTAGCTACCCTGAAAATTACGTTGAATATATATGTGAAATTCTGCGTTTAAATGATATATATTTAAAGTTGGACACACTTGACAAAAGCTACACATTTGGTGCAGTGGTAAAGGATGTCTATTTGAATCAATTAGTCCTAGGTTTCGAACCATTTTATAGCACAACATTTTTTGTTTTATTTTGACAACAGCTCACTTGTACATACACCATTTTTCTTGCATCAAACAAATACATTTATTTTAGATTATTAATTTTAGTTCACCTAAATTTTTAAAAATATTTCTCAACTTTCTTAATTCTTAAAATTACAAATTTAAATCAATATAGAGTTCATAAATAAATTATTTATTTGAAATATGTGATTAAGTAGATAATAGTTGTATTTATAATTTTATCCAATATAGAATGCATTTTCGAAAAAATCATTTTGAATTTGTTTCATTGATGGTGTGATTTGTGTTTGGTAAATATTTGGACTCGTTTGTTTAATTAGTATTTCACTTTATACACAATAATTCATTCTATATTTTTTATATTATAAAATCAATGCAGGAGAAAAAACATCTTGATTGTTCGTATTTGATAGAATGTTGAGATTGTTCATGGAAAAATCGGCTAGGCTAAACAAAATAACATTCAACTCACTTATCGAAATTTTTTTATTCTTGAATACCTTGATAAGATTTCTGGCTTCGCCACTAATTTTATATTGGAAGTTGAGATTAAGAAGTGTGACAGAATGTTGTAAATATTCTATTACCTAATATAGTTAGCAGTATCATAAGAGAAATCTGTAAGAATCATAGGAGAGATCTGTAGGATATTTTCTTACCTTTGGTATAACTTCTTGCTAGTGTATATATACATGTAATGTTTTTATATATGAAATAAGGAGTTCTGTTGAATTACATGATATCAGAGCCACTAGGGCTCAAGATCTTGATTCAGAAAAATTTTGGAACTTTTCCTAGCATCTTAGGAAAAGGTTTCGACTTCTTGGGTTTGGCAGATTACATCTTCGCTTGTTGTCCCAGCATCGACTTCCGAGTTTGTATTTTTACCTTTGCTTCTGTGACTGCTTTGGTCAGTTCTAGTGTCGATCTATTGCTCTTATCGACCAGTTTAGTGGCAGATTTTTTGATCCTTTGTTCTTCTTGATCAATTTCTTGGCTAAACATTAGTTAAAATGGTTGAGGATAAATCTGCCATGACTGAAATTGTTCCAGCATTATCCAAAATTACAGATTCTAAATTAAGTGGGTCTAATTATTTAGATTGGAGTAGAAAAATCAGGATCTATTTGCGTAGTATTGAAAAAGATGGTCATCTTATACAAGATCCTCCAACCAATGATGCTAAAAAGGCTTGGCTTAGAGATGATGCTACACTAATCTTGCAAATCATAAACTTTATTGATAATGAAGTGGTTGGTTTGGTTAATCACTGTGAGTTTGTGAAAGAATTAATGGATTATTTGAAGTATTTGTACTCTGGAAAAGGTAATTTATCTCGGATTTATGAAGTTTCTAAGGCTTTCTATCGTTCTGAGAAGGAAGCTAAGTCACTCACTACATACTTCATGGAGTTCAAGAAAACCTACGAGGAACTGAATGTACTTCTACAATTCAGTACTGCTATCAAGGTGCAACAAGCTCAGAGGGAACAAATGGCGATAATGAGCTTTTTAGCCGGACTCCCCTCTGAGTTTGAGACTGCTAAATCACAAATTCTCTCCAGTTCTGAGATCACTTCTCTCAAAGATGTTTTCAGTCGGATGTTGCGCACAGAGAGTACTCCAGCCAATCAACAGACTAATGTGCTTGTTGCAAAAGGAGGAGGAGGAAGAAATAATGCACGGAGATGGAACAACAACAATGATGTAGGAAAATGGAACAATAACAAAGATGGAGAAAAATGGAATCATAACAATGATGCAGGGAAATGGAACCATAACAATGATGTGGAACAATAACAACAATACTGGGGTATGGAACAATAACAAAGAAGGAAACAATGATGCTGGGAGATGGAACAATAACAATACTTGTCGCTATTGTAAGGAACCCGGGCACATAAGGTGAAACTGTAAGAAATTACAACTTCGCAACCAACAGACTCAAATTGCCGTTGTTGCTGCCACTTCGAGTTCACCCTCAACTGTTACAATTTCTGCTGATGAGTATGCTAGACTTACAAAGTATCAAGAATCAATGCCAGCTCCTGCCCTTAATGAGTCAGGTAACAAATGTCTCATTTCCTCCTGAAGCAACTGGATCATTGATTCAGGTGCCACAAATCACATGATAGGTAATCCCAATTTTTTTTCTAAATTCTGGGCACATAAAGTACCATCCTCTGTTACCATAGCTGATGGGTCTAGTTATACCATTGAGGGATCTGGGACCGTTAACGCCACTTCATTTATTACTTTGTCCTCTGTGCTAGGCTTACCTAGTCTTGCCTTTAATCTAATTCTTGTGAGTAAACTTACCAAAGAACTAAAATGTTTTGTCTCATTATATCCCGATCATTGTCTTTTTCAGGATCTTATGACGAAACAAATTATTGGTAAAGGACATGTATCAGACGGTCTATACATTCTTGATGAATGGGCACTTCCATCAGTTGCTTGCTCTAGTATCGTCTCGTCATTTGAAGCACATTGTCATTTGGGACATCCTTCTCTTCCAGTTTTGAAGACTGTGAGGCTTGTTATTTTGCAAAACACCATAGAAGCTCGTTAAGTCCTAGAAATAATAAGCGGGCTGATTTTGCTTTCGAATTAGTTCATTCAGATGTTTGGGGACCATGCCCTGTTGTGTCTAAAGTTGGGTTTAGATATTTTGTTACTTTTGTGGATGATTTTTCTCGAATGACATGGATTTACTTTATGAAAAATCGTTCTGAAGTGTTCTCCCATTTCTCAAATTTTTGTGCTGAGATTAAGACACAATTTAATGTTTTTGTACATATATTGAGGAGTGATAATGCTAAAGAATTCATGTCAGCATCATTTCAGAACTACATGAATCAATATGGTATCCTTCATCAATCTTCGTGTGTTGATACACCCTCTCAAAATGGAGTGGTTGAGAGGAAAAATAGACATTTGCTTGAGACAGCTCGTGCTTTGCTATTTCAAATGAAGGTACCTAAGCAATTTTGGGCAGATGCGGTATCCACAACTAGCTTTCTAATTAATCGCATGCCATCCACAGTGCTTAATGGTGATATTTCCTATGGTATTCTCTTTCCTAATAAGCCATTATTTCTATTAGAACCAAAGGTGTTTGGGAGTACTTGTTGTGTTCGTGATGTGCAACCCCATATTACTAAACTAGATCCAAAGGCCTTGAAGTGTGTCTTTTTGGGATATTCTCGCTTACAGAAGGGTTATCGATGCTACTCGCCAACCCTTAACAAATATATAGTGTTGATAGATGTGGTGTTCTCTGAAAGCATATCATTTTTTTCCTTTTCCGACACTTTTCCCACTCAGGGGCAGCAGGAAGAAGAAGAATGGCTCATTTATAGGACAACTCTATCGAGATCAGAACATCATAAAGAAGTCCCTGGTAGTGTTAAACAATCAATGAAAAATGTGTCTTCTGATGTTCCTCTTGCTTAAACAAAGTCGTCGATAGTTCAAGTTTATTCGAGGCGACAAGTGACCAATGATACATGTCTTGCACCAACTCTCTCGTCATCAGATCCTCCTCCAGTCAATCCCTCTCCAACAGAAAATCTTGACATTCCTATTGCTCTTCGCAAAGGTAAGCGTCAATGTCCATCAATATATTCCATTGCTAATTTTATCTCATATGACCATTTGTCTCTCGTATTTTGCTCTTTGATTGCTTCTCTAGATTCTATCTTTGTACCCAAAACAGTTCGAGAAGCTTTGAATCACCCTGGGTGGTATAATGCAATGCTCGATGAGATACATGCGTTAGATGAAAACCACTCTTGGAATTTGGTGGACTTACCAAAAGGGAAGAAGGTAGTGGGATGTAAATGGGTTTTTACAGTCAAAGTAAATCCTGATGGTTCTGTGGCTAGGCTTAAAGCTAGATTGGTGGCTAAGGGATATGCTCAGACTTATGGGGTGGATTATTCTGATATTTTTTCTCCGGTGGCCAAACTCACTTCCGTCCGCTTGTTTATTTCTCTGGCTGCTTCTCAAAATTGGTCGCTACATCAGTTGGATATCAAGAATGCATTTCTTTATGATGATCTCCAAGAAGAAGTGTATATGGAGCAACCACCCTATTTTGTTGCTCAGGGGGAGAATAAGAAAGTCTGTCACTTGCAGAAATCCTTGTATGGTCTGAAACAAAGTCCACGTGCTTGGTTTGGGAAATTTAGTGAGGTAGTTCAGAAGTTTGGGCTAAGAAAGAGCAATTGTGATCATTCGGTCTTTTACAGACAATCAGCAATTGGCATTATTCTTCTTGTTGTATATGTGGATGACATTGTCATCAATGGGAGTGATTATGCAGGAATATCTTCTCTCAAATTATTCTTGCATTCTATGTTTCACACGAAAGATTTAGGACAGTTGAAATACTTCTTGGGAATAGAAGTAAGTAGGAGCAAGAAGGGAATATTTTTATCTCAAAGGAAGTATATCCTAGACCTTCTTGAGGAAACTGTAAAGTCAGCAGCCATGCCTTGTAGTACTCCAATGGTCCCCAATACGCAGCTAACAAAAGATGATGGTGATCCATTCGATGATCCTGAGAGATATAGGAGATTAGTTGGGAAATTAAACTATTTCACTGTAACTTGTCCGAATATTTCTTTTGCTGTAAGTATTGTTAGTCAGTTCATGCCCACGCCTACAATCAAACATTGGGCAGCTTTGGAACAAATATTGTGTTACTTGAAAGGCGCCCCTGGACTTGGCATAATATATAGAAACAATGAACATACTCGCATTGAGTGTTTTGCAGACGCTGATTGGGCTGGATCCAAGATTGATAGAAGGTCTACTACTGGCTATTGTGTCTTTGTGGGTGGAAATTTGGTATCATGGAGAAGTAAGAGACAAAATGTTGTATCTCGATCTAGTGCAGAATCCGAGTATAGAGCTATGGCACAATCCACAAGTGAGATTATGTGGATACATCACCTCTTAAGTGAAGTTGGGTTGAAGTATCCCACACTATCAAAACTTTGGTGTGATAATCAAACTGCCGTTCACATCGCCTCAAATCCAGTGTATCATGAAAGAACGAAGCACATCGAGGTGGACTGCCATTTTATTCGTGAAAAGATTAAAGAGAACTTGATTTCCACGAGTTATGTAAAGACAGGAGAGCAACTAGTTGATTTGTTCACAAAGGCATTGACTGGAGCTCGAGTTAACTATTTGTGTAACAAGCTAGGCATGATCAATATATATGCTCCAGCTTGAGGGGGAGTGTGACAGAATGTTATAAATATTCTATTACCTAATATAGTTAGCAGTATCATAGGAGAAATCTGTAAGAATCATAGGAGAGATCTGTAGGATATTTTCTTACCTTTGGTATAGCTTCTTGCTAGTGTATATATACATGTAATGTTTTTATATATGAAATAAGGAGTTCTGTTGAATTACAAGAAGTTTTTAGTCATTATTTTGAAGAGTTATAGTATGTTTGATTTTCTTTCGCAAAACCTGTTTTAAATTGGATGATAAAGGTAACCTATCTAAGTGTTAGAATAGGTGTCACATGACTCGATAGTTGGGCCGTGATAGGTTGTGGAGGTAGCGATGAGGATGATGGCAATAAAAATAACTATAGCTATGGAAGTGGTATATGTAGTAGCAATTAACATGTATAGTTGCAAACAATAGTGGTTGCAAGTAGGGGTGTCAATGAGATGATTTGGTCGGCTTATTGTAAAATATTATGCCATTTTAATTTTTTGTTTTAAAAAATACCCAATCATATCGCTTTCTCTTCGAAATCAGTATGATTCAGTTAATTTTTATTTTTTTACTTTTAAAGTATCTCTTTAAAATACACTATTATTAAAACATTTCTTTCGCAAGTATATTTTTGAAGACACACTTTAATTCTTCACCAAGAAGCCAAGAATGCAAAACTTTATTGTCGTATTATTTGATCTTAAACTTTTAATAGGAGTGTTTACATAAGTTTTGTTGTATTGTTGATGAAGTATCTATTATGGTATCTTTTAATTTTAAAGCTAATTAATTAAGGACTAGATAAAGGACAAAGACCCAAAATCGTCAAGTCTCCAGAGACTCGGGACCTAAGTTATATTTATATTTGATAAATGTTATAAAATATATTTATATATTAAATTTAACGTATTGTTAATACATAAAATATATTTGCATACATGTAAGGTTATTTGGTTCAATTTGACTTTTTTATAAATTAAAGAGATATACCAATTGTTCGGAATAGGTATATACTTAAAAGTCCACAATTTTATTGAAAAATGATATAAATGATTTATATCGATTCAATACGATTAGATTTAGTCAGTTTTTCATAATCTTTTGTCACCCCTAGTTATTTGTAGTGATTATGATAACTGAGATGATTGATAGCTGATGAGGATAATGGTGGTGCACTGGTTATGATGGAGGAGATGACTAGCAATGATGGTCGGTAATTATGGATAAAATATTAGTAAAAATTATCCACACAAAAAATCTCTTAATAATATTAAGACCATAAAGATGTTAATGTAAACAAAATAACTGTTTAAATCTTAATATTATTAAAATATATTCAAATCAAATCTATATATTTATATAAAGGAGAAACATAGAGGAGGCGATGTGGCACCTCTCTATGGCCTCCATTCACATTTGTCTTTTTTTCTCTTTTTTTTTGGATTTCTTTTCTTTCTTTCTCTATATAAAAATTGATTAACAAAAGCCTTAAATATTTGGACAATAAATCTCATGTAATTATATTGAGTCAGCCCACGTTATAGCAGTAATCTAAGATGTTCTTATCACAAAAATTTATTACACACATTCAATCTCTTTAATGGAGAATAACCGATTCATTAGGAAGTTTAAAAGTGGCATCAATTTTATTGTCCAACAAATATATATAAGAGGAGAAACTCATCTTTATTTCCTACTACTAAGCCATGAAATGTGACTGCTGTTTCTTCTCAATTTGTCAAGTTTGAACTTTGATCTGAGGTGCTATTAACACATCAATATACTTTCTTTGGTATGTCAAATTTATTCTTCTATTACATTATTTTCCCCCTTTTCTTATGCTTCAATTTTTTATTAAAAAATATTATCACATAGTAGCCAAAGCCTATGAACAATTCAAAGGTTCCTTTTATTTTTTAAATTATAGTTTACGTTATTCATTATTAATTGAGATGTAATAATCTTTTTTAAAGTATCGTCATTTTTCTTTGGTCTAATGGATAAACTTTATTTAGATCTTCATATCTTTCCATGCTTAACTGATAGTATATCTATGAACATCTCGACCTTGTAAAATATTCTGAATCTCAATTTTACAATAGTTTATAAGTGCAACTGATGAGGTCTTGAAAAATATAAAAAAATAATTTCAACAAAAATGAAATAGCAAAAATATTAGATTGAAAATACGGAATTGGATATAGATATGCTTAGACTTAGAAGAAAGGGAGATGATTTACCGAAACAAGAATAGTAATATAGAGGAGACATTGAGTAGAGAACAAAGGGGAAAGGGAGAAAAGATGGCAAGAAAATATATTTTTTGTTTGCATCAAAATGAAATTGCATGTATCATGTATTTTGTTGTCCTTTCAATCAATCAAAAACTTAAAAAATGATTAATATATTCAAAATAATTTAATATTTAGACAATATCATGTCAATTCATCATTTTTAGGTTGTGATATGATTCCGAAGAATAAATTGGATATGAACAATTTCAATAAAATTTTATTCTTGAACAAAAAATTATTTCATGATGGAAATTCTATTAATAACCGAATTGGATCTGATGTAGGGATTTGCCGATGACGCTAACATGGAGAAAAGTATTCTGTCATTGTGACTCAGTATCAAGAAATCATACGACAACAATCTATGATGATTATGTTTATTTTCCTACATTTTCTAAATATACTTAATTATGTTTATGCATATAAAGATCAAGCATAATATTTAAATTCTGTATATGTGTATATATAATGAAATAGTTATATATATTTGATATTTTTCTTAATTTTTCTATTTATATAATTTATTATTAGAAAATCTAAAGTTATTCTTAATTACTTTCTTTTAATTATTCCTCTCTTTTTTAGTTTAAAAAAACCCAAGAGTGATTATCATTAATTTGGCAATTTAATGACTACTTACTATACAATAAACTAACAAACACGTATATTCTTTAGCTGGGGATCTCCTTTTTTTTTTCTTTTCTTTCTTTTGACTTCTTTTGTTCCATTATTCTCTATGTAACAATTTTTTATTTCTAATGGAATTGAATACCTAATACATACTTATGAGACTTTTTCATTTTCTTAATCCGTTTTTCATTTCTTTCGTGTTTGTAGATGATCAACAATTATTTAATCTCATTTAAGTTTAATTAACAGTTAATACATATTAATATTCATGCATTTAATCTTCTCCCATATTCCTTGGACTTTCTCAAATTCTTCATTCAAATATATCGCATGTAGTACTTCAGTTTTGCAGTTGTAAGCTTATGTCTAAAAGTCTAATTTTTATATATATATTTTTATATAATGGTGTGATCTTTAGATCAGCTTGCGCGTGCATTTTAATTAATTTCATGAGATAAATGTCACCTCTCATCAACAATAAATACCAGGTCATTATTTAATTTGTTTAAATTATTTTATGTTAGATAAGTAGGAAGACAATGAAGACAAAGAAAGAATGTAGATCTTCACTTGGCATATTCACTATTTTATTTGTTTAAAACTTTGTTTAATCAAAATTATCTTGTGAGATTCATATTTTTTTTATTTGGTTGAATTTATTTGTATGAGCAATTAAAAAGACCAATAATAAGAGATTATATAAAAATTGAAAACATAGAAACAACTACTAACATGAAGAAGAATTTGCTTACAGACACATTTGTGATAAAAAAGAAAAAAATATTAGAATAATTTATATTATTATGTTGGTTCTTCCGTAATATTCTTAGTTAATTGTTCTCCGGTTAAGATTATTGCTCCCAAGTCTTAAGTCCCAACTCCTAACTGATTGAATAATTTTCATATTTTCTAATTAAATTGAATAAATATTGTGTTATACAATTATACAAATATTTATGATTCTTCATATTATTACATAGTATGCTTTGCTTGGGAGAGTTATTTCAATATCTTTCATATATAATTTACAAGGCACAATAATGAATATTATCATAAGAGAAAAATAAGACAGTTAGATAAAATTAATAGGAGACTAGAGATAACGAATTTGAAGAGAAAAAGAAAGAAAAAGGAAAGATAGATTTGATTTACAATATTATTCTTTTTCTACTTCTTTTCAATTTTATAAATGAAGATGAATGAAAATGTAAAGATTAAAGAAGAGTGGTGAGTAGGAAAGAAGTGATGGAAAGGAAGAGAAAATAAAGAGAACAAAGTAATTTTTTTTTTTTTTTATATACAAAGATAGAAAACATGGTAGCATGTAAATGAGACTGTTAGACAAGTTCTGTTTATATAGTAACCACGTTTTTAGATTTAAATTTAAAATATAGTATATAAACATATTAAAGATTAAATTTTCCATGAAAGGAAATAAAGTTGAATACATTTTTTAAAATGTACAAAGGAAAATTATGTTTCCAATTTGTTACTCATGTACGTTAAGAGATCAATTTTATCATTCGCATGTTATGAATAAATTGTTCAAAAACTTATTACCGCGCGAAGCGCGGCTCAATTCACTAGTAAATATTTAAACCACAAATGCACTTAATTATCTAAAAATTTAATGTATTTAAATATTCACAATGACCCCATTAACTTCTTGTGTCTAAACACTTTACTCCTCCAAAATTCTATAATTTTGAAAAAAGGCCCCTATGGGCTTTCTTAATTCACAGTTTGGCCTCAAAACTCAAAGGGGCGGTGTTTAGACCTAAAAGGGAGTCGCCGTTGACACTGTATTCGGAAGAAGAGGGCAAACTATGGGGGAAATGGCAGAGAATGACGAGTTTTACCTGAGATATTACGTGGGTCACAAAGGAAAATTCGGTCACGAGTTCTTAGAGTTTGAGTTTAGGCCTGATGGCAAGCTCCGTTATGCTAACAATTCCAACTACAAGAACGATACAATGATTCGCAAGGAAGTCTTCCTTACCCCTTCTGTTCTCAAAGAATGCCGCCGCATTGTTGCTGATAGCGAGGTTTTTTGTCCCTCTCTCTCTCTTTTTCTTCTATTCCATTGCATTCTATTGTTTTGGCTTACAATAGGGTTTAGGCCAAACTCGCTTCCTCCTTTCAATTTGGTGTTTAGGGTTTTGGATTAACTTACAGCTGATTTTTGCTACATGTTATTTATGTGGTTTAATCGTCAGTCCGAAGCATTTGAAGGATGAGTAGTCTAACTATGATGTGGAGGATTCATATATCTAGCCAACCCCAGTTAATGTGAGGATGAGGCATAATTGATTGATTGATTGTCTATGGAGTGCTGTCCATTAGCTTTTGGTTGTTACTTATGTTCTGATGTGGGAAAAATCCAAGTTATTTCTAGGTCAATGACTGTGGGAAAGACAATGAAAAGACTGGAATACTAATTTTTAGAGCCATTCTGATATAAAAATGTTAGTAAGGAGCCAAAATTCTCATCCTAGGAGAAAGATAATCACGATATTTGGAGCAATTATGGTGCAACATTCATTGGTGATAAGCAAAATTATCAATTTGATAACATGGCAACTAGGTGTAAATTTCTAGATATCAATTTGGTGAAAAGGAGATTTTCTTGTTTTATTCATTTGAATCGTTTTCCTAGGAAGAGTTCCTTTAGAAGGAGAGAAGGAGCTGTGGTGGAGGGGTGGGATTTTTCTTTTTCAGGACTAACTTTCGCTTGTTACTTATGTCCTGATTCTGCCAAGATCATAGTCTTTTAAAGACCAATGATTGTGGAAGATTAATAAAAAGAGAGGAATACCAATTCTTAGAGCCATTTGGATCTAATAATGTTAGTGAAGAGGCGAAATTGTCATATCAGAAGAAAGATAACCACTATATTTGAAGCAGTTTTGGGGTTAACGTTCATTGCAAGGAAGCAAAATTATTATTTTGATAACATAAAAAACTATATGTAAATTCGTCATAAAAAAAACTAGATGTAAATTTCTAGTTATCACATAGATGAACTTTTCTTGTTTGAATTGTTGTCCAAGGAAGGGTTCTTTAAGGAAGGGAGAGAGGTGCAGTGGAGGGTTGGGGTTTGTTTTGTTCAGGCTGATGTCTTGTGCAACTCCGACTTTGTATCTCGTCCACCTCTTTACTTCCTTGGTATAAATAACTTGACTATCATTCTGATTACAAAATGGAAGAATTAAAAGGATTTGCGTGTGTGTTTGTTGTAGATCATGAAGGAAGATGATAACAACTGGCCAGAACCAGATAGAGTTGGTAGACAAGAGCTTGAGATTGTGATGGGAAATGAACACATATCATTCACTACATCTAAGATTGGTTCATTAATGGATGTGCAGACTAGTAATGATCCCGAGGGACTTCGTATCTTCTATTATCTTGTTCAGGTTATGATCTACAATAATTTTCTCTTTTTTACTTCTTTATGTGGATATGTCAAAAGCTTCTTGGAATAAGTTGCAATGTTGTACGTATTAATGTGTGAAAATGCAATATAAATAGCTCTGATAGGAATGCAAACATCATTCTGGCTATTTACATCCATATTTTATATTTTTATTACATATACATGTAGGTCTCATTTTATCTAGCGGAGTTTATTTTTAGAGGATCCTTTTTCTTCTTTCAAATGGTCTAGATGCACGATACTTTATATTATTATGTTTCACTTTTATTTGGAGCTGTACAAGCAATATGGTATTAGTCTTCATTAGCTAGATATATTACTCACTCAAAGCAGATCAAGGATCCTAGTTGTAAACAGTTAAATGGTCGTTCAAATGTGTAAATCTGTTATATGTGAACCTTCTGGACTTAATCTGGTTCCAATTGCTGAGTTCCATAAGAAAAATTAACTCCCATCAAACTCCCTCTTTAGATTGCATTGGAAACTGGATGGTGAAGGCCTCTGTTCTATCTTTACAAGAATAGAGAAGATCGACTTTGATTTGGAGATACTCCTCTTATTGCAGCTGGACTTAGTTTGTAGTCTCATTGCTGCATAGTGCTGCTTCTATGGTTGCATACTTTCTCCTTTTTTTCATCTTCCACCCTTTCAATAACACCATGGTTTGATCATGAAGAGAAAGTGATGGGTATTTATTATCGTTTTACTTCTTTTTTTGTTGGGTTGGGGGAGATTATAATTATTAGGAGTAAAAGAAAAGAAAGAGCAATCGATATTAAGAATTCTTGCTGATCTTAGTCCTTTAACTTCCTACCTTATGACAATAGTGATCCAGGATGGCAAGAAAGTAGGATATGGTATCAGGATTCAGAGGGGGGAGGGAGGTTTTTTTTGGAGTTTAGACTTGAGAAGAACAATGGTGGAGGGGGCTAGGTGCGGAGAGGCCAGCGGAAAGGTTGAAGTCCGTGTGGTGGTATCATGAGGGACTTCAGATGGTCCAGGGATACAATGGCGTTGAAGTTGGTCTGACTGTTTTGAGTGGTAAACATCAAGGAGAAGACTGCAATTTTTTTCCTTAGAATATTTTATGCACCAAAAATATATGAGATTGTGCATTGTTTAAGGAACAAAGCAGAAACTTTGGTATATAGAACTTTACAAAATGGAAACTCAGGCTCAAGTTGAAACTTATAAAAGTGTGAACTAGCTCAGCTCATACCAGATGTGTAGTTACTACACCTCTGACTGGTATTGTGCTGTAATTGTGATGGCTTGACTTTGTGATGTGTCCTGTGTTTTTGTGATGCATGTAGGGTAAGGCTGCATACAATAGACCCTTGTAGTCCGGCCTTTCTCTTGATCCCATGCATAGCGGGAACTTTAGTCCTGGCTGCCTGTGCTTATTGAACGTAGAATCTCTAAGTAATTTGGAGCCGCAGGCCAAAGGATTGCCTTAATAACTGTGGTCTGTAGTCCTACACTGTTAAAATCTAATGATCCTCTCACTCATTTAAAAATATTCTCATGATCTTCTCTGTTCCTTTTATGTTGGGAGAGATTCTCCAGGATTTTGTGTTCTCAACCAATTAGTTCCAATTCTTAGTTGCGCGGACTCTTCACTTTTGATGCCGCACTCGTCTTGGATTCTTCAAAAATACACTACTTTTGGCGAATCCGACACGCAACCATTGGCATTTTTGAAGAGTCCGAGCAACATAGAGTTCCATTGCTTGGTTGAAATTATGGAGGAATTTGAGCTACATATTGTCACCCTAATAATGTTAAAATTTGCACTGGTGGTTGATTCCGAAGCACAAGGACTTTTTTTTTTTTTTTTTTTTCCATTTTTCATTTTCAGTAGTGCTGGTGGCTGGACTGGCTCTTCCACCGGTACCTGGTACCTCCCACCAGCACATGCATGAGGCAACTCTGCTAACCAAGACTTAGAAAGATGAAAAGTAACACTTTAGCTTTTTATAAGCACATATTGAAGCTACTTGGAATATGAAAAGGCTGGATGGATTAGGTGTCTTGTGAGAATGTTGTTAGCAAGTGACTTTTGAATAAAGATGTTGTATTATCTGAAGCGGAATATAGTAAACTAAGAGGAGATGTTTCTTTCCTTTTTTCTTGGGGGTGGGAGGCTAGGGGTGCGTGGAGGGGTAAGGGGGAACAGTAGTTTCTTGGACATGCATTTAATAAAATGTATGAGTTGCCAAAGATTCCTGTGAGATTTTCTCATTTCATAGAACTAAACTATAGTACGTCTCCTGAACTAAAGAAGGGAAGAAATTAAACTCCCACTTGGTTTCTTTTGATCTAATTAATTGTTAATTGAAAACTTGCTGCAAGTCTGCAACTGCTGACATGTTATTATCTTTTAAAGCAGAGTATGATTGATGCATTTCTTTTAGGTTTGTTTCAGCAGTATGTGACTGTGGATTTGTCATTGCAGGATCTGAAGTGTTTTGTGTTCTCTCTGATCTCGCTCCATTTCAAGATCAAACCCATTTAACTAGTTCTTATGGCGTATGCTAAACGTTAGCTGGATGTGCTCAGCCTCATGTTTTGAATGTGTTGAATCGTGTATCCAAAGAGATGGTGCCGTTTGATGGTGTTGTGTTTTTTTTAAATGTGTGGACAAGTCTTTGTAGACCTTTGTTTTTGTGAGTAAAGATAACTGTTTGTGTGCTCTTTACCATCATCTATCTGCATATGTTTGTCGAATCTATCGCTGTATATTTAGTTGGTCATCTCTGTAGCAACATGTTAGGGTAAATAATCCATTTAATTAACAAATCTTTTTGGCATCTTTGCCTTTTTCCCTTCCAGATGCTTCTAAAAATACAAGGTTTTCTCTGTCCCTTTTTCGTTGTGCACGAGAGGTGGACCAAATTCCGCGTATGCTTCGTTTTCTGCATACATACTATGTCCATATATTTTTAAATAAATAAATAACATATCATATGCTTTGACAGATATCTCTATTATATTTTCAACCCCACGAAAGTCTAGAAACAGAAACAAAATTTGAATTCTTCTAGTTAAAGAATCATCTATGCTACGTCTTTTTAATTATAAATTATAAATTAAACACCTGAAACTCTTAAAACGTGAAGAAAAAGACCATTTGTATATCCTAATGATCAATTTTTAAGTAAATGACATAAATAGTCCGTCAACTATAGGAGTAGGTCTAAAATGGTCCCTGAACTATACACTTAACGGATTTAGTCCTTTAACTATTCAAAAATTTGTCAGCTTTGGTCCCTTAACTATACACTTACTGATTTTAGTCCCTTAACTATAAATTTACCGATTTTAGTCCTTTAAGTATTCACAAACTTATCAAGTTTGGTTTTTGTCCATTTTTTTTAATACAAATAGCTTTGGTTTTTAATATGCACCATCCTAAACTTTGATAGTTTTTGTTCGAGAAACTTATCATGCATCATGCTAATCAATGCAAATTTTATTCAATTTACTCAAATTTCTTTACGTAAAATAAAATGAATAGACTAATAAAATTGATCTATTTAAAAAAAAAGTTTAAAAAATTGCAAATCTACCATTTTATAAATTACCATTTCTGAAAAATTAAATAAATTCCGTTCAATGAAATCGTTGGAGTACAAACTTTGGATTTAACAGATAATAACTTTTTTTCTTTTTATAATAAAGTTTGACATATTCAAGTCATTAGTAACAATAATATGCTTCATTTTATCCGCTGTTGAATAAAATTATGACTTATATTTTTTTTCCTCGTGAATTTTATTTTAAATCGTTAAGGTTAAGGTTCTTTGCGTAAGGTTAATTTGAAGAAAAAGTAACGGAGAGAGAACCAATAGAAAAAGTTGCTAAATGATTTAATTTCTCGAGGCATAGATTCTGTTAATATATACCTAAGCTATTTGTATTAAAAAAATGGACAAAGACCAAACTTGATAAGTTTTTGAATACTTAAAGGACTAAAATCAGTAAGTTTATAGTTAATGGACTAAAATCGATAAGTGTATAGTTAAGGGACCAAAATTGACAAGTTTTTGAATAGTTGAAGGACTAAATCCGTTAAGTATATAGTTCAGGGACCATTTTAGACCTACTCCTATAGTTAAGGGACTATTTATGTCATTTTCTCATCAATTTTTCTTGGAACCTCCCAGAAGCCGGTAGCTGGCTAGGGCGATGAAATCTGACTGAGAAGGCTGTAGGTAGGGGAACAGAAAATCACTCGCTCAATCTAGCATAACATATGTTATAGTCGTATTATCAAACTTACGTTTATGTTCAAAATTATTGTGATATTGTTTTTCTTTACTATTATCCTTTCAATATCCTCAAACTATTCTACTAGAAAATATAAAAGAATGCACTCTAATACGTGGTCTAATGATCAATAAAGTAATTGAGATCTATGAAATTTTCGTTTAAATTCCAACAGAAAAAAAACAAACAAAAAACCAAATGATTCTAGGCAATCTGTAATAATACCAAAATTAAGTCTCAATAATTTTGTGAACAGGGGTTATAGATTTTGAATTTTTATAGGAATATACTAGTGGTGTAAAAGAAAAAGTAATAAAACATTATTATAAGGAAATTCTCATGACATTTCCCCCAATACTTATCCAAACAAAAGTTATTATAGATCAACAATGCTTCTCAAGACTTGCCTCCCCTCCATCATAACCACCACCACCACAACATCTCCACTCATTTCCTTCTCCAAACCCTCTCATCTTCTTCCCTTCTCCCATAAACTTTCTTCACCCTTTCCACGCACTTCCAAAACCCCATCTCTCTACTCTCCACCAAAGATGAGTTGGCTCAACAAATTGGGTTTTGGTGCTCGTACTGATACGCCAATGGACTCTTCTTCCTCTGCAATTCCACAAGGACCTGACACCGACATCCCTGCCCCAGGCCAACAGTTTGTCCAATTTGGAGCGGGATGCTTTTGGGGTGTCGAATTGGCGTTTCAGAGAGTGCCTGGTGTTACCAAGACAGAGGTTGGATATTCACAAGGGTATTTGGATAATCCTACTTATGAAGATATATGCTCTGGGAATACCTTTCATTCAGAGGTTGTTAGAGTTCAGTATGATCCTAAGGAGTGCAATTTTGATACCTTGCTTGATGTATTTTGGGATCGGCATGACCCCACCACCCTCAATCGACAGGTGGGTTTCTGAATTTTTTGTGTTTATTTTGTTTGTGGTGGTCAATAATGGTTGAATTGTTTTGTTTTGGATGGAATTGTGCCATTTTGCTTAACCCCAAATGGTTTGAGTTGAATTTTGATAGAGAAATTGATGGTTGAATCTTGAATTTCCATGATCTTTGGTGTGAGGGATAAAAATATATAGTCCTGGGATTAAAAAAAAATAGGCCTGGGATAAAAGTTTGGTGTCTTATTTGGTTGACATGTTTGGGATAACTTATCACACCATTTATACCACAGTGATGGGATAAGTTATCCCAGGATAATTATCTCAGGATAATTAATCCTAGGATAACTAGTTCCCAACCAAACGACAATGTGATTGATTTGTAAGTAGTTAAGAGCTTATTCCCTGTAGGTTGGGTAGCTATATTTGGTCACTTTTGCTAAGCTTGTTACCCAATTTGAGTCTTTGTGGGGCATTCAATAGTATGCATAGTTTGGGTGTTCATAACCAAAGTCAAGTCTTAATTGGCTTCAAAGTTAGTAGTACTAGAAGCATGTTTAGCATAGTTTTGTATTCATTGGAATGTCCACTTACCCAACCATTCCTTTTTTTTTTTTAATATATATCAGTAAAATGTCATTAGGTACATCATCAAAATGCTGCATTTTCTTAAAAATTATGTCTGCTGAATATCTTCAAAGACCATACTTTTTAAGATTTTCAAAGGTCATGTTTTGCTTAAAGATTTTGCCTTGTGATTCTAGTTTGAGGATTTGGCATCCAGTTCTTTTTTAAGGGGCAACCACAGTGAATTGGTTTGTTTTTAGATGTTTTCTAAAAGAAGAGTGTTATAAACTTTTTGGAGTTATTTCTATTTATTTCCACTTATGCCATGAAATATAGTAGTATAGGAAGTGTACTTTGTCTCCTGTGTACATAGATGGCTAAATAAATAGGCAGCTCTGCATTAGCTTCGGGCTTAATTGATTAGCATAGGAATTTTGTCTGAAGCATTACTTTATGTGCTTCGAGATAAATGCCAACAGTAATTTAGATTTTAGACACTTCTTCCTAGCTTCCTTTTTCTAGATGATTTATAGCCTGTTGGTCGAGCTTCAACATCCTGAGCTTATTTTCTCCAAAAAAATAATTCTTTTTAAAGAGTTATCAGGTATTGGGGCAACCTTCTAGTAAGTGATTTTAAACTGTAGCAAGAAGCTGTTTTTGCCACAGGGAAGAAGTACAAATTGTAGCTTCTCCTAGAATCGGAAGCGAAAGTAGAAAAATTATTTTATTCAAGGAAAAAGTACCTTACCAGAAACTTTTACTAACTATTCATCCTTAATTTGACCTCATATAGTGTCTCTTAACTAAAAACAAAATTATACAATATATAGACACACACATACCCTGACACACACACTGAATATCCCTCCTTTATACACATCGAATGATGTACTTTGATATATTTAAGTCGTCATATAAGGCTAGAGTAATTGTATATAATTTTTCATTTTGTTACTTCGATTTAATTATACTTGTATTGATTTAAAAAATAAAATTGTTGTGTGATTCTCTCATCTGCATTTTGATGATATAAAATTGGAAAACTTCATTAGAAAACCTTATATGCCCTTTTCGTAATATAGCTCTTAAAAAGCACATTTTGAAATGTTGGCTAAATACAAATGACTTCTGTAGTACTGTCAAATGGATTTATCAAACACATGTTGCTATTTTAACAAAAGTGCTTCCCAAAATAAGTAGATTTTGGAAACTTGGAAAAATGGACTCTTGGACCTTCCACGTCTCACCAATTGCAAGTTTTCTTATTCCTATTTTGGGAGTAGCTCCAGTGGTCTTGGGTACCTCTTACTGTGAATTTTTCGTTAATGGTCATTATGTACTAAATAATTGTGGATACAAGCTTTAGAGACAGCAGTGTTTGTATAATTTATCTAACAGCTTGTTTGTGCTGTTTGTAGGGTAATGACGTTGGCACCCAATACAGGTCTGGAATTTACTTCTATACACCTGAGCAAGAGAAGGCAGCACTAGAAGCGCGAGACAGACAGCAAAAGATATTGAACAGGAATATTGTTACTGAGATCTTGCCTGCTAAGAAATTTTACAGAGCTGAGGAGTATCATCAACAGTACCTTGCAAAGGGGGGTCGCTTTGGTTTCAGGCAGTCTGTTGAGAAAGGATGCAACGATCCCATCCGATGCTATGGTTAAGGCCGCTCTGTTTGCAGAAGAGAAATACATGTTTGTTCTTGTAAGCTATGGCTTGAAAATTGTGATTTTATACTAGTGTATTTATTTCATCGACCTGTTATATAATTTACAAAAAAACAGCCAACTGTATATTATTGCAGTTTCTGGTTATTTCATCTTTGTTAGTGTCATTTCTCATATTAAACTTGCATAAGATATATTGTAGATATTTGGATGATTTCAAGACTTTTTTAATTTTATAAGGGCCACCATAGATTGTAAATAGACTAGCTAATAAGTGGTTATAGTGTGTTTGATCAACTGTGTAAATTTATTCGTTGATCAATCACAGTATAAATCTAATCTCAACCTTAATCTTGAATATTCCACCTTATTCCATCAAACTTGGGATTATTTTATCCCCACCTCAGAGAGGGGATAAATTAGCTCAGCGATTTAATCCCAAGATAATTTAGTCAGCATACCAAGCAATACCTAATGAATAATTGTAAGCTACACAATTTATACAGAAATTCTAGAAAAAAAAGTCTAGAAAACAATAGCTGCAAAGCAAATGCTGGCAAAAGAAGTGTCATTTTCTCTTTTGTTCAAGTGCTTGATGCAGGAAATAAGGAACTGAAAGTAATAGCTGTTCAAACATTGCAAAATACAGTAAGCCGAAAATGTAGTTACAAAACAATTGAGTTCAATTATCAACACCAAGAGCTAAGCTAAACTCCATGAAAGCTGAACTAGAAAAATTTCAGTTCCTTGATACACCCATGTGACAAGCTGGTATTCATTGCTACAAGTCCACGAAAAAAACTCATCCGCTGATAAGTAGTTCGAAATTTCAGGCTGTAGAAACAAGATTAAACAAATCACTCAATTGAGTCGCACAACCAAAAGCATACATGAAAGAAACTGAACAGAATCAGCAACTGAACAATCATATAGTGATTCATTGAAGAATACTTATGAATTCGTGTACAAAGTCCACTACTTGATAGGAAAACATACATTTGCAGTTTAGACAAATGTTTCTTTTAAGGATTTTGGTCCTGCCTGGGTGATAAGTAAGCCTTATTTCAGCAAGTCTAAAACTAAGAGGCCGAATAAGTATTTAACTCCCTCATGTGGTTATACAACCATTTAAGTTATTCTACATCCAGGACCAACAAATGTCATAAAAAGTAGGAAATTAAGCATAATGAATGTTACAAGAGATCAAAGTTTGCACAATTAAACGTAAATGGAACAAGGGAATCAAAATGTTGAAATGACAAGTGCACAAAGATTATAAAACATATACTTCAAATATCATATCAAGAGGAATAGTCTTACATGAGTAGTTCTTCAGTACATTCTCCCCTCGCACTTCCGAGAGCCACATCTACAATTCTTTCTCTTCATATCGCCATTTTTATCAGAAACATGGTCAACATGGTAGTTGTAGTGATAAGTAAGCTCCTCTAATGGAGCAATACTCTCAGAAGCGAAAAACATTATGTGAGGTACTCTCTTATCACCATGGTAATACATGACATTTTGAGCATAAAGGTTTGGTGAGCAACTATGGTTGATAAATCTTCCAACATTCCCATATCTTAACGCATCAAGGGTAAAGCCATCTTCATCCTTCCTCATCAAAGAATTTGACTCAACTTTGAGGTTATTATTACGCGCAACATTCCTTTTGGGGATTTCTTCATCATAATTGCCAATATCAAACAAGTACTCATCATGGCCTATTCTATTTTCAGCTTCCTTTTCATCAAGCAACTCCCCAACATATTCACATATAAACCTACCGCATGTGACATAATCTCGTGACCTCAAACCCCATCCTCTCGATTCGGTCTTGAAAACCTCCAAATGGTATCGAGGACCATGTTGGCTAACTCTATTTTTGCAAGAAGGGGGACATTTGCAAGATGGACCACACTCATAAACAAGAGGTTGTGCTCTAACAATAGAGCCTCTTGTGTTGAATGGAATTTCACCTCCATTCCTAGAAGCACAAGAGCATTGCTCGGAATCCAAGCATCCACTTGTACAATTGCAACCTTGAGGCCTAGAGATATAATACCAATCTGGATATTGCATGTTGGTAATGTAAGTGAACGGTGAGGGTCTCTCATCATCTATTGCATTGACAATAGGGATTGGTATCTTCTCTTTTCCTTGGGAGACATCATAGTCCACAACAAACTCTGACTGCAAAATCGATTTTTTTGCCTTGTTGACACGAAATTGATTTACCTTGACTAACTTTGCTGGCCGTGACATTAGTTCACGAGCAAGTTTTGGTTGGCCAAGATTTCTTTTCAATTCAAACTTGAAAATGTATTTTCCAGTTGGGGCTCTTTCTTCCCAACACTTAGTCACGGTGTAGAGCCCATCGTAAATGTATCTTATATCACTCTTTTCACCATTCACTCTTTGTCGACCACAAATAACCCTCACCGGATATCCCAAGTCCATGGAGTTCTTCAAGGCAAGATTACCCCCTTCAAGCTTTTGATCTTCCACTCTCGCATTAACAGATACTTTTGGATTCCCGCCTTGACCAACATAAATAAATGTTTCAGAAGATATGGCCTCGTTGTCATACCGACCAGAATCAACAATGCTAGATGCAACATCTTTTCTGTCAATAGCCACATAATTGATACCCTTAATAAATTGGTGATGTAGTCCGATCATAACAAGTTCCGCCCTGAACCTGAATTGATCCCCAATTTGCACTCCAGGAACATGTCCAAAAGTCCACTCACAATTTACCCACTTTTTCTGTTTTTTCAAAGCCATTGCTGCCTCTATATGGATACTTCTTTTGGACCGTCCTTCATGTTTTTCTGCTCTATCTTCTAGCAAAAGTTTAGTATATTCGTCATCAAAAAGTTTCAGAGTCTCTCTAACTTCTTTCACTTTCTGAATATGTTCATGTTCAGTCAACAATCCATTACCCGAAACATCACACATGACAACAGAATTTCTTAAATCTTCTTGAGATACTCCGAGATCTATTTGCTTCTTCATGACCATAGATTCATCTTCATAAATAACCTTGCACTTGTGTAGGGGTTCTGGACACCTAACTGCTTCTTCCTGCACGATCTCACCCTTGCCCCCTTTCTTACCGGCACTTGGGGTCTTGAGACCTGATTTTAGTGAGTTCGACTCGGAGCAGGATAAAATGCAAATTTCAACATAGTCTACCCGACTCCTGGATTCATTGTCAGGAACTTCTTCGAAATGAACTCTCTTGCTTGTTTCCTTACTAGGTTCATTTCGACCTTGAATTAGATTTTCTTGTGAAACAATTGCAGGCAATTCTGGTTCATTTTCAATAGGCTCGTCTTTTATAAACCAATCACATGTATTTCTTGTATCGGTTGACGGCTTTTGGACTTCATGATGTTGAGTAGATTCATCATACATAAGATTTTCTTCTTTCATCTTCAAAGGCTGATTTCCATTAATAGGTTGACATGAGGTATTCTGATGACTTGAATCACCAGCCTGTACTGGCACAAAAACACTTAAAGGCTCAGCTGACTCAACCACATCCATATCAACTTCAGAACAACTTTTGATCTCAGAATCAACAGAGCATTGAGTATCACTTCCATTCTTCTTTTTAGGAACACAGGGGCCACAATTCTCCGGAAAACTCCTCGTAGAATCGACTTTTACACGCTTGGTATTGGATGGAAATTCCGGGTAGATCTCTTTGCTTCCATTGTTTTGACAAACAAATGAACCACAATTTTCAGGGAAATTGCGGGTAGCATCGACTTTTACGCGCTTAAATGTGGAGGGAGATTTAGTATCAACCATCTGAAGAAGTTTCTTCTTCTCTAACATCTCTGAGGGACTCATTTCCGCTAACACAGACATCTACAATGTATAAAGTACACACAACTTAAAACCCTTACTAGAAAAAACCCCAGTTTTACTGGTTACAGTATAATATCAAACAATTTTACGATAACACAAACACATTAACATGATTATTAACACCTAACAAGATAAGACATTATTGAATCGAACCCAAAATTAAAAACGTTATAGCAAAGCAAGAAGAAACAAAAATCGAGAAGCAAAAAGAATAGGACCTAACAAGCAACGAAGAAGAGTAACGAAACTCACATTCACGTTCACATTAGCGTTAAAGGAGAGCAGAACTCTGAAAGCCTACGAAAATGTCAGTTTTTTAACTTGAATTTGGGAGGGAGATAGTGCCATAGAAATAGGCGAAGTGGAACGCATTAAACTAGTGGGTCGTTATAACGCTTTAAACTAGGCGAAGTAGAAGGCATTAAAAGATTAATTACTCGAAGTTTAATTAAACTTTTTCTACGGAAAATAGTGTTGGAGGGCAAAATTACTCAAGTTGGGGCTGATTAATGACTAGTCACCAACCTGAGCTGTGGTGCAGTGGTGAGATTGTTTCCACTTAACCAGAAGCTGAATTTCATCTTGTGCATATGTAATTTAACTTGATTCATGAGAAATGTTATCAAAATATTTTTGAAAAGACATTTTTTTATTTGATATAGAAAAATAATAATTTGATTAGGTAACTTAAAATTATAAAAGAATAAATAAAATAATTAAAGCGTAATAAGAATTGAGCAAGTTGAATTTTGACCCACAACTAAGCCCTAATAATTATTTAGGCTTGTGAGGGGTCGGGTTCTATTAGATTGGGTCTGACAAGTTCAATTAAGGGGAAATTTAATTCGACTGGTCCGGAGTACAGGTTGGGGAGACTAGTTCCAACAGATTTGGGGGAGGTCGAGCTCTATCAAACCGGGCTAGATCAGTTCACTTCAAGAAAAAGTCAATCTGGATGGTCTGGGGTATGGGCTGAGGAGATCGGGTCCAATCAAATTGGGTTAATTCAGATTTATTTAGACTTGTGAGGGGACGGGTTCTACCGAACCGGTTCAACTAAAAATAAATCAATCTAGCTAGTCTGTGGTACGAGTTGGGGAGACCGGTTCTAGTCGAGCTAGGTTAATTATGATTTATTTAGGTCTGTAAGGGGTTGGGTTATGGGTCGAGTTATGCCGGACCGGGCGGGTTTATATTAAAATAATATTCTTTTAAAATTTAAGTAAAAAATACTTAGTTTTTAAAAGTATTTCAATATTTATATAAAAAAAAGGGAGAAACTACTTAATTGCATAAATATTCCTACCATATTTACTAATTCTCCCTATAGTTTGAAATTAATTATATTTCATATCGCTAAATTAATAATTTTATATACCATATTTAAAGTAAGATACTCCTAGATACATGTTTTTTGCTACTATATACTAAAATAAGGAGAGAGGCGATCGAGAACAGGAGGGAGGGAGCAAGATTTGTCTATGTATCCCGGATACATGCGAATCACACTAGATACACACTAGATACATGCATATATCTGGTGTAATTCACATGTATCTAAGATACCATATATATAAGAGAGTGGCGAGAGCAGCGAGCGAATTGGGAGGGAGGCGAGAGAGGCAAACAAGATTTGTCTATGTATCCCATATATATATATATATATATACCCACTTGGATATAGTGTATCTAGAACAACCTAATTTTAACCCCATGTATCCCAAGATACATGTATCTGGATGCACCTAATTCTGCTAAGATTCATAATACTGCAAAGCTAGCGTGTATCTAAGTAATTAGCTCCTAAACTAGTGAAATTTCTATGAGTTACCCATAAAAAGTTACTAACTTAAGGTTATTGGTGAACCGAGCCGAATTCTGTATCTGATAGGACTTTACCAAGTTTACTGATCTCGATTGACCGACACCCCAAAAGTATTTGTGTGGGCCTGATTTATTGTATAACCTAACCCAACCCTTCCCCTCTACATGGTCCAGTCTAATCCTGACCGAAACAACCGATCCCAGATCATCCCACACATTAGACACCCTTAGGTGAGGCCCACACAATCGCGGAAAAGGGGAAAAGACAAGAAGATGCAAGGGAAACCATCATGGTGCTCCCCAAGGATCCAAACTCGGACTCCGAATGGGAAAGAACGTTTCAGACGCAACACTAAATCATGAAACTCGAGACTTATATAAATATATAAAAGTTAAACCCATCATAAAATTTTAGATACAAAATCAATCAACACCATAAAGAAAAAAAAAAACTTGCACCAGGGAGATTAAACTAAAGAATTTCAAAACACCAAAGAAAAGAAACAACTTACTTGAAGTGTGATTTCAAATGTTGGCTTCATAAGATCCAAACGCTTTCAAGCCAAAAAACCCCATAACACAAAAGGTTGCCATGAACCACAAAAATATAGTATGAAACAAGGGTCAAGGGTATGCCAATATACCAAAGTTCCTCTTTATACTAATTAAACTGAACGTAAATATAAGGTATGCATTTGATTCCTTTTCAAATTGGGTTTCTTCTAAGTGATACACAAAGTTACCATTGCCAATGGAAAAACTACCATATTAGATATACATTCATACCATATATATCAAGTCTATTTTATACTTTCAAATAATTACATATATTTTTATTAATTAAGAATTTGTATAATTTTTTATGTTAGATATATTGAGATACATCATTCTTCAAAAATAATCTAAAAATAGAACCACCCACTTAATATTTTTCATAATTTATGCACTCACTCTCTCTCCTAAATTTCCCCTCCTACATTTTATTCATCATTCTCTCGTACTTCTCCCTCAGACGTCTGATAAACCCACCTCATTACTGCACTTTCAACATGAAGAAAACTTCCAGTACTACTTTTGTTCTCTCCTTTCACTAATTTGTTACATAAATTCGTTTATATGCGCATATATATGCATATTGATAGTATAGTTTTGAAGATTGATTCTATTGGATTAGTGAATGCCGTAGCAGCATCAAAAGGCACGAGCCTTTTAGATCCTTGAACGCCTTGGGAGAATTACCCTTTGTTGATCGTTTTTAGTCTTATGTCGAGGCTTATTGTTGCTCAAAAAATGACATGAAGATTGCAGTGCTGACTATTTTCTATGGTGGATGGGTTGTGATTTTTAATGTCACTAACGACGAGGTGGAGGATATTCTAAAGGCATAATATATAAATATGTCTTTTCACTTGACTTCAGTTGACATTTACGCCCTCTAACTTTGAGTGTGCACTAATAAACACTTAAATTTGTATAAAATTAAATAAATAGATATATTTGACCCATGTGACATCCTACATGACAATTTTTGTCCTATGTGACGTCCTATGTGTATTATGTCATGTAGGATATGTGTCTAATTGTTCAATTTGTACAAGGTTAAGTATCTACTTGTGCATTTCCAAAGTTGAAGGACATGGATACCAGTTGAAACCAAGTTAAAAATCATATTTAGGAAAAAGGTACAAGTATTCCTAGACTATGACCGAAATCCCAGAGACACACCTTAACTAAACTAAGGTCCTATTACCCCCTGAATCCATTTTTTTTGTAATTTTGTACACCTTTTTGGCTTATGTGACATCCAAATATCTCCCATGCGCCTCAATTTCGTAGAGTCACGGAGTATGCCACGTAAGCTAAAAGGTATACACAAATACAAAAAAATAAGTTCAAGGGTAATAGGACCTTAATTTTGTTAAGATGTGTCTCTGGAATTTCGGTCGTAGTCTAAGGAGATACTTGTGTCTTATCCCATCATATTTATGTATTATGCCTATTCTAAAGTTTGCATAAAGGTAAAAAGTTATGAAAGTTTTTTTGTCAAAAAAACAATTGTTTGTGGAAACAAGTGGAGATTTACGCATGTATCTGACACATTGTTGATGTGTATATACATTACCGAGTTAAGATTATATGTATCTAGTTTTATCAATATATCTGATAAGTATATATGCATCTCATAATATATATATACATATGTATTTGAATAGGAGTTCATGAATATGATAAAGTGTAGATATTTATGAGTTGAGACCAAGTAAATATGTTTCTGACAGAATATATATCTGTACTTGAGTAAGAATTTTTGTATATGACATTACATGCTGCTAGCATATCTGGCACATTATTTAGTTTTTATCAATGTATTTAAGGACTTGCTTATGCTGTTTGTAGTATATTACTGCAGTTTTAGATTATTTCATCTTTGTTAGTATCATTTCAAGAGAAAGTTCTCACATCAAACTTACATAAAATATTGTAGATATTTGAATGATTTTCAAGACTTTTAATTGTACAAGGGCCAACATAAATTGTAAAAGACTAGTTAATTAGTGACTAAATTTTGTCACTCATGTACTGAAATCTGAGCTGTGAAAATTACTTCTGAGCGCATTCACCACATGCCGCCTTCATCCCACTCTACTTCACTGTCCGAAACTGGCACCAAAATTGACACTTTTTGGCAGGGCAGCTCTAGGGCTGCTTGTCGGGCGGATAATTTTGCTTAACAGTTTGACCTATAGAATATTAGTTTTCAAATGTACTAATCTGTTAGCAAACCAATAAGATCTCGGTTGTTTCAGTAACAAATTAACAATTATCAGACGGTGTATCAGCTAACCTCGAATTATCAAACTTGTTGTCCCATTTTCAATGTCCAATGGAAGCTTCATCTTTGTCAATGACTCGATAAATTGATGCATACTCTTTCATGTATAGATCCTCAATATCTTGTTAATCTCATTAGGAATTCCAATATCTGTCAAATACAACATAAAGTCACTAATTAGTCATTCTTGACTTATTTGCTAAGTTACAAAGGAAACTACAGTTATAAATTAACATATGCTAGCATCCAAAGCACACCACTTCCTTCTTCAAATTACTCCCAACATCGTATGCTGGAAGGCAAGATGTACTAGGAATCATGAACAGAAGGTCATTTCCATTGACAGCATCTGTCACAGAATCAACTACCAAGCTAAAATTTCAATGGGAAAGAAATTCAACAAAATGGAATGGAGATGAGACTGGGAAAACTATGTCAAGTAGTACAAAATAAAAAAACTACTATATGTAGCTTAATGGTTTACTGGACTAGACCTAACCTTGATACCTGGAAGATTAATACAGATGGAAGTTATATGATCAACCAAAACAAAGCTGGAGCTGGGGGAATTGCGAGGAACAGAATTGGGGAGATGATCATGGCATTTGCTTATCCAACCCACTTCTGCACTAACAATTTTAGTGAACCTCATGCAGCCTTGATTGGAATTAGCTGGTGCTGTGAACAACAATTTAGCCACTTAGAACAGACCGTATTGGCTCCGCATCGCGGAGCTGCTGCCAGGTTTGCGCATCGTTAGTAAATCAGTCATAACTTTTTACTCAGAGCTTGGAATTGAGCAAACTCGGTGGCGTTGGAAAGAGGACTCGAAGGGCTTTATTTTTCTATCTTGAAGCTCACCTAACTCATCTTGTACTAGGAGTTATTGTCGTTTGAAGTTGACCCAAAACTTAAGAAAAACTTAGGAATGACTTGAATGAACTCTCTTTAGTTCTTCTTGGAACTCAAGGTGCTATATCTAGTGACCTTAGCACTTAAGAAATTTTTAATTTCTTGGTAAAATCTCACTCACTACAAAGAACGGTTCGAGTCTTAGTTCAAAAATTTTCTGGGGTGTTACAGTTGGATCGGATAACATGCTTGATATGATTATATACGGTTAGCTTGGATACCACACCTGGTATGATACTGACAGTTTGGTTTGAGTTCAGTGAGAGGACCATGTATGTGTTTGAGATTTCATGAGAGCGCCGAACATTTGCATTTTGATCATGTGATCGAGACATGTTTTATGCATTGGTTGATTCATGTATTGTTGCTTCATGGCATGTGGCTGGAGTCTATGTGTGGTTGATAATTGTTACTATATTCTGCATTGTTCTGTGTTACTATTTGGTGGTGAACTTTTTTCATTCATATATTGGATTGGCTGCGTGATCCTACCCGTACACAGTGATTTGTGTACTGCTACTGCACTTGTTTCTGTTTTGTTGGTGTAACGAATCTTCCAGCGGCTTATCCAAGACCTCAGTTGAGAGACATCTGATTTCGAGTCCAAGGGTGAGCTTTGTCGTTCAGACTTCCATGAATTCTTCTACACTTTCTTGTCTATTTGTTCGGACACATACTACAAACTTTAGTTTATGTTTAGCTTTCGGTGTTGCATCCCTAATTTGACTGTTTTAGAGTTTTGATATGGTGACTCTCAGATCTTAGGGGTTTATTTCTGCATTTAGATGTTTTGGCTATTGGGTTGAGTTTATGGGGAGTCAATTCTCTAGCCAACTAAACTGTTTAACCTTATCTATGATGAATTGTTTTCTTTTAAATAATATTGGGTTGGTTTCGCGTTAGACTTGGTTCTTCTACCAGATTGTTTAGTATGGGTGCCACTTATGACAGTTAGTGTAACAATTGAGTTAGATTTATACCGAAAGAATGCTAATGAACTTGTATGTCAAAGCAGACTTAAAATTAAAGTGTAAACATTATAGTTATAGTTTTGTTGATTTGTTCTGTCTGGAAAACTTTATGGATCCTGAAACCATCTTTTACTGTTTTGTCAACATATGTAGCCACTTTTCTGATGTAAGTTATACAATCTTTTTGCTCAACCAGTCAATATTACCACAAATCTTTTTTGCTTAGGCAGTTAATAGAAGTTTGCTCATTCACAATTACTATCACTGAAAACTCGACTTTATCTCGTTATCTTATGTTATGGAGTTTAGAGATTGAATTCAGTTGCTTCAATCCTGCATACTTATTAGTTGAACTCCTTCATTATATATGTTGGAAGAACACCATGATCTTTCTATGTAAATGCAAGATGAAAGAAAGCTAACATGACTATTAATAGAGGTTCCATGGGACCCGAGAACTAGGAATAGAGTGAAGAATGCCAGAACGAGAAACAAGTAAATGTGCATTACGTGCTTGACTCTGTTTATAAGACGTGTGGTGTGTGTAATCACTTAGAGGAGAGGTGAGGAGGGGAGGGGAGAGGAGAAACTTTCGCTAATAAATTTGTTCCTTTAAGAAAGATACTCCACTTTATGAAACTTGATGGGATATCCCAGAATTAAGTATAGGATTAGATTATACTAGGTAAATTTATCCGTCAATGAAACACAGTATAAATATAATCTCAAACTTAATCCTAGATATCCCACCTTATCCCATCAAACTTGGGATTATTTTATCCCAACCCCAGAGATGAATAAATTTGTCAAACAATTTAATCTCAAGACTATAATAGCATACCAAACAACACCTAACGAATAAATTGTAAACTACACTAAATTTATACAGAGATGCTAGAAAAAAAAAGGTCTAGAAAACAATAGCTGCAAACTAAATGCTTGCAAAAGAACTGTTATTTTCTCTTCTGTTCAAGAGCTTGATACACGAAATAAGGAACTGAAAGTAATAGCTGTCCAAACTTTTCAAAATAGAATAAGCCGAAAATCTAGTTAGAAAACAATTGAGTTCAATTACCAACAAGAGCTAAAGCTGAACTCCATGAAAGCTGAACTAGAAAAATTCAGTTCCTTAATACAACCATGTGACAAGCTGGTATTCGTTGCTACTAGTCCACGAAAAAAATCATCTGCTGATAAGTAGTTCAAAATTTCAGGCTGTAGAAACAAGATTAAACAAATCACTCAATAGATTCAGACAACCATAATCATACATGACAAAGACTGAAGAGAATCAGAAAAAAACATTAACTGAACAATCATATCATGATTCAATGAAGAATTTTACTTATCAATTGCAATTGTATACAAAGTTCACCTACTTGATAGAAAAATAGACATTTGCAGTTTAGACAAATGTCTCTTCTAAGGATTTTGGTCTAAAACTAAGAGGCCGAATAAGTATTAACTCCCTCATTTGGTTATACAACCATTTGATCTAAGACCAAACAAATGTCATAAAAAGTAGGAAATTAAGTATAATGAATGTTACAAGAGATCAAAGTTTGCACAATTAAACATAAATGGAAAAACAAGGGATCAAATTGTTGAAATGATAAGTGCACAAGGATAATAAAAATCATACTTCGAATATCATGTCAAGAAGAATAGTCTTACATGAGTAGTTCTTCAGTACATTCTCCCTTCGCACTTACGGGAGCCACATCTACAATTCTTTCTCTTCACATCACCATTTTTATCATAAACATGGTCAATATGGTAGTTGTAGTGATAAGTAAGCTCCTCTAATGGAGCAATACTCTCAGAAGCGAAAAACATAATGTGCGGTACTCTCTTATCACCATGGTAATACATGACATTCTGAGCATAAAGGTTTGGTGAGCAACTATGGTTGATAAATCTTCCAACATTCCCATATCTTAACGCATCAAGGGTAAAACCATCTTCATCCTTCCTCATCAAAGAATTTGACTCAACTTTAAGGTTATTATTACGCACAACATTCCTTTTGGGGATTTCTTCATCATAGTTGCCAATATCAAACAAGTACTCATCATGATCTATTCTATTTTCAGCTTCCTTTTCATCAAGCAATTCCCCAACATATTCACATATAAAACTTCCGGATGATACATGATCTCGTGACCTCAAACCCCATCCTCTCGATTCGGTCTTGAAAACTTCCAAATGGTATCGAGGTCCATGTTGGCTAACTCTATTTTTGCAAGAAGGGGGACATTTGCAAGATGGACCACACTCATAAACAAGAGGTTGTGCTCTAACAATAGAGCCTCTTGTGTTGAATGGAATCTCACCTCCATTCCTAGAAGCACAAGAGCATTGCTCGGAATCCGAGCATCCACTTGTGCAATTGCAACCTTGAGGCCTGGAGATATAATACCAATCTGGATATTGCATGTTGGTAATGTAAGTAAATGGTGGGAGTCTCTCATCATCTATTGCATTGACAACACGGATCGGTATCTTCTCTTTTCCTTGCGAAACATCATAGTCCACAACAAACTCCGACTGCATAACGGATTTTGTTGCCTTATTAACACAAGAATGAGTTACCTTGACTAACTTTGCTGGCCGTGACACTAGTTCACGAGTAAGTTTTGGTTGGTCAAGATTTCTTTTCAGTTCAAACTTGAAAATGTATTTTTCAGTTGGAGCTCTTTCTTCCCAACACTTGGTCACGGTGTAGAGCCCGTCGTAAATGTATCTTATATCACTCTTTTCACCATTCAGTCTTTGTCGACTACAAATAACCCTCACCGGATATCCCAAGTCCATGGAGTTCTTCAAGGCAAGATTACTCCCTTCAAGCTTTTGATCTTCCACTCTTCCATTAAGAGATACCTTTGGATTTCCGCCTTGACCTACATAAATGAATGTTTCAGAAGATATGGCCTCGTTGTCGTACCGACGAGAATCAACAATGCTAGATGCAACATCTTTTCTGCCTATAGTCACATAATTGATACCCTTAATAAATTGGTGATGTAGTCCGATCGCAACAAGTTCTGCCCTGAACCTGAATTGATCCCCAATTTGAACTCCAGGAACATGTCCAAAAGTCCACTCACAATTTACCCACTTTTTCTGTTTTTTCAAATTCATTGCTGCCTCTATATGGATTCTTCTTTTGGACCGTCCTTCATGTTTCTCTGCTTTATCTTCTTGCAAAAGTTTAGTATATACGTCATCAAACAGTTTCAGAGTCTCTTTGACTTCTTTCACTTTCTGAATATGTTCATATTCAGTTAACAATACATGACCAGAAGCACCACACAGTACATCAGAATTCCTTAAATCTTCTTGAGAAACTCCTAGATTTATTTGCTTCTTCATGACCGCAGATTCATCTTCAAAAATAACCTTGCACGTGTGTAGGGGTTCGGGACACTTCACTGCTTCTTCCTGCACGATCTCACCCTTTCCCCCTTTCTTACCGGCACTTGGGGTCTTGTGACCTGATTTTAGTGAGTTCGACTCGGAGCAGGATGAACTATCTACCTGACTCCTGGATTCATCGTCAGCAACTTCTTTGTACTGAACTCTCTTGTTTGTTTCCTTACTAGGTTCATCATTTCGACCGTTGATTAGATTTTCTTGTGACACAATAGCAGGCAATTCTGGTCCATTTTCAATAGGATCGCCTTTTATAAACCAATCACATGTATTACCTGTATCAGTTGACGGCTTTTGGAGAACCTGATTTACCAAGACTTCATTCAATTGAGTTGAGTCATCATACATAAGATTTTCTTCTTTCGTCTGCAAAACATGATTTCCATTAGTAGTAGGTTGACATGAGGTATTCAAATGACTCGAATCACCGCCCTCTTTTTCACACGCACCAGCTGCAGCCAAATCAAATTGCATATCTTTTGGCACAAAAACACTTAAAGGGTCACCTAACTCAACCACATTCATTTCAACTTCAGAACAACTTTCGATCTCAGCATTAGCGGAGCATTGAGTGTCGCGTCTATTCTTCTTTTGAAGAACACATGGGCCACAATTCTCAGGAAAATTCCTTGTAGCATTGACTTTTACAAGCTTGGTAGCTGATGGAAATTCCGGGTAGATCTCTCTGGTTCCGTAGTTTTCATGAACAAATGGACCACAATTTTCAGGAAAATTGCGGGTAGCATCAACTTTTAGGCGCTTAAATGTGGAGGGAGATTTAGTATCAACCATCTGATGAAGTTTCTTCTTCCCTAACATCTCTGAGGGACTCGTTTCCGCTAACACAGACATCTACAATTTATAAAGTATGCACAACTTAAAACCCTTACTAGAAAAAAACAATTCTACTGTAAAAACAAATACTACTTTACATGATTATTAACATCTAACAAATCAAGGCATTATGAATGTACGAATCAAACAAAAAAAAAGAGTAACAGCAAAGGATACCACATAACAAGCAATGAAGGAGAGTAACGAAACTCACATTGATGCTAAAGGAGAGCAGAGATTCTCAAGTTAGGACTGATTAATTACCCGCTCATTTATTAGCCTAATCCAATCCATTTGATCCCAAAATTTGGGTTGATATATGACCTAAATTGATCCATGAGTAATATTTTCGAAAATATATCTTTTTATTTGATATATTATATATAGCCATAATAAAGATAAATAATAATTTTATGAACAAACAACACAAAATCCACTAGTTTAGGTCCTAATTACGTAGTTCACATCAATTTAGAAAATTGACTTCCATACCTTTTTCTTTCCAAATACAGGTAAGGTGTAAATTGTTCCAGATACACTATATTCATTAGTGATTTGCATGTATCTAGAATATACAGACTCTCAGTGATGGACCCAGAAATTTCATAAAAGGTGCCCATAAATCGCATAGGTAAAAGAAAAATTGACGAATAAGTTCACTATATTTTTGTAAATCAAACTACGTAATATTATTAATTATTTTTTAAAATGTAATTTAAAAAAAAAAAACTACATAATATTTAGTTTCAATGTTTATGCTTAATTTAATCGGAAGTGAACACATAGAGAAAGAAAAGAAAAAGAGAAAATTCAGCTTAGAGTGAAATCACTTTTACCAACCTCTGGTGAGGATAACAGTAACAACTAGACATGAAAAAAATATAGAGTAGAATCAATAGTAGCTTTATAGTAAAAATAAATAGGATTTGCTTATTAGCTTTAAATTAAATATTACTTTGAAATTTTATTTAAAATTTTAATGAACAGAAAAAAAGTCAAATCAATCAAAAATCCAATTGGCTACTAATTTTGTTTTTCTTTCTTAAACTTTTAAGTTGTAGTCTCTAATTAAAAATTATTCGGAAAGATAATATTAGTTTGAATGGGGAATCAAACTTGCGCACATGTTGATCGCTCAGCCTTAGCTTTCCTGAGCATCTGGAACCACTAGGCTACACAACTTTGTGGTTTTAAGAGTGTTCAAATTGTCTTATTTAATTATTTTAAGTATCATTTTACTTATATATATGGTGTAATTTTTACAACGAAGGGTGTCCGCGTGGCCACTCTTAGTATAATGTAGCTCCGCCCTGTTGTGCCTCTCGTCCTCGCCTCTCTGTATTTCAAAATATATTTGGTATCAAACACCTCTCTACCTATGTATTTGTATGTCAGAACATATTTGGTATCATAAATGCATGTTGACTCTCTTGCTAGTCTCTCTCCCTTTGTATATATATTTTACAATGTATCTTGTACAAAAAAGATGCACTTCTATATTCATCAGTGAATCCGTGCATACAGAGAGGGGAGGGGAAGAGAGCAAAAGAGAGGGGGAGAGAGAGAAGAAAGGAAGGGGGGGGGGGGGGGGGGGNGGGAGTAGAGAGATGAAAGAAAGAAATAGAGCAAAGGGGGAAATTTGAAGGAGTAATGTATCTGATTTGAAATCTAGTACAAAATTATAAATTGGTGAGATAATATGTAATTATTTCAAACTATAGATTGAATTAATATATGTGGTAGGAATGTTTGTTTCTCCTAACTTTATTAGGTACTAAAAAATAAGAGAACAAATAAAGCATTTAAAACTAAGTATTATGCAGGTTGAGTTTTGACCCATATTTCAACCCTACTAGCTATTAGGCGGGTCATTAACCAATCAATTTACTGCACCAATGCAAATAAAGTGTCTTAAGACAGGTTGAATTGGAGATTAAATTAAACTCAATTGAAGATCATTTTAAAATGAGTTAAGACTACAATGAGTTGAGTTTAACCAAATTTAAATTATCTTGAGTCCAATCTATAAAATTTTGAGGCAAATTACCTATATTTGAGTACATTTTGATAACCATAGGTCTTGGGTATGGGTTGGGGAGACGAGTTTCCACCAAGATGGGTTAATTGGAGTTTATTTAGGCCTATGAGGACTAGACCAGGCTGGTCCAATTTATTTTAAAATAATATTCTTAAACTTAAATAAAATTTAGTATTTTTAATTAATTAATACTGGTAAAATATGCTAACTTAAAGTGAGCATTATGCGGACCAAACCAGCCCGGGCTGATTACTAGGTTTACCGGTCGCAATCCATCGGCACCCCAAATGGATCCGTGCAGGCTAATCTATTGTAGAACCAGCCCAACCCTGCCCCTCTATACGGGCAGGACTGGTCCTGATGAAAATCAGTTCGGTCCGATCCAGTTCCAAATCAGCCCGATATGTTAGACACCCTAATTAGCTGAGGCCAAGAAGATGCAGGGGAAAACAATCTTAGTGCTTTCCAAGGATCTTAACTCGGACTCAGGGCGCGGAAGAACGCTCCAAATGCAACACTAAATCATGACACCCGAGACTTATTTGTGTATTTCGGGTGCCACTTTATCTACATATCAAAATCTCCACATACATCTATTTAGATACTATGAATTTTAATCAAAGCATATCATAAAATTGTGATTTGCGGCTACAAAATTAACTAACACATTAACAAAAAAAAAAAATTACCCCAGATAAATTAAACTAAGGAATTTCAAAACTCAAACTCAAAAGAAACAACTTACTTGAAGGTGTGATTTCAAGTGTTGGCTGGCTTCATAATATCAAACACTTTTCAAAGCCAAAATATTAGTATCGAACAAGGGTATAACGTTAACGTTCCTTCGTGGACATCCGATAAAATTGGAACGATACAAAGGGTATGCCAGTACCAACCTCGTGAAATTTTTTTTCTACGCAAGCACGTACTTTAAACCTATTATAGATAAGTTTTAATTATTTTTATATTCAAATTAAAAATAAGAACAATAGTTGTAGAAGGTAACTAGGACTTTATATTTACTCTACCATTTTATTTTTAGCATTGTGACTTTTTTACCAAAATCAGGAAGGATAATATATTGTTTTTATACATGTCAATTTCTACTCTACCATCGAATTTGAATTATAGGATCCCTTGAAATTTGAATCAATTAGCAGCATCAACCTTCAAAGCAATCATCAAAATAAAACAAAAACAATCACTATCACTATTCTATAATATAGTAATTTTAATGTTTCAATTTTTTTTGATACTTTTCATTTTGTAAAATTCATTTTCTTTTAAATTTGATTATGTAATTAGTATTATATTTGTTAATTTTTTGAAATAAAATTTATATATTTAAAAATTATGAATTTTTTTTAAGTATAAGTTATAGTAATTAACAATTAAAAATATTTAACATGCACATAAACAATTAGAATAAAGAGAACTAGTTTAGTTATTAAAATCCAAACATCATCACATAAATTGAGACCAAAAACTACTTTTTTTTTAAAGTATGATTCTACATTCTCTGTAGAATAACTAGTAAGTAATCAAGGAAGTAATTTAAGAAAATATTGTGGTAATTACTCTTAGCCTATTATCTATTAAACTTATATACTTGTGTAAAATAAAGTTTCTAAGGATGGTGGTATTAGTTAAACTCTAAAAATAAAGTGAACGTACAATAAAATACTTTCTTTGTCCTAATTTATGTGACACCTTTCTTTTTTCGAGAGTCAAACAACTTAAGTTTGACCAAAAATTTGTGCGTGGAATCTTCAATTTTTTGAAATGAAATTTATATATTTTTAAACTACGTAAAGTACTACAAGTCACAGTAATTGACAATTCAAACTAATTAAAAGATATAGGAAAAATTTAGGGTCAAACATAGACTTGTTTGAATCTTGAAATCCTAAAAGTGACATATAAATTGGGACGGAGGGAGTATGCATTTCATTCTTATTCAAATTGGGACTCTTTAAACCAACAAGTTACCATAATTACTAATTCTAATTTAAGAGTCTGTTCGACATTACTGCTAAAAACTACTTATTTTTAGAAGCGTTCTTTTAAAATAGTTTTTTTAGAAAAGTTCTTTTCGAAAAAAAAAACAATTTGTGTTTGACAAATTCATTTGAAAAGTGCTTTTGATAATCAATTTGTGTTTGGTTAGTTTTCTTTAAAAAGTGCTTTTGAGAGTCAAATTACTAAAAATGACAAGTATCAATGTGCTTTTAATATTAAGATTATTTTATAAAGAGAAACCATTTTAAACAATTAATACAGAAACTTTAATTACATTTTTAATTTAATTATTTAAAATGTACATATTCAAATTTTCAATCAATATTATACGTATATAAATATTGTTGAAAAATATTGAATAGGGGAATCTTTTTGTTATTTGTTACCTGTTTTTTTGGATTCAATCTTAGCTATTATCATTTTTTTGCTATAATACTTTGAAGTTTTAAAAAAATCAAATTAAAATAAAATAATATGGAAATTAAGAAAATAAAAATTTGTTATTTGTTACTTTTTTTTTTGGAGAGTCTAAATCTTTAATTGTTATTTTTTTCTCTTTTCTAATCCTACGAAAATATCGTTGTTACTTTTATTTCTAATTTTGTAAAATAATACATAAAGTAATATGTACAATATAATATATAAATAATAATATAAAACACAAATAAAATAAAAAAATTATTATATAAAAATAAAAAATAAAATTCTTGAATAAAAATCAACCAAACTTATGAGATATGTTAATTAATTAATGAGGGATATATTGATAAATATGTATAGATGTAAGAGATATTTTAGTATTAATTTTTTTGTCTATTTCTGCTGCTTCTGTTTCTTAACTTCTTCCCAACAACAGAAAATCTGCTTCTGCTTCCATTCAAAAACAATTTTAAGCATCTGCCAAACACTTAATTTATCAAAATAAGTATTTTTTTTTTCTCAAAAAAGCACTTATGGCGTTCCAATAGCAATTCCAAACAGGGGCTCTAAGTAAAACACTTAAGTCACCGTAGTTTTTTTGACTTGGATTGCCATAGCCAAATCCACAACCTTTATGGCCTTTGTACAACCTCCCTCACCAATTCAAATTGGATTCATCAAAATTATTTGTTGGTCGTTGAATCTTGTGATAAGAAATTAATTGATGAGTCTTGATTTACTGGTGCATACCTTTTCCACATCTTTGGAGTTTTCTTTTTTCTACCGTTTGATTATCCAAATTAAAACCAATATAAGAATATCAGGATGAAATAACCACATGAGTAACAATAGGGCAAGCAAGAATCTCCATATGTGCATTTCGCGTAGACCTTTGTTCGTGAGAGTGAAATTTGCAAACACACCATCACTCGGTATTACACCTTCTAAAAATGAATTTAGCAAAGATATGGCAACATCCTACAGTAGGCCAAAGAATTGAAGAATCTCAACCCATGCTCTCTTTGGTTCAGTGGCAAGTTGATTAGTATGTAGGAGCAAATGTCATAACTCACTAAGATTTCCCAAAGTGTTGCAATCATGTACAAATTTCATTACTTGATTAAAATAGACATTTGCATTTAAGATAAATGTTAGGATTTTGGTCCAGCCTGGTGGTAAGTAAGCCTTATTTCAGCAAGTCTAAAACAAATAAGTATTAACTCCCAAATGTGGTTATGCAACCATTTAAGTTATTCTACATTCAAAACCAAACAACAGTCATAAAGAAAGAAACATGAAATTATGTTAAGCATGAAAATTGGTTCCTTGCTTCAAGACTAGATTGAAGGCATTCTGTCAATAACGTTTGAATAAGACGAAGGCAATAGGCGTCACTGAAATAGGTACTTTATATCCCCCAAAGTTTGCACAATTAAACGTAAATGGAATAACAAGTGCACAAAGATTATAAAAATTATACTTCAAACATCAGGTCAAGAGAAATAGTGCCACATTAGTAGTTGTTGGTGTAATATAAAACAAACATATTAAATTACAATTGAAAATAAAATGACAAAAATGAATAAACAAATCTTTAGGCTGAGGTACAGATATTTCGCTCTCTTTAAGGAGATTCAAGCCGATTGTGGTATAATCTACACTGATCCAACAATATGTCTCTTGACTTGTCCCCTCTAGGATACAACAACCCAACAACGTTAGACAACTCAAGCAACTCCGAATTTAGTTGAAGAGTCCAAAGTGACATATGATGTATTTTTTATTAATATTAAAATGTCACACTAACAGTAGTTATTTAGTACATTCTCCCCTCACATTTCCGGGAGCCACATCTACAATTCTTTCTCTTCATATCGCCATTTTTATCAGAAACATGGTCAACATGGTAGTTGTAGTGATAAGTAAGCTCCTCTAATGGAGCAATACTCTCAGAAGCGAAAAACATTATGTGAGGTACTCTCTTATCACCATGGTAATACATGACATTTTGAGCATAAAGGTTTGGTGAGCAACTATGGTTGATAAATCTTCCAGCATTCCCATATCTTAACGCATCAAGGGTAAAGCCATCTTCATCCTTCCTCATCAAAGAATTTGACTCAACTTTGAGGTTATTATTACGCGCAACATTCCTTTTGGGGATTTCTTCATCATAATTGCCAATATCAAACAAGTACTCATCATGGCCTATTCTATTTTCAGCTTCCTTTTCATCAAGCAACTCCCCAACATATTCACATAGAAAACTTCTGGATGATACATGATCTCGTGACCTCAAACCCCATCCTCTCGATTTGGTCTTGAAAACTTCCAAATGGTATCGAGGTCCATGTTGGCTAACTCTATTTTTGCAAGAAGGGGGACATTTGCAAGATGGACCACAATCATAAACAAGAGGTTGTGCTCTAACAATAGAGCCTCTTGTGTTGAATGGAATCTCACCTCCGTTCCTAGAAGCACAAGAGCATTGCTCGGAATCCGAGCATCCACTTGTGCAATTGCAACTTTGAGGCCTAGAGATATAATACCAATCTGGATATTGCATGTTGGTAATGTAAGTAAATGGTGGGAGTCTCTCATCATCTATTGCATTGACAACACGGATCGGTATCTTCTCTTTTCCTTGCGAAACATCATAGTCCACAACAAACTCCGACTGTATAACGGATTTTGTTGCCTTATTAACACAAGAATGAGTTACCTTGACTAACTTTGCTGGCCGTGACACTAGTTCACGAGTAAGTTTTGGTTGGTCAAGATTTCTTTTCAGTTCAAACTTGAAAATGTATTTTTCAGTTGGAGCTCTTTCTTCCCAACACTTGGTCACGGTGTAGAGCCCGTCGTAAATGTATCTTATATCACTCTTTTCACCATTCAGTCTTTGTCGACTACAAATAACCCTCACCGGATATCCCAAGTCCATGGAGTTCTTCAAGGCAAGATTACTCCCTTCAAGCTTTTGATCTTCCACTCTTCCATTAAGAGATACCTTTGGATTTCCGCCTTGACCTACATAAATGAATGTTTCAGAAGATATGGCCTCGTTGTCGTACCGACGAGAATCAACAATGCTAGATGCAACATCTTTTCTGCCTATAGTCACATAATTGATACCCTTAATAAATTGGTGATGTAGTCCGATCGCAACAAGTTCTGCCCTGAACCTGAATTGATCCCCAATTTGAACTCCAGGAACATGTCCAAAAGTCCACTCACAATTTACCCACTTTTTCTGTTTTTTCAAATTCATTGCTGTCTCTATATGGATTCTTTTTTTGGACCGTCCTTCATGTTTCTCTGCTTTATCTTCTTGCAAAAGTTTAGTATATACGTCATCAAACAGTTTCAGAGTCTCTTTGACTTCTTTCACTTTCTGAATATGTTCATATTCAGTTAACAATCCATAACCAGAAGCACCACACAGTACATCAGAATTCCTTAAATCTTCTTGAGAAACTCCGAGATTTATTTGCTTCTTCATGACCACAGATTCATATTCATCCCAATCCTTACAGAAAAAATACTGGCCTTTGTTCAGTTCATCGTGCTGCTCAGGACGTATGATGCCGGGCAATGGCTTGAAATCAACTGCTTCTTCTAAAATATCTGAGCACTTGTGTATAATCTCGCCCTCCTTGCCACCTTTCTTACCATCGGTACTTTGGGTGTTGAGACCTGATCTTAGGGAGTTCCATTCGGAGCATGTTAAAATGGAAATGTCATCATCATCTACCCAAATGTCAGAAACTTCTTCATGGTGAACTCTCTGGCTTGTTTTGTTATTAAGTTCATTTAGAGCTTCGATTAGATTTTCTTGTGAAACAATAGCAGGCAATTCTGGTACATTTTCAATAGGCTCATCTTTTATAAACCAATCACATGTATCAGTTGACGGCTTTTGGAGAGCTTGACTAACCAATACTTCATGCTGTTGAGTAGATTCATCACACATAAGATTTTCTTCTTTCAATTTCAAATGTTGGTTTCCATTAGTAGGTCGACATGAGGTATTTAAATGACTTGAACCACCAACCTCTTTTGGACGCGCTGACTCAACCACATTTGTAGCCACTTCAAAACAACTTTTGCTCTCAACATCAACATAGCATTGAGTATCACTTCTAACCCTCTTTTGAGGAAAACATGGGCCACAATTCTCAGGAAAACTCCTCATAGAGTCTACTTTTACACGCTTGGTATTGGATGGAAATTTCAGATAGATCTTCCTGGTTATGTTGTTTTCACGAACAAATAGACTAGAATTCTCAGGAAAATTCCTCCTAGTCTCGACTCTCACAGGCTTGGTATTGGATGGAAGTTCCGGGTTGATCTTTCTGGTTTCGTTGTTCTCACGAACAAATGGACCACAATTCTCAGGAAAATTCCTTGTGGTCTCGACTATTACAAGCTTGGTGGTGGTTGGAAATTCCGGGTTGATCTCTCTGGTTCCATTGTTTTGACAAACAAATGAACCACAATTTTCAGGAAAATTGCGGGTAGCATCAACTTTTAGCCGCTTAAATGTGGAGGGAGATTTAGTATCGACCATCTGATGAAGTTTCTTCTTGCCTAACATCTTTGTGGGACTCATTGTTTCCGCTAACACAGACATCTACAATCTACAATTTATAAAGTATGGACAACTTAAAACCTTACTGGAAATAATAATTTTACATTACATGATTATTAACACCTAGCAAGACAAGGCATTATGAATATATGAATGGGACAAAATAAAGAAGTTACAGCAAAGGAAACACATATTAGGGCTAAAGGAGAGCAAAGATTTTGGGGGAAAAAATGGTAGTTTCTAACTTTGAATTTGAAGGGAAATTAGTGCCATAGAAAGGGTCCAGGAGACTGGTTTCTAGCCGGATCAGTTCAGTTCAAAGAAAAAATTGACCCAACGGGTCCAGAGTCCGGGAGACCGATTTCAAGCCGGACAGGTTCAGTTTAAGAAAATTTTGATTTGACAGGTACGGGGTTTAAGAGACCGGTTTCAAGATGGACCAGTTCAGTTAAAAAAAAATTGATCTGCCCGTCGAGACTCTGGGAGACCGATTTCAAGCCGGACCGGTTCCGTTCAAGAAAAAATCGATCCAATCGGTTTAGGGTTAATTCAAGTTTATTTAGACTTGTGAGGGGTAGGGCCAGATTTTCAGTTCAAGAAAAATTCAACCCAATTGGTTCAGGGTACTAGAGACGGATTTCAACCACGTTGAGTTAATTCGTGTTTATTTAGGATTATATTAAAATACTATGAATCTTATCAAAGCATATCGTAAAATTCTGGCTAGAAAATTAACCAATAATGTAAAGAAAAGAAAAATTACGGCAGAGAGATTAAACTAAAGAATTTCAAAACAACAAGAAAAGAAAAGTTGAGGTGTAATTTCAAGTGTTGGCTTGCTTCATATAATCAAAACGCTTTATAAAACCAAAAACCCCACAACACAAAAAAAAATATTAGTATGGAAGGGTATGCCAATACCAAGCTCCTATTTATACGATAAGGTCTGCCTTTGATTCCTATTCAAATTCGTTTTTTTCTTCAAATTTAAACAAACAAAGTTACCATAAATACTTTTCATCTTTTATTTTTGGGATTAAATTCACAAATCTCACTTTCCTATTATACATGTTTGGTTCCACAAGGAATACAAGTGCACCAAGTATAATGATGATTTGCCTCAACTAATTTGTTTCTAACTATCTATTTTTTCTTTCAAACAAATTTGAAAAAGAAACTTGACTCGAATTTTATGAGAAGAACAAATTAGTGCTCAAAGCCCTTTATATTTATATGACGTGTGATGCATGTTGTCATATAGATCGTATACCCTAATGCAAGCATCAATAGATGCTTCTATAGCTTGAACCCCATCATTTTAGCCAAATAAAAGTTGTTTCGTAAAAAATAATGAAGTACAAACTATGTGTTTCTTCTTTAAATACAATGATTATTTATTTTAATTGTGCATTTTCTTATCATGACAAAATAATTGGGGAAAAACAACTTAGAGTTTCATTTTTTTTAGTCTAATAAAAAAGGTTTGACAAAAATAATGGAGTTGTATGCAATTGTGTATTTTAAAATTTTTTAATTTAGATTTAATGACTACTTATTTTCGTCTGTCATCTTTTTTTTTGGCCCAAGTTTGTAAAAAAAAGGAAAAATTACTTGGATTGATACCTTTTAATAAATAATTACTTATTTTAGCGATATTTTTTATTTATTACCATTTATAGCAATATATAGCAAAATCTACAATATGTATTAAAAGTGAATTATATATGCAATATATATGTATTATAACTATTTTAAAAAAATATTATGCTTGTTTGGTAAGAAATTAACACATTGTATTATAAATGTATTAAAATGTGTGATAAATGTATTATCCATCAATTAAAATTGTATTATATGTGAATAATAAATTTTTCTTTGTAATATGTATTAAAACAATATTATAAATGTATTAAAAGTGATCAAGTGAAAAAAATAATATTATTACTATAAATGGTAAATATTTTTTTAATATAGTATATTTATGTAAGTTTCCAAAAAAAAAAAATACACTTGATTGGAGCTCCTTTGTTTTTGGTGAAATAAAAAAAAAGATTTAGCATAATATAAGTTCTAATTGTATCTTTCTTATTATATCTTATGCAGTGTTTTAAAACGTAGGGGCATGAGGTGAGACGTTTTATGCAACATGGGGTGAGGGGGTACACTCCGAAATACGAGGTGTAAGTTCCATAAATCTACGGGGTGTAATATCTCACATAACTTTAGTTTATAATTTTATTATTAAGACAATAAGCAAAAGTAAAATTTTCAATAATTCTACCAATAAATTCAATAAATCACTAATAAATAGAAAGAATTATTAAAATTATTCTTTGAGAAAGGTAACAACATAAAAAATGATACTAGCCAAGATAATTTATAAAATAAAATCACCATCATTTTTATCATTAGTTTCCGCATCTACTAGTCCTTCCCACCCTTGTAATGACCTATTACGATGTTATTCAAAAGTCACCTCCTGCGAAATTCAATTTTTTTTAAAATACACTGTCAATTTAAATTGGGGTGACATGACAAAAATTTCAAAATTTAAATTTGATCCGGACTGACGTCATTCCGCCAAAGCAAATTTTTGTTCACTGTGGCGCCTCCACTATAGCTCTTGCCATGTCGCTATAGCGGGATTGATGGGACCAGAACCTAAAAATCTTCAATTTTATAAATTGACTCCTCTTTAATGGTAAAAATAGATGAGGGTTACTTTAAAAATCCTCTTAGATGGCTCGAAACTTGGAACAATAGAGAGGAGGGATTCTAGTGCAAATAGGGTCAAGATCTACTTACATAAGGATTTTCTCCATGAAGCTAGAAGTTCATGTTCATATTTCTTCAGCAGTTGATTGACGTCTACGTTGGCTAGGCTAAACGGAGTAGTTGGACCTGTCTCAAAATGCATAATTCGTCGTAGATTTGCAGGAGATTTCATACTTAGGCCTTTGGACACAAAGTTTGAATGGTTAAATGCATTAATTTTTGTGGTTTAGGATGATAAGATACTTGGTTAGTAATGTTGGACTTGTGATTGTTGTTGTGTGTTATTCTATGGGTGGTAACCTTTGGGTTATCGAATTATGAGCTGGAATTTTGTCTAGAAAGGGCGTCTATGGTAGGTGATAGTTGTGTCACACCTCAAGCCTACACCCTGGGTAGGACTGGCACTCGAGAACCATTGCTGGCCCCAAGCGAACCCTTGGCCTAACTTACTTACTCAACGGAAGACTTAACTCAACAAAGATACATTTATGAAATAAACTGGAATGTTACAAAGGAACATTCAACTGGCCATTAAGGCAAACTCAAGTCTCAACATAAAAAAATGATAATGAAAAGACTAAAGAACTAACATCTGACTGTCTATGAAGCCTCTAAACAACTGAGATAAATGTCGGGACAAGACCCACAACATCCTAATGAACTAATAATAAAACTGAAAGCAATAAAAGGGATCCTCCGGAAGCAAGAAGGCTCACTACAAGACTCTGAGTGCTTAACTAGATCAACGATGCGCTGGATGTTGATCCTGGTTACCTGTGTCTGCATTATAAGAATATGCAAGCTAAATGGCATCAGTACATACCTTGCCGATGGTATAAAACCTGTACTACTAAGTGGATCCACTAGTCTATGCTAAAAAGCACTAAGGAATCATCTAAAAAGTATGACCCTTTTCTACCCATGGTGACTACATAGTTTATGGGGGCTATGAGTTGACTGAACTCTCCCCCATATCAGTGCTAAATACTACTCTCAAAATATGATACTAGTTATTATGTTTAAAAAAACATACTTCTTTCTGTGATTTGAGATAATTGCTCAAAAACTTAGCTCAAAGGCTATCTTGGAAATCAAAGTTTCTTCTCTTGCTTAATTGTGAAAACATTAACTCTTTTCTGAAAACTAGCTCAAAGGCTCTTTGGAAATCTCAGTTTCCGTTCTTATTTAAATGTGAAAATATTTTAAACTCTTTGGGAATACATAGTCCCCATATACTTCTTTGAAGAAAAGAACTTCAATCTTTACTCTTTACTCAGCTTGAACTTTGTGTCTTAGAACAAAGTTAAAAGCATTTGCAAAAAGACTTCTTGAAAGGACTCTAAGAACTTCCTAGACTTGGATCTTAACTTCTCTTGACTTGACTCTTAACTGATCCTTGAATTGAATTATGGATTCAAGGATTGAGATTTGTGATAGGAAAGATCTCATGATGTTTAGGAGTATTTTTAGATAGTTAAACATGAGAAAAGATCAAGATATCATTGTCTGGAAGCAAGTCCGCGACGCGGAGATGCATTTAATTATTTGGTCGCGAAATAAATTTTGAGGCAGAATGGTCTGTGACCACTCCGCTCCGCGAAGAAAAAATTTTAGTTATGAGGAACAGGTCCGCGTACCCAGATTCTGCCGACTTGTTCCTTCTTCGTTTTCTAACCCCAAATTGCCTAAATTTGATTCTTTTTCTCCAATTCTCTTTAGATTCAGATACCCAGCATATGTACAGAAGAATCTAATCAAACACAACTCTAAAAAATCGACCTTAAACTCTCAAGAACTCCTCTATCTCATCCCAAATTCAAGAACGAAAGTAAATTCAAGAACACACATAAAAAACATTCAAACTTTCAACTTTTAGGATGAATTCATGCTGAATTAAAAATGTTTGGCGCGTGGGTGAACTAACCCAACGCTGTGTGAACTCACATACCTCATAGGATTGAATCCTTGACGAAATCCACAATCAAACTTGAACATTCTAGACGAATCTTGCCTTTTCTCCTTCTTTCTCCTTTCTCCAAGCCCTAATGTAGATTTCCAATTTTCTAAACTGACCAAATTCAATTTTGATCCTTAATTTATTCACTAAAACGAATTAAATTAATTGGGTAAGGAAAATACCAAACTACCCTTTCAAAATTTGGATTGGAGTTTCCTTATTTGAACAGCCCAACCTCGAATGTGCATATCTCACTCATACGCACTTGGAATCGTGCAAACTCGGGGAGTTGGAAAGATTATTCCAAGATATTTTCTACGATATCTGGAAACACACCTAACTTATCCTGAGCTAGAAGTGATGATCGTTTGAAGTTGACCAAAACTCCAACTTAACATACTATTAAAATTTTCCAGATTTTATATTCTTTCCAAAAATGACTATTTCCATTTTTTTAACTTCTTTCTAGCTCTTTATAGTTACGGGGTATTAAATATCTCCCCCTTGGGAACATTCATCCTTGAATGAGCTTACTCTTTGTAGGCTAAGGGTGTAACATCTAACATTCAACTCAAACACCCAACAAGCAATGCAAATACAACATGGAATCTCATAAATTAAAGAGTACTAAGAAGAGAATTAGTACCTTTGTCTGGAATTTCTCCGATTTCAAAGAGACGTGGATACCTCTTCTTCATATCTTGTTCAGCTTCCCAAGTAGCTTCCTCAACAAATTAGTTCCTCTAAAGATCTTTGACTGATGCTACTTCCTTAGTCCTCAACTTTCGAACTTGGCGATCTAGAAGCTGGACCGAAATCTCTTCATAAGATAAGCTATCCTTGATCCCAATATCTTTGATTGGCATGATCAATGAAGGATCGCCCTTGCACTTCTTCAACATGGAGATGTGAAAAATCGGATGAACCACGACTAACTCTTGGGGTAGCTCCAACTCATAAGCTACATTGCCTACCCTTTTTTAATATTCTATAAGGTCCAATATACCGGGGACTAAGCTTCCCCTTCTTACCAAATCTCATAACACCTTTCATGGGTGATACTTTCAAGTAGACCCAATCATCTACTTCAAACTCTAACTCCCTTCTCCTAACATCAGTGTAGGATTTCTGACGACTCTGCGCTGTTTTCAACCTTTCTTGAATTACTTTCACCTTCTCCATAGCTTGATGAACTAAATCTGGTCCTATCAACCCTGCTTTACCAACTTCAAACCATCCAATAGTAGATCTGCATCTTCTCCCATAAAGAGCTTCATAAAGAGCCATTTGGATGCTAGAGTGGTAACTATTTTTGTAAGCGAACTCAATGAGGTAAGTGATCATCCCAATTACCTTTGAAATCAATCACCCAATCCCTCAACATTATCTTCTAGAGTCTGAATAGTGCGCTCTGCTTGCCCATCTGTTTGAGGATGAAAGACAGTACTTAAGTTCACCTTTGAACCCAAGCCTTTTTGGAATGACTTTTAAAACTGTACAGTAAATTGCGCACCTCTGTCTGATATAATGGAGACCTAAACTCCATGAAGTCTAACCACTTCTTGAAGATACAACTTGGCATAGTCCTCTGCTGTATGGGTGGTCCTTATGGCATGAAGTGGGCTGATTTTGTCATTCTATCGACAATCACCCAAATATAATCATGCTGCCTGCGAGACATTGGTAAACCTGTGATGAAATCCATATTAATCATCTCCCACTTCCACTCTGGAAGTTCTATATTCTAAGCCATACCACCGGGCCTTTGATGCTCTACTTTAACCTATTTGCAGTTCGGACACCTGGCCACAAACTCTGTAATGCCCTTCTTCATACTACTCCACCAGTAGACTTCTCTCAAATCGCGATACATATTTGTGGAACCCGGATAAATGGAATATCTGGAGCTATGAGCTTCCTCCATGATCTTCTCTTGGAGTTCATCCACCCTTGGTACACACAATCTTCCTTGATACCTCAATACACCATCTCCCATTTGTTCAAAAGCCAATACTTTTTGCTTATGAACATTTGCCTTCTATTTAAGCAAACTAAGATCTTGGTCTTACTTCTCTTTTACTTCTGACACTAATAATGATTCAGCCCCATTCATCACCGCCACTCTTCCTTCTGTGGAATCCATTAGTCGGACTCCCAAGCGTGCAAGTTTATGCACATATTTTGCTAACTCTCTCTTTTCTTCCTCAACATGGGCGGTACTACCCATATACAACCTGCTTAAATTATCAGCAACAACATTAGCCTTACCTGAGTGGTAAATAATACTCATGTCATAATCTTTGAGTAATTCTAACCACCCACTTTGTCTGAGATTAAGCTCTTTCTGAGTAAACACATACTGAAGGCTCTTGTGATTAGTGAACATATCCACATGGACACCATAGAGATAGTGGCGCCATATTTTGAAAATAAATACTACAACAACCAATTCTAAATCATAGGTTGGGTAGTTTTCTCATGAACATTCAACTGTCTGGAGGCATAAGCTATAACCATGCCATTCTGCATTAGCACACAACTCAAACCAACTCTAGACGCATCACAATAGACAACAAAGACTTGCATACCTTCTGGTAAGGTCAATATTGGGCCAGTAGTCAACCTCTTTTTCAATTCTTGAAAGCTTTTCTCACAAGCTTCAGACCATTGAAACATCACTGTATTCTGAGTTAACTTGGTCAAAGGGGATGAAATAGATGAGAACCCCTCTACGAGCCTTCTATAATAGCAAGCCAAACCTAATAAACTCCTAATATCAGTTGGAGATGTGGGTTTAGACCAATTCTACACTACCTCAAATTTTTGAGTATAAACTTTAATTTCTTCTCTATACACAATGTGGCCTAAGAATGCCACAAACTCAAACCGAAACTCACACTTAGAGAACTTGGCATATAACTCTCTATCTTTTAGAGTCTGGAGAGCTATTCTGAGATGACTAGCATGATCTTCTTCATTCCTTGAATATATTAGTATGTCATCAATGAAGATGATAACAAACATATCTAAGTAAGGTTTGAATACTTTATTCATAAGGTCCATGAATGCCGCATGCGCATTGGTCAAACCAAAGGATATAACCAGGAACTCATAATGACCATAACGGATTCTGAAAGCTGTCTTTGGAATATCACATTCCCTTACTCTTAACTGATGGTATCCAGATCTGAGGTCTATCTTAGAAAAATAGGTGGCACCCTGAAGTTGATCGAAAAGATCATCAATCCTTGGGAGAGGATACTTGTTCTTGATGGTAACCTTGTTCAATTGACAATAATCTATACACATCCTAAGGGAACCATCCTTGTTTCTCATAAACAAGACGGAGTGCCCCAAGGTGATACACTTTGTTGAATGAAACCCTTATCAAGAAGATCTTTCAACTGTTCTTTAAGATATTTCAACTCTACTAGAGACATTCTATATGGCAGAATAGATATAGGACGAGTATCTGGAAGAAGGTCTATACCGAAGTCTATCTCTCTCTTGGGAGGGACTCTGGGAAGATCATCTGGAAAGACTTCTGAAAACTCTTTTACTACTGCAAGTGACTGAATGAGAGGTATGTCAACACTAGAGTCATTAACTCTCACTAAGTGATAGACATACCCTTTAGAAACTAACTTTCTTGCCTGAAGGTGCGAAATGAAACGACCCTTAGGCACTGCTGAACTACTTTTCCACTCTAAGACTGGCTCATTTGGAAACTAAAACTTGAAAACTCGAGTTCTACAATCAACTGAGGCATAACAGGCATGCAGTCAGTCCATACTAAGAATGACATCAAAATCTACCATGTCTAACTCAATTAAATCAACCATGGTACTCTTGTGATTGACGTAAATGGGACAATCACGATAGACTCTCTCTGCTAAAATAGACTCACCAACAGGTGTAGAAACACTAAAGGGTTCACTAAGTTGCTTAGGAAGAACATCAAAATTCATCACAACATACGGTGTTACAAATGATAAACTAGCTCATAGGTCTAGCAAAGCATAAACATTAAAGTTAAAGACTTGGATCATACCAGTAACAACATCTGGTGAATCCTCTTGCTCTTGGCGACTTGTGATAACATATAGGCGGTTTGATCCTCCGCCAGTACCGGAAGTAGCCTCTCTAGGTGCAGCTCTGTATGGTGGAGTAACTGACGAAGACTGGGCTCTATTTCCCCCATCACCACTACCTTGCTTGTTCTTTGGACATTTTCGCATGAAATGACCATTCTGGCCACACTTGAAACAACCAGTGGAGCCCTCGCGACATGTACCTGAGTGGTTCCTACCACACTTAGCGCAAGTAGGAGGCTTACTACCCCATTGCGCCATACTTCCCTGAGAATAGGCAGACCTGGCTCTGAAATTCTGACTATTGTACTCACTTTTGTTCTTAGGTGCATGTGCACTAGTAGATGATGGAGCAGGTCCCTTCTGTTTCTGTTGGAAGTATGATCGGTTGGCATTACTCTTCTGCTTCCTGGACTCATTCTCTGTCTTAGCTCGCTTGTTCTTAAACTCTTCTCTATCCCTTAGCTTTTATTCCTCAACCTGCTACACATAGACCATCAACCTTGATATATCCATGTCACCTATTAGCATTGCAGTCCTACCATCCTTACTCGATGAGACAACCCAGCAACAAACAAGCTCATTCTACTCTTCATATTCGCAACCATCTCCGTAGCATAACGGGATAGTTGGGTGAAATTCAACCCATAATCATGAATGCTCAAAGAATCCTGTTTAAGTGTTAGGAACTCTCATACCTTAGCCTCTTTTAGTTCTCAAGGAAAGAAATGCCCCAAGAAGGCCTCTTCAAAACAAGCCCAACTCGTAGGTGGTGCATACTCAGCTCAGTTCTTCTTCCATTGATCGAACCAAATCCTAGAGACACCCTTTATTTGGTATGCAACTAGTTGCACCCTATCAATATCAACAACGTGCATGACATCAAATACCTTTTGCAGCTCTTCAATAAAGTTCTATGGATCCTCAATAGTGCTTGAACCAGTGAAACTTGGAAGGTTCATCCACAAGAATTCACGATTTCTTGAAGTGTCAGCCTCTTCTTGTCGAGCCCCTCTTTGTTGCCCAACCTGATTAGTCACAACTTGACTTAGCATCCTTATCGCTTCCTTGAACTCAACATTAGTAACTTCTCTTGGGGGTTGCACTTCAGGTGCATTGGGGACCTTTGCTCCTCAACATTACGCCTAGCAGGACCACCTCTAACAACTCTTCGTGGAGGCATGATTATCTGAAAACACGCGCAAGCATGAATTAGAAGAAACTTTTTAGAGATCAAACTCTAACACACGAAATGAGTGTGCAAGAAGTGAGAAATTTTCGTAAGTATTGCAGCCTCCTAATTATAGCTGTGGCGCGCTTCACACAGATAACTAGGACTCTGCAGACACGGCTTCATAGACTCCCTAGGACTCTTGAACTCTATGATCTGATACCAAGTTTATCATGCCTCGAGCCTACACCCTGGGCTGGACTGACACTCGAGAACCATTACTGGCCCTACGCGAACCCTTGGCCTGGCTTACTTACTTTGCGGAAGACTTAACTAAATAAAGATACATCTATGAAATAAACTGGAATGTTATAAAAGAACATTCAACTGGCCATTAAGGTAAACTCAAGTCTCATCATAATAAAATAACAATGAAAAGACTAAAGAACTAACATTTGACTGTCTATGAAGCCTCTAAACAACTGAGATGGATGTCGGGACAAGACCCACGACATCCTAATGAACTAGTAATAAAACTGAAAGCAACAAAAGGGATCCTCCGGAAGCAAGAAGGCTCACCACAATACTTTGAGTGCTCAACTGGATCAACGATGCGCTGAATGTTGATCCTGGTTACCTGTGTCTGCATCATAAGAAGATGCAGGCCAAATGACATCAGTACATTGAATGTACGAGTATGCGAGGAGAATTTTCAAACAAGACATAAGCTTGAAAGGAACTGAAGAACTTACCTGGCTCAACTCACTCAACTGAACTGATTTCAATATAAAGTAGTGTGTAAAAATACATTATAAAGAAAAGCTTTAAATCATGATTTTCAACACTGTGTATTTAGAAATACAATAATAACTCTGTATGTATGCAAAAATACAATATGAACTCTGTTTGTATATGAAAATACAAAATACTGTTGTGGGAGTTTCTCTAACCGACAACCATGACGTAAGAGCTATTGTGATGATACAACGTTTTGCCTCTACCAGGGCCGTCCTATACCTTACCGAGGGTATTGAACCTGAACTAAGTGGATCCACTAGTCTATGCTAAAAAGCACTAAGGAATCATCTGAAAAGTATGACCCTTTTCTACCCATGGTGGCTACATGGTTTATGGGGGCTGTGAGTTGTCTGAACTCTCCCCCATATCGGTGCTCAATTCTACTCCCAAAATATGATACTAGCTCTTATGTTTAAAAAAAAAATACTTCTTTCTGTGATTTGAGATAGTTGCTCAAAAACTTAGCTCAAAGGCTATCCTGGAAATCAAAGTTTCCTCTCTTGCTTAATTGGAAAGCATTAACTCTTTTCTGAAAACTAGCTCAAGGGTTCTTCGGAAATCTCAGTTTCCGTTCTTATTTAAATGTGAAAACATTTTAAACTCTTTGGTAATACATAGTCCCCATATACTTCATTGAAGAAAAGAACTTCAATCTTTACTCTTTACTCTTTACTCAACTTGAACTTTAAGTCTTAAAACAAAGTTAAAAGCATTTGCAAAAGACTTCTTGAAAGGACTCTAAGAACTTCCTAGACTTGGCTCTTAACTTCTCTTGATTGAATTATGGATTCAAGGATTGAGATTTGTGATAGGAAAGATCTTATGATGTTTAGGAGTGTTTTAAGATAGTTAAACATGAGAAAATATCAAGAAATCACTCTTTGGAAGCAAGTTCGCGACTCGGAGATGCATTTAATTATTTGGTTGCGAAATAAATTTTGAGGCATAGCGGTCCGTGAACGCTCCGCTCCGCAAAGAAAAAATTTCAATTCTGAGGAACAGGTCTGCGATGCGGACCTGGTACCCTGATTTTTCCAACTTGTTCCTTCTTCGTTTACTAACCCCAAATCGCCTAACTTCAATTCTTTTTCTCCAATTCTCTTTTGATTAAGATACCCAACATATGTACACAAGAATCTAATCAAACACAACTCTAAAATCGACCTTAAACTCTGAAAAACTCCTCAATCTCATCCTAAATTCAAGAACGAAAGTAAATTTAAGAACACACATCAAGAACATTCAAACTTTCAACTTTTAGGACGAATTCATGCTGAATTAAAAATGTTTGGTGTGTGGGTGAACTGGCCGAACGCTGTGTGAACTCACATACCTCGTAGGATTGAATCCTTGGCGAAATCCACAATCAAACTTGAACGTTCTTGATGAATCTTGCCTTTTCTCCTCTCTCCAAGCCCTAGCGTAGATATCCTATTTTCTAAACTGATCAAATTCAGTTTTGACCGTTAATTTATTCACTAAAACGAATTAAATTAATTGGGTAAGGAAAAGACCAAACTACCCTTTCAAAATCCAGATTGGACTTTCCTTATTTGAACAACCCTACTTCGAATGGGAATATCTCACTCATACGAACTCAGAAGCATGCAAACTCGGGGAGTTGGAAAGATTATTCCAAGATACTTCCTACGATATCGGGAAACACACCTAACTTATCCTGAGCTAGAAGTTATGGTTGTTTGAAGTTGACCAAAAATCTAACTTAACGTACTAATAAATTTTTTCAAATTTTATATTCTTTCCAAAATTGACTATTTCCACTTTTTAACTTCTTTCTAGCTCTTTATAGTCACGGGGTGTTACAAGTTGAACTGTTTTTCAAATTATATTATGTGTTCATATTAATTATTTTATTAGTCATGATTGACTTTTCTCTGTGTGTGCTTCCATGAGTGAACCAGATTTATTCTTTAGTTGGTATTCATCACATATTTGTCCATGTACAAATTAATATGTTAAATGCGGATGATTCTTGTGTAGACCAGAAATTGCAAGTCAAACACCGTAGATGATAGTTTTGGGATCTTTGGATGGTCCTAGTTATTTAAGAGTGTGTTGGTGAATTATATGTTTGGTTAAGTAAAGAGAGATAGGTAAGAGTTTCACGGACAGTCCACTAAATTATCTAATGGCTAAGGGTCAGGGTGTAGGCAGGGGTTGGCCGGACGAGCTGTGTTGGAAAGTCTTCATGTAAAAGAGGAGTTAGGTTCTGACGAGATAGGGGTGTGATGGCTTCCAAAGGTGGAGTTCGCAATAGAAGGAGGTAGGAATGCTTTGGATAAAGTGTGTTCAGAGGTGGTATTACTTGGTAGTAAGGGATGTGGTTAAGGGATCAAGGGTATATATCTCCAAGTTATATATGGTATTACTTGGTAGTAAGGGATGTGGTTAAGGGATCAAGGGTATATATCTCCAAGTTATATATGATATTACTTGGTAGTAAGGGATGTGGTTATGGGATCAAGGGTATATATCTTCAAGTTATATGTTTCTTCTGAATATTAACATGTTGTTATGTGGTGGATTTGAATTTACAAATGATGTCTATTAGTACGTGTTGTATGTACTAATACTACTCATGCCACTTGGCATAGTCTTATTGCCGAGTCAGTGATGTTTCTCAGGTGAATACGATGATAATATTTGACAATTTCTACCCATCCTTCCCTTAGGGTGGGAGTTGTATCTTATTTTCAGATATTGTATTCTCTTAGAAAATCTTGTACCTGTTTAGAGTAATTCCTAAGAAGGGTCCCTTGTAATTTCAAAGGATTTTTATTTTAATCAACTTGAGAGTAATTTTGTATTTAAATAAGGTGATAAAATGATATTCATTTACTTCTGCATTAACAATTTTAAATTGGATGGTAAGAGTTCTCCTATCTAGATGTTTGAGTAGGTGTCCGTACAGCCTGGTAAGTTGGACCGTGACAATTTGGTATCAGAGCCTAGGTCACCGATCTCTCAGTAGAAGAGCAAATGTCGAATAGAGTCATGAGAATTGGTGTATTAACATCCACATTTGATCTTCAGAGAGGTATGAACCATTCTAGGAAACAGTTTCACTCCTTCACTCCTTTTGTGCAGTATGTAGGGATGTGCATACGTTGGTTCGGTTCGATTTTATGTACTATTATATTGACACATTTAAGCAATTTTCAATTTTTAAATACACTAAACCAATAAAATATTCTTCATCAGTTTTTGGTCCTTAACGGTTCGATTTTTAATTTGCCCAATAGAAAAATGCTCATAAAATAAATATACGACTTCTCACTTCTTTAAAAATTTGGCGTGATACAGTGAAACAAGAAAAATCAGTTATAGATACTTTGATATAGTAAAACAAGAAATATAATGAGAAATTGCATCAATAAGAGTTGATGCATTATGAAAGCTACAATTACATGTTACAATCCAAACATAATAATATGAAGTAGAAGTATTGTGAAGTGTGTAGACTATAGTGTAGAGTACCAATACAATGTCTGGTGTTGGGATATATACTATTAACCATATGTTTAGATATAATATTTATTATAGAATAAATATTTACTCAATTTTAATAGATCAGATATTTGTTTATGGTGTCTATTTACTTATATAGTAGATGATTTAGTATATAGAGTTTTAGCTTATACACAGAGGATTAAATCATCGGTTTTTATAAGTATAATGTTTTTTTTCACAATCTAGGATGGCAATTGGACATGCCATTGGTACAATTGTAGCACAAGATTATATATAATTTATCTTGGTTATGGGAATGGTATAGTTCCAACTTCTTGTGTTAGTGCATTTTGTATGTATTGAACGGGATTGAGTAAAGATAGTTGTTTTAGACTAATTGACAAAAGTGTATTCTCTAAACTGTTAAATGTACTTATATTCTTAATCCTGATATAACTATTATGATTTGTATATATTAATTATCATTTTGATTTATTAAAAGGTGAGATTCTGAGATGGGTCAATATGCCTGGTAGATTGGATGATAATAATGTATATTGGTGAAATAATAAGTTAGTTGATGGAATCCATGTCTCGTTATAGAGATTGATTGATATGCCTTTTCGAGAAACTTATAAGTTTTCATCGTGGCAAACCTTGCAAGTGGATTTATGAATCCGACACATGAAATAAGTTAAGTAGTGCTCTAAAAGAAATTAATCATTGAATAAAATTCGTCAGTAATTTAATTTATTGATTAGTATATGCAATCTTAACATAATGAATTACATAAGTGTTTAATGAGGAATTTCGAAATATAAATAGAGGAGTGCAATTACGAATTTCTAGTGGAATGATTTGTAATTTATTATGGTAAGAATAAATTTAAATTAATTATTTGAATTATTTCCATAATAGGAAGCCTCAGTAATTAATTATGTGGTCCCTACAGTGCCCATATTTAACTAGAACTCGGAATCCTATTTCTAAGGGAAAAAGGGGAGTCAGCCTTGGATTTGGTTTTAAAGAGAAAACAAGCGTGTTTTTTTTTGGAAGAAAAATAACGTGTGTTTTGGTTCTCCTCTTTGGACCGGAAGAAATCTCTATAATTAGGGATTCTTCTAACCCTAGAAAGATTGAAGGTATGCTTGCCCACCCAAGTATTGAGAGAGTTTGGATGTAAACTTGGAATCACTGTAGATGATCATAGTTGATGTCTTACTTGGGGACTCACTTGAAGGTATCTGCTCACGCTTCATGTGGTATTTATCGAATTAAATTTCAGCAAAATTATGTGTTCTAGCATAAACGATATTGGTTATCTACTATTCATGTAAGCAGTAAGATTGTGGTATGCTTCCGTCTAAATAGATAACCTAGATGATGTATATGTATGTTCGATTATATATACGGTTCATGTTTTAAACACATGTTGGTGATGCAGTTGCTCTATAAGTAAATTGGTTACTTGGGAAAACAAAAGTGAGTCGAAAAGGTCTCTGTTGGTTGAACCTTATTTGTTATGTGTGATTTTATTTTGGGTAAAACAGGAGAGGTAAATTTTATAGCTAAATTGACTTAAAGGCTGATTTGAACAATATCAAAGCAATTGTGATTTTGGTTTCAATTTTGGCTAAATTAACTGTGACCATACTCGCAAACGTGTATTGCTTGGATTAGTGTTTGGTCTTGTGTGATTTTAAATTTGTTTTTATTTCTTAATTACAAAGGAAATTGTTGATAATGTGAACTAGGCAATGTGAAGGCTGATTTTAACATATTAAATTTGAATGGTTTCTACCAATTGTTGTCCAGATTGCTACAATTTTATTCAATTTAATAATATGCTTCTCTTAACTGCCTATTGCCTGATTAACAACGGAAGAGAACAATTTTAAAATTCACATGCGTGCCATGTTTCTTCAATAATTAGAAAGTTTTTCTTAATTATATGGGTATAGGATTTCTCTTTCTTAAATGTATATATTAACTCGTAAATATATTAAGAATTTTATTATAATTAATAGATGGTTACCATTAAGTGGTTTGTTTATTTGGAATAATTAGAAGTTCTTAATCTATTATATATGTGAGATTATAGTATATAATTGAGAATTATGATTAATAAATAAGATTTACGATAGTGATCTATTTATTTTAGTCATTAAAATAACCTCAATGTATCATGTATAAATTGTCCTAAGTGAATACTAGTGGTGTATATTTATTTACTAGAATGGAAATTTACCTTGAGATACTAGTAACACTTAATTAATTCATGAAAATAGCTATTAAAAGTTTTCGCCGATCTCGATGAAAAAAATGTAATATCTTGAATTTTCAGATGTATTAATTGAAAGGACAATTTTGATATAAGGAGATGTTGTGTTTCTTAGTAAAGAAAGGACACAACATATGTCTTATGCTCATGAGATAATTATTAAAGGAGAATGAAAATCTAAATTTATTTTTTTATTATTATCTTAATCTTTAACTATGCCTAGAACGATTATTTTTCAAATTTGGACATAGTTTAGGTGGTCATGAATTTTATGATCTATGATTGACTTGAAATTTGATGGTTCCATCGAAAATAGTTTAGATGGGTGTTAGATAGTTTGTCGGATTAAAATTCGATTTGAATATGATAAGATCTTTCTTTATGTCAGTTGTGTTTATGTTAAATTTGGAGTATGGTTACACATGGTGACTTAAAAAGATTCATCACTTGAATTTGAATTTGGTCATAACTTTGGAAATAAAGATTATTTATAGACTCCAATTGACCTGAAATTTGGTAAGTAAGACCTAAAAAGTATTCATTGCTATGTGGTTATGATTCTTTGAGGTCGTTAAAATGATTTTAAAGTTATTCTTTGGAATTAAAATATGATTAAGTATGAATGACATCCTTTATATCTATTTTATTTATGTTATATGTGGTACATGATTACACGTGATGAGTTAACATGAACTGATATATGATAAGAATGTAGATCTGATTATTTTTCCTTAAATCATTTGAATCTAAATTTGATCATAGCTTTGGAAATAAATATTATTTGTGAACTCTGATTGATCTGAAATTTGATAGGTTCGTCAGAAACGATTAAATTTAAAATACTCATTGTTATGTGATGATTTGGTAATTTGAGGTTGTTCAAATGATGTTTTTCGATTTTGTTTTGTATCTTGCAAATTAATTTTAATGAAAACTACTCGTATATGATATAGTGGTAATAGAGATTGTTCTCTATGGTATTCGTGACTAAATTTTAGTGAATTATTAAGTTCATGTCTTGGCTTAGACTTTCCTCCATATCGGATGAAAGTAATACAAGCCATTAAAATTTAATCTCTAGTTTTGATTATCTGTATTGACTCTCCCTATCTGAGGAATATAGATTAGATCAATGGCTCTAGGGATAATGATATTCACTTGACTTAAATTAACATATACTCTCCATCTGAGTTAGCTTTTGTTCTAAATTTGTTGAAGTGAATATCTGACACCACATATGTCTGTTGCATGAGTAGTCATTTTTTTATCAAAAAATATTGTTCAAGATGCATGGATATCTATGAGGTGTGTTTTGATTTTTTTTTTTATTCAATGCATTCATTAACATGTTGATTTTTGTAGAATAGTATTCAGATAAAGTAAATAATTTTTAGAATTTTGTTCTTTGTTCTTGATATGTGTATCTATTTCACAAATGATGATATGTGTCATGTGATAAGAATTTTCAAACGGAAAAATTTTAAATTCTATTTTGACCATATAACGTTTTCAACCAAATCGATCATAGTTTTGGAATTAAAAAAAAAGAGGACTCTGATTGATTTGAAATTTGGTAGATTCATAAGAACGACCCAGTAAGAATTTTTCTTGGATCATTATATGAGTTTTGGTCATATTTTGTTCTAGGGGTCCCTCCCATGATTACCAAGATTAAATAGTAGTGAAGTATTAGTTTTATGTGCTGGCTTAGACCTTCTTCCCTATTAGATGAAATTTATATAAGTCACTATGTATTTAATCGTCTAGTTTTGATAGTCTGTATTAACTCTCCTAATCTGAGTAAGATATGATTGGATCAATGTAACTAGATGTCACGCCCCGAGCCTACACCCTAGGCGGGACCGGCACCCGAAGACCATTGCTGGCCCCAAGTGAACCTTGGCCTGGCTTTCTTAACTCAGCGGAAACCCAACTCAACAGAATAACTCAATGCAATGTAAGGTTATAAAACAACTTAACTGATGCAAACATGCCAAAAGGCAACTCGTGTCTCAAAATAGAATATTTACATATATACATAGATGAGAGACTCAATACTAACTGACTGACTATCTATGAAGCCTCTTTAATACTGGGATGAATGTTGGGACAGACCCCGCAACATCCTAATAAAGCAAAACTAGGAACACAAAATAACAGAGTCCTTCGGAAGGCAAGAAGGCTCACCACTGACTCTGGAGTGCTCAGCTGGATGCTGATCCAGGGTACCTGTGTCTGCATTGTCATAAGATGTAGGCCAACTGGCATCAGTATATTGAATGTACGAGTATGCGACCTGGAAGGCTAAACAACAACTTAAGCTTATAGGTATACAAACGAACTCTTACCTTGGCTCTGCTCGACTCATGAATAACCTAACTTAATATAAAGCAATAAGACACATGCAATATATATAAAGCTTTTAAAACAATTTAAATAACTTAGTTCGTTAATGATTAAAGCAATAACAAACTCAACATTACTTATATAAAAGTAATATAACTTTAGTGGGAAATTCTTTAACCGACAACAACCACTATTAGCCCTAGTGATGATACAACGTTTTACCTCACGTTGCCCAAAGACCATCCTATACCTTGCCATGGTATAGGACCTTACTTAACTTAGTGGATCCACTAGCTTAATCTTATGTGATCATCTAAAAAGAATGACCCGCTAATTCCCATGTTTGGCTACATGGTTCTTATGGAGAGTTGAGTTAATATGAACTCGCGTCCCCAATTCGGTGCTCAATACTACTCCCAAAATACTATAGCTCATAAGTGTTTTAAACACATCTTTCTTTAGTTTGAGATAATTGCTCAAAAATCTAGCCCAAAGGCTCACTTGGAATCGATGTTCCCTTTTCTTGAAAACTAGCCCAAAGGCTCTTTTGGAATCATAGTTCCTTTCTTACTCAAGTGTAAAAACATTTAGAAACTTCTTTGGGAATACATAGTTCCCTAATAACTTTTGAGAAATGCACTCAACTCTATACTCTTGGCTTAACTTGAAACTTGAGCCTTAAAACGAAGTTAAAACGTTTAATAAAGACTCTTGAAAAACTTTAAGGACTTGCTTTGACTTGCTTCTTAACTCCTAAACTTGACTTTGATCCTAACTTTCCTCGAATTAGATTATGAATTCAAGGGTAATAATATCATGTTTATGGATGAGTTTGGGATGTTTAGATGTACCTTAGAGTGTTGAAAACAACTATAAAACATAGGTACATTACCAAGGAACATGTATGAAAAAGTGGGGAATGAAAGGGAAAACTTGGCGTCCTTGGCGCTCTGAGAGGCGCGGAGCGCCATCCATCAAGGTTCAGAAGGGCCTGCTGGGCGCTCTGCTAGGCCCGCCGCCCCAAGGGCTGGACTTCAGAGTCCCTTTTGGGGCACGCTGGCAAGCGCGACGCGCCACCCCTTTCCCCAGAAAACTTGACTTTTCTCCATTTTTCCAACTCTAAACCTCCTTAACTTCAATGGTTCCATCCCCAAACACTTAGAATCATAAAACCCCTCAACATACAATAGATTTCAACTCACAAACACAATCGGAAACATGTCCCAAATCAACAAGGGACTTCAACAACAAAACCACAACTTCAACAACACAAACAATAATTTCTTGGAATTAAAATGAGTTTGATGTGTGGGGGAAGAACCAACCCAACACTATGATCTCACATACCTTAATAGGGATCACCCCCGACGATATCCACAACGATCTTGACGGACTCCTTGCTCCTTTTTCTTTTACTCCTCTTCTTTCTCTCTTCTCTCAAAAGCCCTAACTCTCACTCTTTTAAAAAGGGAAAAACTGATTTAAAATCAGTCTAACACCTCAATATAACCAAAAGAAATGGCTAGGGAAAAGACCAAAATACCCTTACAAATTCGGGCTAACTGCCCTGCCAACAGCCCAACTTCCAAAGGGCATAACTCACTCATACGAACTCGGAATTGAGCAAACTCGATGACGTTGGAAAGATCATTCCAAGGGCTTTCCAAACATAACTGGAACTACACCTAAATCATCCTGATATAGGAGTTATTACTGTTCAAAGGTGACCAAAATCTCACTTTTTTCCATACTTAACCAAATTTTCCAGATTTTTAAATTCTTTCCAAAGATGACCATTTCCGATTTTTAAGCTTCTTCCTAGTTATCAACTTGCAAGATGTCACACTAGAGGATTTTCTATCACGACCCAGGGGTAACCCCTAGATGTAACAAGGTGTATAGAACCTCGAAGGACTCCATACAAGCCACTTAGTCCTCATAACATAAGAAATAGAACAATAAAAGTAAAAACGCATTACAAGTCTAAAATTTTCATAAACGAAAGTAGAAGTCTAAACATTAAGTCTTCACCATAGCTATCTATTACAATGTTTGAATGAAATAGGACCTAGCACATACAACATGTTACGACCCAGGGGTATACCCTAGAAGTAACACGACGTACTTGACCCCGAAGGGGTCTCATAGAAGCCATTAGCATATCATGAACATAAGATAATAGAAAAGTATGAAAAATTTAAAAAACTTTTTACAATCGAAGTCATTTTCATAAAAGCAAGCGGAAGTCTTTCTATACTTTGTCTCACACCATCTAATACAACTTTAGAATAAAACTCTTGGGACACACCCCATACAATAGTCTCAACATGAAAATAAAAGACATAAAAGAAATGGTGGGTTTTGTCCTCGAAGCTATGAGGACTCACCAAGATCTTCAACTCCTTAGCTCCTTAGAAACCCATCTCCAAATAGCACTCAAGTCTCCAAACCCTACATTTGATTAGCATACAATGCATGAATAGCATCCCATAATACCACCCAAGCGAAGTAACCCTTTTTGGTCATCTTTATCATAGCCTATATACATGGTCAAGTCTTAAGCTTTTCTACCATAAGGGAACCATACTCCTAAGTAACCTCAAAGCACACTTGTGGAATGTATGAAAGGCATCCCATACTACCCTTCACACTAAGCATAACCTTGAAGTCATCATAGTCATAATTACCCTACTTTGGTCTCATTATTAGCTTACTTCATACAGACAAGGGAACTATCACCTCTAGTCAATTATGTCATGTCAAGGAAGAAAACTATAACACAATCTTATCTAAGCATACATCATATAAGGGAAACACCTCATGAGTCACCTTAAGGCAAGCTTATGACATGCATGAACAAGACCCCATAATCCTACCCATGCTAAGCTATACACTTTAGGTTCATCATTCATGTTCATCATCTTTTAGCATCATAAATACAATGGGAGTCACCACTAGTCATGCATGTATTGGAGAGGCCTCTAAAGCTACAATCCAAACTAATCATGCTCATGTTCATAAATGCAAGGGGGAGTCACCTCAAGACACAAATATTTAGTTCATCATGAAAGACAAGGGGAATCACCTCAAGCCATATATATCATGGAATCATACAAATAAGGGTAATCACCTCCAGTCACACATACCAGTGAATTATAAGGACAAGGGGAGTCTCCAAAAGTCATACAAGTTAATTAATCATAGGTATTCGCTTCCATGTCCATTTTAATGTGATATAGGTATTCACCTCCATATCAATTTTAATGTGTAATGTAGGTATTCGCTTCCACATCAACACATAAGGATCATAGGTAATCGCCTACATGATCAAACTAAAGGCTAATGGGTATTCACCGCTTGCCTTGGGAGTCACACATATATAAAGGGTAATCACCTCACACTTGATATACCGTGAGTTTACGGTATTTATAATACATTTCACTTACAAGTTGTGTGTGTCTAGGGCCTTTTTGTATTGGTTTTTAGGTGTCTTTATCATATTTTGAAGGAAAGATGTTCAGGCGCAAAAGTATAGAGACAGCTGAAAAAATGCAGAAAAATGGAATTCACGGAGGTGATCTACGGACCGTAGGTCCATTGACGGTCGGTAGGTGATGACCGTAGATCAGCAGGCAAGGTATGAAAGACAAATCAGGGAAATCTGACCAAGTGTGAAACCACGGTGGCCATTGACGGTCTGTAGATTGATCTACAGACCGTATTGTTGATCCGTATATTGATACTAGGAGGGTTCCAGTACCTGATTTTTTTGAAGATTCCAAGTGTGGAGCTATGGAGGGGATCTACGGTCCGTCCTGCAAGTCAGTCGTTTGCTTCAGAGAAGCTGAATTTTGGAAGCCAAAATATTTTCTAAGTCCTGGCTGACGGAATGGACTTATGGACCGTAGATCCATTAACGGTCCGTAAGTCAGTCTCGTGGAATGAAGACGCGTGCCTGAACAAACTTTTCTTAATTTGTTTCCTTTTTAATTTATGATTTGTTTTCTATAAATAGAGCATGTAAACCTCGTTTTTAGGGGTTAGACATTATTATTTTAGTTTTACTTTGTGACTTGTGAGATTAATTCAACAACCTAGCAATTATTGATTTCCTAAGTTAATTTTGAAGATTTTGGCCTTACAATTAAAGTTGAATTTCTGGGTTTATTATTCTCTTTACGTAAGTTCATGATTTCTTCATCTAAAACTATGAATTGTGTTCTTTCTAATATGGGTAACTAAATCCACAACTAGGGTTGTGGGAACCATGAGCGATTAACAAAGTATGAATAGTAAATAAGCAAATCTCAAATAGTATTTTGCATGCATTGATAATTCTTTTGTTTAAAAGTCTTTTTAACGGTGGCCAACGTTAGAACTTGCCTTGTTACTACTTGCCGGACCAAGGAGGTAATTAACGAGAAAAGATTTATCAACATAGATTTAGTATGATACTATCTAATAGGCTTGTGTCGATTGGTGCGAAGTAATAACTAAGCCAAACATCGATTATGATGTCTAATATGAGGTAGAGGTAAAGGTTAGTAAATTATACACACGTAGTCGGACCAAGGTGCGGGGTGAAATTCTCTAGATGCCGGACCAAGGATTTAGAGATACCTAACTTATCACTTTGCATGTAATACACTATGAAAGGATTGCTATTACTAGGGTTACTGCATTATGAGTTTGTGAAGAACACGTAAACCCTAGTTATTTCTCTCATCTTGATAACAACCAAAATTGAGTTTTGATTACTGATTACTTATTAAATTCTTACCATTTGTTTCACACAAACAAAACCCCCTTTTTAACTACTTGTTTCTGGAAGTAATTTGACTAATTGAATATAATTGTTGGTTAAAGTAAAGTCTAAACCATTTTCCTCATGGGATCGACCCCAACCTACAAGTTGGGTTTTTTACTTGATAACGATCGCTTATATTTCTGTAGGGAGGTGTAATTTGAGCGTATCAATTTTTGGTGCCGCTGCCGGGGAATTGGCTTTTAGATTTATTTTAACTACATTATTGAACGTTAGTCAAATATTTCCTAATTTTACCTTTTCTCTTTGTTTTTGTCTCTCTCAGGTTCTGACTCTAGTGTATGCCAAGTACATGGAGCCAGGGTGAACCACTTACTCCTTACGATCCAGAGTTGAACCGCACTTTGCGAAGAATGAACAATCCAAGAGATCCAATTGATCCTATCGGAGGAAATCTAGGTGATGCAGTTGAGTTACAACAATAGAGGGTAGTTGGTGAGGACAACCAAGTTCCAACTGAAAATCGATTGGGAGATGCGTTGAGGGTGCAAGATCCACTAGGCCCACGACAACACGACAACTATCGGGGCAACATCAATATAGCAGACTCTGATGGACCTATTGTCCTACCCCCTCTACCTCCAGGGCACACATTTGTGGTGACTGGTAGTTTGATGCAGATGCTTACAACAAGAGGCTTATTCTCAGGATCGCCATCGGAGGATCCACATGCTCACTTACCCAAGTTAAGAGTGGTTTGCAAAAGTTGTGTAGGTAGACCAGACTTGGATATGTATGTCATTGGATTACGAGTGTTTCCTCTGTCACTGACAGGCGATGCTGCAGTATGGTTCACTGAGCTTCCTAATAACTCAATATTTACATGGGACCAACTGGCAGAGGTGTTCTGAGCGAAGTACTATCCAGTGTCCAAGAAGCTCAATCACAAAGATCGGGTCAACAATTTTGTAGCATTACCTACAGAGTCTGTGAGTAACTCTTGGGACAGATTCACTGCATTCGTAAGAGGTGTTCCAAATCATCGTATTAATGATGAGTCGCTAAAGGAATATTTCTATCGAGGACAGGATGATAACAATAAAGTAGTACTTGAAACTATTGCTGGAGGTTCGTATGGTGATTGTACATATGCACAGATTGCTGAGAAACTGGAGAGGATCTCTCGCAATAATAAAGCATGGAGCATTAGAAGGTCAGATACTGGGAGAAACACATTTTCCATTCATAATACAAATATCAATTTTGCAGATGTTATTCGTGAAGAGATGGCCCAGATGAGGACCGAGTTGGGGTTGGTATTGAAGCATGAGAGCGGAGGAGCAGAAAAGGTAAATGTTGTGAACTACTTAACTAGAACTCCACCACCAGTTGAAGAGTGTTACTTTGAAAAGGATGCTTATGCTGTGAATGATCAGACAGGGGGTTTTCGACCAAATGCCCAAGGATCCAACATGGAAAATTGGCACCAAGGTCAGAACTATGGAAATTACAATCGAGAGGGTCACTATGTCCGGGATGGGAACTTCAATCGCGACAACAACTACAACAGGAACAACTATGACAACAGAAACAATCGGGTTGGACTTTATGTTCCCCCTCAAAATCGGAAATCTGGTGCTAGGAAAGCTGGAGGCAATATGGCACGTATTGAAGATGTGATGCAGAAGATGATGAGAAGGTTTGATGCAACTGATGAGAATGTGAAGGAGATGAGAAACGACTTGTCTGGTATTGGTCAAAAGGTTGATGCCCATGCAATGTCAATAAAGCACCTAGAGCAGCAGATGACCCAGTTGTCTACTACGGTGAACCCATGTCAACCTGGTACTCTTCCTAGCAACACCATTCAGAATCCAAAGAATGACGGGGATTGTATGGCAGTTACTACTCGAGGGGGTAAGCAAACCATAGATCCACCTAGGCCGTCTGTGGTGGAAGTTGAGATTAGAAAAGAAGATGATGTGATAAAAGTTAAAGAAGAGTCTGAGAATGCGACAGAGAAAGAAACGGAGATATCTCAGGAAGTGGTCCCCATGCCTAGACCTCTACCACCTTTTTCACAGAGGTTAGTGAAGAAGACTGAAGATGGTAAATATCGCAGGTTTATTACTATGTTGAAGCAACTTTCTATCAATGATCCTTTGATAGAAGCCTTGGAGCAAATGCCTGGATATGCGAAGTTTATGAAAGATATGGTGACAAAGAAAAGGTCTGTGAGTTTTGAAGATGATGATAGATTGCAGCATTGTAGCGCTATTGCTACAAGATCTCTTGTGCAGAAGAAGGAAGACCCTGGTGCTTTCACGATCCTATGTACTATAGGGTTGTTACATTTTGCTAAGGCACTATGTGATCTTGGTGCTAGCATCAACCTCATGCCCTTGTCTATTTACAAGAAGTTGGGTCTAGGAGACCCAAAACCCACTGCAATGCGGTTACTAATGGCCGATCGAACTGTGAAGAGGCCCATTGGTGTACTCCATGATGTGCTAGTGAAAGTGGAGTCGTTCATTTTTTCGGCAGATTTTGTGATTCTTGACTGTGAGGTTGATTTTGAGGTTCCCATCATCCTTGGGAGACCATTTCTTGCCACAGGGAGTGCATTGGTCGATATGGAAAAGGGACAGATAAAGTTCAGACTGAATAATAAAGAAGCAACTTTCAATATTTGTAGGTCTATGAAACAGAGTGGTGATCTCCAAACAATATCTGCTATAACTTACAGAGTGGAGAGTGGGACAGAAGTGCAAATTGAAGAGCGACTAGGTGTTGAGGCTCTAGCAGCAGTTATGATGAATTTCGATAGTGATGGCATTGAAGAGTATGATGAATTGGTAGCCGCACTCGATAGGTGTGAATACCGGCCCAAACCAAAGAAGTATGAATTAGACATGAAGAATCACGAGTCCCCACCCGCAAGACCATCTATTGTGGAGGCACCGAAATTAGAGCTTAAGGCTCTACCACCGTATTTGAGGTATGTATACTTGGGCAAAGAGAATACTTTGCCGGTCATCATTGCGGCAGATTTGAATGCGAGACAAGTAGAGTGCTTGGTGACTGTGTTAAAAAGGTTCAAGCGAGCTATTAGGTGGACTATTCTAGATATTATTGGGATTCCTCCCGGTATTTGCTCTCAAAAAATCCAACTCATGCCAGATCATAACCCCAGTATCGAGCACCAGAGAAGATTAAATCCACTTATGCAAGAGGTAGTTAAAAAGGAGATCATCAAGTGGCTGGATGCAGGAGTTATTTACCCCATTGCAGATAGTAGTTGGGTATGTCCTGTGCAGTGTGTGCCTAAAAAAAGTGGTATGACTGTGGTTCCAAATGAAAGAAATGAGCTTGTTCCAATGAGGCCAGTTACTGGATGGAGAGTTTGTATGGATTACTGGAAGTTGAATGCGTGGACAGAAAACGACCACTTTTCCATGCCATTCATGGACCAGATTTTGGATAGACTTACCGAAAAGGATTGGTAATGTTTTCTTGATGGGTATTCGGGCTACAATCAAATTTCTATAGCTCTAGAAGACCAAGAGAAGATCACCTTCACTTGCCCATATGGGATATTTGCTTTCAAACGGATGCTATTTGGGTTGTGCAATGCTCCAGCAACCTTCCAGCGGTGTATGATGTCGATATTTTCTGATATGGTGGAGGACACTATTGAAGTGTTCATGGATGATTTTTCAATTGTAGGTGATTCTTTCGATCATTGTCTAGATCATTTGGCCGAGGTGCTTAAAAGGTGTGAAGACTGCAACTTGGTGCTTAATTGGGAAAAGTGTCATTTCATGGTTAAAGAAGGTATAGTGTTGGGTCATCGAATTTCAAAGAAAGGTATTGAGGTTGATAGAGCTAAAGTTGAGGTAATAGAAAAGCTTCCGCTACCCATTTCAGTAAAAGGTGTTAGAAGTTTTCTTGGGCATGCAGGTTTTTATAGGAGATTCATCAAAGATTTCTCAAAAATTGCACATTCGTTGTGAAAACTGCTCGAGAAGGAGTGTAGGTTCTATTTTGATTATGTTTGTCTTAGAGCATTTGGAGAGTTGAAGGAGAAGTTGGTTACTGCACCTATCATTATTTCACCGGATTGGGGACAACCGTTTGAGGTAATGTGCAATGCGAGTGGAGTGGCGCTTGACATAGTATTAGGTCAAAGGCGAGAGAAAATTGTTCACCCCATTTACTATGCTAGCGAAGCTCTAAATGTGGCCTAGAAGAATTATACTGTGATCGAACAAGAACTTCTTGCGGTGGTTTTTACATTCGAGAAATTTCGATCCTGCTTGCTTGGTATTAAGGTCATAGTGCATACTAACCATTCTGCATTAAGGTATTTGATGGCAAAAAAGGATGCAAAACCAAGATTGATTAGATGGGTATTGTTGCTGCAAGAGTTTGATTTTGTGGTAAAAGATAGAAAGGGGACTGAAAATGAAGTTGCCGATCACTCGTCCAGATTAGAGGAAGAGGCTATGCTAAAGCTTGGAGATAGGGCTGAAATTAATGATGTTTTTCCAGATGAAGAGGTATTGGTTGCTTCTCATGATTTGATTCCTTGGTTCGCAGACTTTGCTAATTATTTGGCAAGCGATATTGTGCCCCCCGATTTGTCTTTTCATCAAGGGAACAAGTTTATGCATGATGTGAAGAAATTCTTTTGGGATGAACCTTATTTGTATCGTAGTTGTGCTGATGGGATTATTCGTCGCTGTGTGCCCGAGGTTGAGATGTTGAGTGCACTTGAAGCATGCCATTCATCGCCCGTTGGTGGGCATCATAATGGTATTCAGACTGCACATAAGATTTTGCAGTGTGGATACTACTGGCCTACCATTCACCAAGATGCTCATGATTTTGCCAAGTCTTGTGATCGTTGCCAAAGAGAATGAGGGATTTCAAAGAGGCAAGAGCTCCCTATGAATCCTATATTGGTGATAGAGTTGTTTGATGTATGAGGCATTGATTTTATGGGTCCATTTGTGAGTTCATAGGGGATGAAATATATTCTTGTGGCGGTTGATTATGTAGCGAAGTGGGTGGAAGCAGTTGCGCTCTCCAACAATGAAGGTAAAAGTGTCACCTCATTCTTGAAAAAGAATAGCTTCTCCAGATTTGGTACACCAAGGGCTATTATTGGCGATGGAGGTTCTCACTTTTTTAATAAGTTGTTCAAGGCACTACTTGAGAAATATGGTGTCCGTCACAATGTAGCCACTTCTTACCATCCAAAGACTAGCGATCAAGTTGAAGTATCCAACAGAGAGATCAAACAGATATTGGCGAAGACTGTGAATACTAATAGAACGGATTGGTCAAGGAAGCTTGATGATGCTCTATAGGCATATCGCACCGCATAGAAGACCCCCATAGGTATGTCTCCTTACTAACTTGTATATGGGAAATCTTATCATTTACCAGTAGAGCTAGAGCATAAGGCGATGTGGGCAATGAAGAAGTTAAATTTGGATTGGGGCACCACATCGAATCAAAGAATGAATCACTTGAATATGCTTGATGAGTTTCGCCTAAAAGCTTATGAAAGTTCAGCCTTGTACAAAGAGAAGATGAAGTGGTATCATGATCAAAGAATTAAAAGCGAGAATTTGTGGTTGGTGATCTTGTGCTTCTATTCAACTCTAGGTTGCGCTTGTTTCCAGGCAAACTCAAGTCCAAATGGACTGGGCCATTTTTGCTCAGAAAAGTGCTCCCCCATGGAGCGGTTGAGCTTGCAAATAGTGATGGAACAAGGTTCATGGTGAACGGGAAAAGGATCAAGGTCTATGTGGGAAATGTTGAGAGCGTGCAAGAAGTAGTTGAGGCCTATCATCTTGATGAAGTCTGAGTAATCAAGAGGTCTGCGTCGTGCCGCGACGTTAAATCAAGCGCTGCTTGGGAGGCAACCCAAGATGTACAATCTAGCCAACGATAGGATATAGTTTTTCTCTAGTAGTTTGCTTTGTTTGATTTCATCCCCGCATCAAATTAGATAGTTGTTTTTGAGTTTTGTACTAGTGTTAGCTAAAATTAGCAAGGGTCCGTGTCTAAAAAGAGTCTAGAAAATGTAAAAAGAATAGCCTAATGTTTGCTACATATGCAGGTATGCCATGAAAATTCTGCAGAAAATGGTCTGGTGTAGAGGTCTACGGACCCCTTCGACGGTCCGTCGATTTATCAACGGACCATAAATGGTGCCCGTAGATCCCAGGTAAGCCTCAATTTTTTTAAGTGTAAGAGTGATCTACGGTCCTGATCTACGGACTGTAGATCGACTCACGGACCGTAGACGGGGTCTCGTGAGTCCAAACCCTAAGGCTATCTGACCCGACCCGGACCACCCTATTTAAAAACCCCCATGTTTTAAACCATTCCACTTCCCTCTATTACTCCCAAAACCGTTTCAACCATCCCATAACCTCCCTAAATCACTCCATAACTCCCCTATAATATCATCCCTTCCATAATTCCCCAATTCCCTTCCATTTCAAATACAACTCATTCCATATTCCACAAAAAGGGTCTGGTGTTTGGTTAGTAACGAAGAGGTGATTCCTTGGTCTTGCTAAGCTTAGTGTCGTCACGCAATCACCCCACTCCTCGTTGCTTGTAAGGTAATAGACTTTTCCCTCACTTTGAATTTCGATTCATAGAATGGATATAGAAAGTCGGGAGTTGGGTCTTGACCTTGGGTAATTGTTAGATGAAATTGCATGATAAACTTGAAAATTACAATGCCCTTGGAACAATAGATAGTGATTGTGTAACTTTATTGTATGTGCTTATAAGTCTAAATGTAAGTTTCAACTTAGGGTTCCAATAGTTGTCTTAACTATTTGGTAAAATGATCATTCAGAATCCTAAGAATGAAGAACTAGCATAATTGAATGTTGAAATACACGATTAGACTTCGTTAATGTTGAAAATAAGGCCAAAAATGTATGATCAGAAGTAAAGACTGGCTGAAACCTAGCACAGATGGCATCCACGATACCCCACCTATGGAACGTAGATCCATCTACGGACCGTAGATGAGGTTCATGACTGGATGCACATGAAAAATTTCACTAAGTGTGAAACCACGGATGTGGACTACGGCCCGTAGATCAATCTACGGACTGTTCTTCACATCCGTGGTTTCCATCTGCGACCTATATTGTTGTCCCCATGATCTACGAAAGAGTTCCACGGATTGTAGATCAGTCTACGAACCGTAGGTATCCTCCGTGGATGACCACTGTAGCCTCTGTCTGAAATTTTTTTTGGGACTTAGTTACTGTTTGTTTATAGTTCTCAACTTTTTCTTAGTATATTTATGGTTAGTCTTGGGCAGTAATATCGCTTCCGCAGGTACGATGGCACCCAAGAAGCTAGTCACCTACTCAAAACAGGGCAAGTCAAAATTTGTTGCCCCTAACTTCAGGTTAATCGATGAGGACACGGACACAGACACAGATCTAGCATATGTTCCTCTCAACACTAGGACTTCTCCCACCACACCTCGAGTCACCAGAGGCGCCCCCCGGAAGGTGCTTCCCGACGTAGTCACTGTCTCCCAGTATGATAAGAAGCACGCACTGATCGGATCACCAACTGGGGCTACTTCCAGTTCAGAGGGGTCTATGTCTGGATCCGAGTCTGCCCATGCTGCAGGGTCCAGTGCTAAATCAGCCACAGGGTCCGGTGAGAATGACCAAGCAGCCTCGTCTGATGAGGCCACTAGCTCGGAGTCCATACCTGCACCACAGAATGATGACCCTATTCCAGTAGCCGGCGAGCTAAATAGGTGGTGTGTAGAAGGCCAATGGCAAATTTATCGGGATGCCAAGAAGATAAACGACAAACAGAAGATGGCTCGACTAACTGCAGATGAGCGCGGAGTCCTCACGGGGAGCTTGCACGTTGTTCCGTACATTCACCGGCTGTTCAACCTTCACAAGTGTGACTGTATGGCTCGAGACCCAGGGACGTATAGCAAGGAGATTGTGTGGGAATTCTACGCCTCTTATGTTGCCATTCTCAGAGGTTCAATTTCTAAGCGGTCAAAGCCCCTAGCTCAAGATTCTCTCACTTCAACTTTGGTTTGAGGTTGTCTGGTGGAAATATCACCTGTCACGATCAGCCGTTTTCTCTATGGTCCTACCACGGGTCACTCTTGGTCTCTCAACATAGAGAGTTTGATTACAGTTGGGACATCGTATGTAGTGGCGCTTTCCAGGGGAACGCTGAACAGCGAGAGGTTCTTCTACTATGGTTGGCCAGGTACATTACTGCAGTTGGCGAGCGTGCGGAATGTGTCGCCGCTCTAAGATTGGGCATCTGAAAGGGCACATTAAATTTTGTGGCCAAGTTCTTCTGGCTGCTATTACGGAACAGAGTGTCGCCTACAAAAGCTGACAACCAAGTCACATGGGACATAGCGGTCATGGGTGCGGGATTAGTAGTAGGAGTGGAGATTGACTTTGCCTGCATGCTGCTGGCAGAGATTCATGAGAGGGCATTCAAGACCTCCATACTTACCCCTTCCCATGTAAAATTTTTCAATTGTGCAGGGACTCTGGAGTGCCGATCTGGCATTGTGACAAGTTAGTCCACCCTACAGGGGCATTGGACATAGGCCTCATTCGAGATGAGGCAAATGTGGCAGCACCTCGCAGAGAGCCTCAGGTTGAGAAACCTCCCTTGGGTGCCGATCTTGCAAACACTGTGGGGCAGTCACAGGGCGGTGACCCCATCATCCCAGATCACACCGATACTGTCCCGGGCTCCTCATCTCAGGCAGCTAGTACGGCTCCTAGCTCTTCCCGATCCATACCACAGTTAGGAGCTACTGTCGTCCCATTGGCCAAAGTACAGAAATTAGAGGCTCAGATGGCCACACTGCTGCATCACATCTAGCCGTGGATACAGAAGTCGATAGCTGAGTTCGAGGCTAGAATGGAGCGTAGGATGGAGGGGATGATGGACCGGAAGGTCCAGGCTGTTAATAAGTGCCTTGATGCCTTTGAATTGCGAGTCCTCGAGCGATCAACCCCGACCATAGATCTATCTGCTTTGCAGGTTGACTTAGCCAGCCTCTGGACCGATGTTGATGCCATTCTTGCCGCCTCTTCAGTTGAGCCTTAGGTTGCACCTACTGCACTGGCTGATGATACAGTGTTGGATGCTCTATTCAGTGGGAACGTCGAGGAGGGGCTTGCGCCTACAAATGCCAAAGGCAAGCGGCATCGTTCTCGTCGCACTGAGAAGAAGAAAGCTCAAAAGAAACAGCGTAGGTAAGAGAAGGAGGCAATGAGGGCTTCGATTTTAGACGAAGAGTTGCGCCAGCAAAGGGTGCGTGAGAGAGTTGCAGGGGCATCGAGCTCTGCCCTAGTTGTAGAGGTCCAGCCTGTTTTGGGGGACGTTGTGAGCACCATTGATGGTGCAGTTAGATTGATAAAGAGCACTACTGAGGGTGCTATGATTGCTGATGTGGGCACTACTGAAGGTGTCCCCACTATTGTTCTAGGGGGCTCCGAGAAACCGGACCCCCTGTGTGTTAATGATTCGCCGGCGCTTTGCGCCACAAGTTTGCTTTACCCAATCCATTTTCTTTTACTATTTTTGTATGCATTGGGGACAATTGCATCTATTTTTTGTTGGGGGTGGGGTAAATGGATTCTGAGTGATAGGGTGAAGTCTGAATAACCTAACTCATGAATCCTCTCTTGGGGTTTTCTTGCCTGTGTTCTTTTCCCCCAAGAGATTGTTTAATTTTTGTTGAACCAGCATGTCTTAGGATCGTATGTGTAGAAGCATAATAAAGAAAGAAGCATAATGGCTTATGAAAAATGATACCCGTCAGATTTTGGGATGTATGCTAGAATTTGTAGGCTACGATTAGTTGAGTGTGTTGGCTCTAAGTATGACATAATAACGAATCAACTCGATGGCATGACTTAAGCTGAAACTTGAACTGGGTAATCTGATAATCTAATAATAGAACTATGTGCCAAGAGTGTGTGAGAATCGTTGAGTGTTCAAACAGTTTTTGTGCAAAACTAGAACTTGCCCGGTTAGTCCTGCTAAGACAATTCAATCTAGAGGTTAGGAAGTGATCATAGGCTATTGTTCTGAAAAGTCCACAAATTGCCTAAAAGAAGGATCCAACCAAATGAAATAAATGCTCCCTTTGATCCAACTTTGAGCCTAAAATTAAACAGTTTCTTTCTATACCCCGAACTCACCTTCCCATAATCTACTATGTTGTCCCCAGTCCCTCATTGGACATGTGCACTTCGACTTAGGCCAAAAGCCTAAGTTGAGGGTGGCTAATGTAAAAAGTAACTTCAATCTTGGCCCTGACCCGACATCGGGTATTGTGCACCTTAACTAATGGAAATCCATAAGTTGAGGGTGGCTATGAAAGAGGAAACTGAAAGAAAAATGGGTAGGAAAAGAGTGATGTGAAAAAAAAAAGAGAAAAAAAGAGGAAAGGATGTGACTTGTTGAAAGCTAAAAGAAAAATAAAATAAAAGTAAAAAGAGATACAAAGTCTAAAGTCACATCCATGGTTGAAGAAAATTAAGGGAAAGAAAGTAAAGCGATAGTATGACAAAAATAGGGCAAAAAGAGGTTAAAAGCCTAGTGCAATGTCAAGGAGGGCAGAAAGTCACTAAGCAATACCCAAATGTACCACACCTGACCCTGAGCCTACGTTACAAGCCAATAAAATCCTATAGTGATCCTAGAGTCTAGTTTGCAGAGTCTAAGTAGTGAAAATAAGGGCAAGCTTATGGCATTAAGCACTAACTGTATTTGAAATTACTTCTGAGCGTGAGTGTTGAATTAATTCTTCTACCATGAATGACATTCATTTTTTGTGAAAAGGGGATTTCGTTTGAAGTAAGGGCACTAGTTACATTGTCAGAAAGTTGGTACCTTGGTGATAGTGAGAAGGTGTATGTTGTGTGTCAGTTGGTTGATCTATGTCATGGTTTGATCTGCATGAATTAGCTTGTCGAGTATAAGAGAACGAAGTTGCACCCGAAAAGTGAGGGGGGTAGAGAGCCATGTGATTGCTTAGGCCTGAAATGCTTGCTTCTATACAAGTGTCGTTTAGAGTCATAGTGCGTCGCTTGAGGACAAACAACTAATTTAAGTTGGGGGTGTTGATATACCGTGAGTTTACAGTATTTCTAATACATTTCACTTACAAGTTGTGTGTGTCTAGGGCCTTTTTGTATTGGTTTTTATGTGTCTTTATCATATTTTGCAGGAAAGATGTTCAGGCGCGGAAGTATAGAGACAGCTAAAAAAATACAGAAAAAGGGAATTCACGGAGGTGATCTACGGACCGTAGGTCCATTGACGGTCCGTAGGTGATGACCGTAGATCAGTAGACAAGGTATGGAAGACAAATCAGGGAAATCTGACCAAGTGTGGAACCATGGTGGCCATTGACGGTCCGTAGATTGATCTACGGAACGTACTGTTGATCCGTAGATTGATACTGGGAGGGTTCCAGTACCTGATTTTTTTGAAGATTCCAAGTGTGGAGCTACGGAGGGGATTGACGGACCACAGATCGATCTACGGTCCGTACTGCAAGTCCGTCGTTTGCTTCAGAGAAGCTGAATTTTGGAAGCCGAAATATTTTCTAAGTTCTGGCTGACGGAAGGGACTTACGGACCGTAGATCCATTGACGGTCCGTAAGTCAGTCTCGTGGAATGAAGACGCGTGCCTGAACAAACTTTCCTTAATTTGTTTCCCTTTTAATTTAGGATTTGTTTTCTATAAATAAGGCATGTAAACCTCTTTTTAGGGGTTAGACATTATTATTCTAGTTTTACTTTATGGCTTGTGATATTAATTCAACAACCTAGCAATTATTGATTTTCTAAGTTCGTTTTGAAGATTTTGGCTTTGCAATTCAAGTTGAATTTCTGGGTTTATTATTCTCTTTATGTAAGTTCATGATTTCTTCATCTAAAACTATGAATTGTGTTCTTTCTAATATGGGTAACTAAATCCACAATTAGGGTTGAGGGAACCATGAGCGATTAACAAAGTATGAATAGTAAATAAGCAAATCTTGAATAGTGTTTTGCATACATTGATAATTCTTTCGTTTAGAAGTCTTTTTAAAGGTGGCCAACGTTAGAACTTGCCTTGTTACTACTTGCCGGACCAAGGAGGTAATTAATGAGAAAAGATTTATCAACATAAATTTAGTGTGATACTATCTAATAGGCTAGTGTTGATTGGTGCGAAATAATAACTAAGCCAAACATCGATTATGATGTCTAATATGAGGTAGAGGTAAGAGTTAGTAGATTATACACACGTAGCCGGACCAAGGTGCGGGGTGAAATTCTCTAGATGCCGGACCAAGGAATTAGAGATACCTAACTTATCACTTTGCATGTAATACACTAGGAAAGGATTGCTATTACTAGGATTATTGCGTTATGAGCTTGTGGAGAACACGTATACCCTAGTTATTTCTCTCATCTTGATAACAACCAAAATTGAGTTTTGATTACTCATTACTTATTAAATTCAGACCTTTTGTTTCACACAAACAAAGCCCTCCTTTTTAATTACCTGTTTCTGGAAGTAATTTGACTAATTGAATATAATTGTTGGTTAAAGTAAAGTCTAAACCATTTTCCTCGTGGGATCGACCCCAACCTACAAGTTGGGTTCTTTACTTGATAACGATCGCTTATACTTCTGTAGAGAGGTGTAATTTGAGCGTATCAACACTCCCCATGACTAACTAATTAGGAGTAAGGGAACTCACCACACATTCCTATCATGTGAAGGTCATTTAGGGGAATCACCACAAGCCTCATCACAATTTATAGTCCTAGGAGTTGGATTCATTTTAGGTGAGAAAACCTTTAAACCTAGAATCATTCTATGTGAGAGAACATTTCATGTCATGTTATATTCATGCATAATACCATATCTAGAATTCTACATAAGACATTGGTATCCTCATGAGTCAAGGGAATCTATCACTTCACATATTCAAGAATTTATTTGGTAGATTTGGTAGGCAAAGGTTGTCCACCATAACTCTATCCATTGAAGCTTCGAATATCATTTAGAGTTTACTCTCAAAGCCTTAGCACATCTTGATCATCACATTGGCTTTACTCTCAAAACCCTAGCGATCATCATTCATGACTACAAGACTTATACTCAAAATTTTACTTCTTATTAGCTTCATTATACCTAGATTTCAAGGTATTCTAATCACATCCCTCATTATTAGGTGATTTTAGTCACAATTGATCATAAAGGTTCAATTTCATCTTTACAAGTCATGATCCCTCATATTCAATAAAGTCTAGTTCAATTTATGATTATATGTTCCTAACATTGAACAATTACTACATATGACACTGATTTAAGAAGATCACCTATGAACCTTCAATTTCACTTCTAATGGCATAAACCCATAAAATATCACATTTATTAAATAGGCTAGGGTTAACCATAGAAATCACATGAATTCATCATAATATCATAATTCAATGTTAATACAATCATAATTAGGTATTATCCACTAGATTGGAATCAGATCTAAACCCTACCCACAATGTAGAAGGAAACCCTAGCTAGAATTGGGTTTTTGACTTCACAATTGGTAGAAAACCTAGGGGGCTCTATGGGTGGAAGAAATCATAGATGATTAAGCTAACATAACTCAATTCAAAGCCCTAATCAAGCTTGAAACAATGGAGAAAATATTTCCCTCTTCCTTCTCTTCTTCTTTTTCACTTCTAGAGAGAGAATTATTTGGAGAGAATTTGGGGTTCTTTGATGAATGAGTTAATGACTTAGTTTAGGGGTCTTATTAGGCTTATATAGGGGGTTTAAAAACTAACTAACCGACCTCCCTTAACCCCTAGTTAATTACTAATTAACCTCTAAGTCCCCTAACTAAAAACTAAACTTGAAATTCTGCCCCAACTCACGAACCACCCACCCACGGCCGTGGGTGGGTCCATGATCCATACTGCACCTTCGTAGGTGAGGTACTAAGGCTCAACATTGCAGGCTTCTGCAGAACTTGACCCACGACCCCAACCCACGGGGTGTGGGTCCATTCACGGCCAGTAGGTGGCAATCATGAGTGCTGCCTATTTTGACAGCTTTTAGGGTTGTTTTGAGGTCCACTTCAAGGACCCCTTGGGTGGTCCTTGGGGGGTCATACCTTGACGCCCTAACCCTTAAATCTCCATACTAAGTTTGAGAATCATTTTTACGACTTTTAATCCTCATACCACACTCCAAAACTCTTACGATAAGCCCTAGAACTCTCTAGTTCAACTTACTAGTTTTCGAGACGTAACACAACATGTCCAAAAAGGGAAAGTACATGAAAGGAACTACAACATAGGAAAAATCTATCCTCGAACCATGAGGACTCACCAACAAGCTCGGAAGATACACAAGTCCAAGCTTTAGCTACTAGAATGATCACCTCGAGAATCGGACCCTACACTTGAGGAAAGTGTAGGAAAAGTAGGCGTTAGTACAAAAAATGCACCAAGTATGATAGCCATGCATAAAAAAATTGAAAACATGCAAAAAGGGACATTTCATTTGAAAGCATGAAATTTACCAAGTTTAAACATCATCATAAAGATAGTGGAAAAGCATAAGTTATAAACATAGTCAACATAGTCATCATCATCTTTAAAACCTTGAAAACTCATATAAAAGCTTCTCGAGTAACCATAGTTCATAATTCATATTTTTGTCCTTGTTAGTGTGGGAATAAGCCATAACCGACATGAGACCATGTGAGTTATACATGGTCCCCCGGTGTTACCCACACTGAAAAGAGGTGTCCTATTTGCCTAAGGTAGAACCATACTTTAGCTTAGGTGGATCCACTAGCTAAATAACCTATGGGGGCATTTAGTTTATGGGATCAGGAGATTGCTACTAGAAACCCGGACTCAACTTGCATAAAAGGTCTCTATCTCATGAGACATACTTTGGGAACCCAGACTCAACTAGTTTAAAAAGATCCCATTGGAAAGTCGGACTCAACTAGTGTAAAAGCTTCCATCCCATATTCAATATCCACTTAGTGCTAAGCATTAATTCCCACGAATTACATATTAAGTCTTGACTTAATTCATATTAATGTTTAGTTAACCATGTTTAGATTGTTGGGATATATAGTATTAACCATATGTTTAGATATAATATTTATTATGAAATAAATATTTACTCAGTTTTAATAGCTGTCTATTTACTTATATAGTAAATGATTTAGTGTATAGAGTTTTAGCTTATACACAGAGAATTAAATCATCGGTTCTTATAAGTATAAAGTTTTTTTTGTTCACAATCTAGTATGGAAATTGGACATGTCATCGGTACGATTGTAGCATAAGATTATATATAATTTATCTTGGTTATCGAAATGGTATAGTTCCAAGTTCTTGTGCTAGTGTATTTTGTATGTATTGAACGGGACCGAGTAGAGCTAGTTGTTTTAGACTGATTGACAAAAGCATATTCTCTAAATTGTTAAATGTACATATATTCTTAATCCTGATATAACTTTTATGATCTGTATATATTAATTATTGTTTTGATTTATTAAAAGGTGAGATTCTGAAATGGGTCAATATGCCTGGTAGATTGGATGATAATAATATATATTGGTGAAATAATTAGTTAGTTGATGTAATCCGTGTCTCGTTATAGAGATTGATTGATATGCCTTTTTCGAGAAATTCATAAGTTTTCATCGTGTCCAACCTTGCAAGTGGATTTATGGATTCGACACATGAAATAAGTTAAGTAGTGCTCTACAAGAAATTAATCATTGAATTAAATTTGCCAGTAATTTAATTTATTGATTAATATCTGTAATATTAACATGGGGAATTACATAAGTTTTTAATTGGGAATTTTGAAATATAAATAGAGGAGTGCAATTACGAATTTCTAGTGGAATGATTTATAATTTATTATGGTAAGAATAAATTCAAATTAATTATTTGAATTATTTCCATAATAGGAAGCCTCAGTAATTAATTATGTGGTCACTACAGTGCCCATATTTAACTAGAACTCAGAATCCTATTTCTAAGGGAAAAAGGAGAGTCATATGTGGATTTGGTTTTAAAAAGAAAACAGACGTGTTTTTTTTGGAAGAAAAATTACGTGTGTATTGGTTCTCCTCTTTGGACTGGAAGAAATCTCTATAATTAGGGATTCTTGTAACCCTAGAATGATTGAAGGTTTTCGTTCATGCTTGCCCACCCAAGTATTGAGAGAGTTTAGATGTGAACATGAGATCACTGTAGAAGATCATAGTTGTTGTCTTACTTGGGGATTCACTTGAAGGTATCTGCTCACGCTTCAAGAGGTATTTATCGAATTAAATTTCAGCAAGATTATGTGTTCTAACATAAATGGTATTGGTTATCTATTATTCATGTAAGTAGTAAGATTCTGGTATGCTTCAGTTGTGCATATAGTTTTCCAAGAGTCTGGTTCTATTAAATTTTTACTATTTAATATTTATGAAGGGTAAAGTAGTAAATTACTATCGTCTCAATGGGTTATCGATTTACCCAATAACCCACTACTAAAAACTGATATCAAATTGATAACCCAATATTTTTTTTATAAATCCATTAAAAGTCTGTCAACCCAATAATCTAGTAATATTATTTTTGGTTCATTTATTGATCGGTTTGATTTTTGCATACCCCTAGCAATATGTCATTTTCTTGCATGGGTTAAGTCCAATATGTATCTCTGGATTTTAATTGGTATCTCAACGTAGTGAATTAGATGTCATTGTCACGACTAAAATGACACAAGCAAGAAATCAAGAAGGTTCTAATTGGTAGCTAGCCCTAGAGATTATGTAAATGCATGGATGATCGGCTAATAGTCATCCATGAAGCGATTAAAAAGTAATGATCATGATTTTATTCCATGACAAAACTTGATGATTGTGATTATGCGTAGGATATTGCCTGAAAATGCGAAAGTGTGAAGTGTACTTTTTTGTATGACTATGAAATTGTAATCCGAGAAAAGGCCATAAAAAGATTAGTGTGTTAGTTTAGAAATGATTTGTAATTTTGTTAAGTTGAGTTGGTGTTAAATTTTTAGGCATGTATTTTTCATGGATAAGGAACAAGGATGAATACTGATAGTAGGAAAACTCTGATTTAAGGACAGTCGATATTGGTTGGGAACCATAGGGAAAAATGGCTATTTTTGTATGATAGCGAGAATGTGATATGATGAACAATTTTTCTAAAGTTCTACAAGAGTGATTTTATGTTAAGGTGGTGCGAGATTCTTATTTATGCATTGTTGGAGCTAGTCTTGAGGTATCATTTAAGACAATGATGGAATTTCAAGAATAAACGTTGATAATGAGGATTGAGAAATGACGGAACCTTGCGAAAAATTTCAATTTCTAGGCTCACCTCGTCGGGGCCACCATAGCGAGGCTGGCCAACTATGGTGATCCTGCTATGGCGGGATTTTTTTTGCTATATAGGAGGCCACTGTAGTGGCGTTTTTGCTGCTATAGCAGGAAGGGCCGGACATAATGTCGGCCATGTCTTCCCTTGATTTATTTTTAATTTTCGGGTTGTCTAAAATCATAATACATATGGGAACCACAACAAAAACAATGAAAATTGTTTAGAACATATCCTAATATGCATATACGATGAATAATGATAGAAACCAACATCCATGTGCTAAAACAATGTTGGTGTCCTATTACCCATGAAAGTATGAAATATCGTAGTAAATAGACCATTTTGATCCATTTTCTTATAAACCCAATAATTTGAATATGTGTGTGATGCACCCTCCCCCCCTTATTTAATTAATTAATTTAATTTAAATACTACTAAAAGACTGGTTTAACTCGACCCAAAATGTTTCACCTACCAATATAATTGATATTTTTTCTTTTTCTTTATTTTTCCATTTCTCACCTTTTTCTCTTTATTTTTCCATTTCTCACCTTTTTCTCTTTATTTTTTTCCATTTCTCAGCTTTTTCTCTTTATTTTTTTCCTTCTCAAATTACGCAGGAAATTGAAAATTATCAACTTAGTTTCCTTCATTTTGTATTGAAAGTAAGTCTTTATGTTTACATCACATTTTCATACGCAATTTCGGATCATTCTCGTCGTTATAAATATGATTCCAGATTGCATTTGACAATATAAAAAATAGTTTCCTTCAAAACCCAATCACAAAGATAACTTGATTTCTCAAATTTTAAAGAAATTAAACCTTGAACAACTGGTAATTAACAAGAAGTTAGAATGTTCTTACCTTTTTGGGTTGATTTCGTTCAAGAGAGGAGATTATTTATTTTTTAAAATATTTAATGGTTTCTTAGTAAGAATTGGGAAAGATGATGTATTTAAAGTGTAAGTAATTAAATAATAGAGAAAGAATTGACATGTAACGCTTTTAAATTCGTTTTGAAAGAAAAGTTTCTCATTCATGCTCGTTATCTGCAAACAAACATAGGGAGAAAACGATTCAAAATGATATATTTACAAAGGTATTTAATACTTTTGTGGGGTGATAGGACGACCACTGTAACACCCCGTATCTGGAAAAGGGAAATGAACCAAATTTTTGGAAGTTGCAGGTGCAAGCCACGGAGGCCAACCACGGCTCGTGGGTTGAACCACAGACCGTATGAGGGTCCATGGGTTGGCCACCCTGCCAAGTGACTTGAGGTGCAGGACCACGACTCAACCTACAGACTGTAGGTCAGACCATGATCCGTGGTCGAGGTTCTTGGTTTGATGGACAAAAAAACTAGGTTTCTGATGACCAACCACGGTCCACCAGGACGGGCCGTGGGTCAGACCACGGTCCATCTTTTGGATCCGTTGGTGGTCACCTAGAAGTTATTGTTAGGGGCAGTTGGGTCTTTTCCTAATTATTTAGTTCCTATACTACATAGTTTTACCCTTCCCTAAGACCCTTATATAAGTATTTTCAACCCCCAAATTAATCCATTTATTTAGTTCCTATACTACATAGTTTTACCCCTCTAAACTCACAAAAGAAGAACTCTCCAAAATATTTCTCTCTCTAGAAACTTGAAGAAGAAGAAGATTCAACCTAGGGTTTCAAGTCAAAGTCTCAATTCCTCCATTGAAGGCTAGTTTTGGATTCAAGGTATGATAGTTTCCATCCATGGATTCCTTTCATTCATGGAGTTCCCAAATCCCTCTATTTCAAAAGGTAGAATTCCTCAATTGAGTTAGGGTTTCTTCAACTATCATGGGTTCTCTTCATTATTGATTTAAATGATTGAATTATGATCTCTTATGAATGAATTGATGAAATATGATGATTTTATAATGATTTGCCCATGAACCCATGTAATCCCTATGTTTTCAAGTTATGAATCATATGATATGGGATTTGATCTTCAATGAAGAGTTTTATGAAATTGAGCATGTATTGCAAGTTTTACATGTATTTATGATGAAATCCATATCCAACCCATGCTTTCTAAGCATTGATGATTGAAAGTGGGTTTTGAGCCTCAAGAGGTAAATTATGGACATGCATTGTTTTATGAAATCCATGCAAATGTTTTAAGGGTGCTTTGAGAGTAAAGTACCAATGATGATGTTGTGTTGTGAAAAGGATATTTTCATAAACACATAATAACATGATGTGAAAGGTTTTCTCACATAGGAGGATTCTTAGGTTGAAAGGCTTGCTCACCTAATTGAATCAAAGAGTAAGAGTTATCCTAATGAACTAGCTTGGCTTGGTTGTCCAAGGGCACCTTTCCATGAATAATGAAGTCAAGTAAGAAATGACTATTCTGTGGGATTTATGCTTAGCACCGAGTGGATATTGATGATGAGATGAAATCTCTCTCGTTAGTAGATGTCAGGTTTTTAGAAGCAATCTCATGAGATGGAGACTCCCCTGTTAGTAAATGTCGGGTTTCTAGTAGCAATCTATTTATCCCTTAACTATGTGCCCCCATAGGTTTATTAGATAGTAGATCCACCCAAGCTAGACGTTCATTCTCCTTACCTTGGCAAGTAGGACAACCCTTTTCGGTGTGGGAAACACTAGGGATCATGTTATAGCTCACATGGTCTCTATGTCGGTTAAGGCTAATTCCCACAAGTAATAATGAACTAAGGTTACTTCAAGAAGTATCGCATATGAGTTCAAATGTTTTAAAGATGAAGTTAGCTTGCATTGAACATGATTTATGACTTATGTATTCTAACTCTCTTATCTCATGTTTAACTTGGTCAATTGCATGTCATAAATGAAATTTCCCTTTTAGCATGATTAGAATGTTCTATGCATGGCTATCTGCCATACCCTAAGCCTACACCCTGGGCGGGACTGACACTCGAGAACCATTGTTGGCCCTAAGTGAACCCTTGGCCAGGCTTAACTCTCAGTGGAAAACTTACTCAACAAAGATAAGTTCATGAAATAACTTAGAATGTTATAAAGGAAATATTCACTGGCCAATAAGGCAACTCAAATCCTATAACAAAACAACTGAAATAAATAAGACTAATGAACTAATAATGTCTAATTGTCTATGAAGCCTCTAATACTATGAGGGATGTCAGGACAAGACCCCCGATCATCCTAACAACCGAAATAACAAAGCAATAAAAAAGGATCCTTCGGAAAGTAAGGAGGCTCACCCAATGACTCTGAAATGCTCAACTGGATCAACGAAGCGCTAGATGTTGATCCAGGTTACTTGTATCTGCATCATAAACGATGCAGGCTAAATGGCGTCAGTACATTGAATATATGAGCATGTGAGGGGAAATCTAAACATACATAAGCTTGAACTGGAATCTGAAAGAAACACTAACCTCAACTTTACTCAACTCAATGCAGAAATAAATAACAATAGAGACGCAGTTTATATAAAGCATTTAAAACAATAGATAACATCTCAAAGTATTGGAAAATATAATAATATCCCAGTTTATATAAGAATATAAAATAAACTCTATTTGGGAGATTCTCTAACCGACAACCTTCACTATGAGCTACGTGATGATACAACATCTCGCCCACACTACCAGAACTGTAGTATAACTTGTCGGGATATTGAACACCTCAACTAAGTGGATCCACTTGTCTATGCTAAAAAGCATTAAGGAATCATCTAAAAAGTATGACCCTTTTTTACCCACATTGGATACATGATTTATGGAAACTTGAGTTATTATGAACTCGTCCCCATATCAGTGCTCAAACCTATTCCCAAAATATACTCAGATCATATGTTTAAAAACATAACTCTTTCTCTGTGGTTTGAGGTTATTACTCAAAACTTATCTCTTAAAAGAGATGAAATTCAAAACTGCTCATGAAAACTCATTTGGAAATCGGTGTTTCCTCTTATCTTGATTGTGAAAACATTTACTCTTTGGGAATACTTAGTTCCCATATATCATTTTAAAGAAATGGACTTGGCTTTACTCTTTCTCAAACTCAATGCTTAAGTCCTTAAAACAATTGAAAAGGACTTTTGAAAGACTCTAAAAACTCTCTTGACTTGACTCTTAGCTCTACCTTTGTATTTGAATTATTGATTCAAGGCTTATGATCTCATGTTATAGATGATATATCGATGTTTAAACGTACCTTAGAGTGTAGAAAACAACTAAACACATAGGTACAATTCGAGGAAACTCAAACTGAAAGAAGTGGGAAAGGGTAGAGGACCTGGCGACCTTGGCGTACTGAGTGGCGCAGGGTGCCAGAGCTTGAACTACAGAAGGCTGGTTGGGGCGCACTGAGTGGCGCAGCGCCCCAAAAACAAAACTATAGACTCCTCTTGCTGGCGCACTAAGTGGCGCGATGCGCCAGCTCCCTGCCCAGAAAATCCATGAATTTTCTTGTTCGTTTTTCGACCCTAATTCATCTAGATTCGATTGATTTCTTCCCCAAACACTTATATTCAAATACCCTGTAACACCCCGTATTCAAAATAGACAAAAATGCAGATTTTGAGAAGTTGCAGGTGCAACTTACGGTCACCATCCACCGACCGTAGGTCAGACCACGGCCCGTGCTGGTGGTCCGTGGTTCACCACTGCAACCCCTCCCCAGCCAGCTTAGATAATTGGTTAAGTCTCGACTCACGGACAGACCCACGGTCCGTAGATCAGACCACGGTCCGTGGTCTGTGTCCGTGGATCAAGACCTCCTTACCCAGCCTCTGACATGAACTACGGTTGACCAGCATGGACCGTCGTTCGATCCACCGTCCGTAGGTCTGACCGTAGATCGAAGGTTAGCAGCCAGTTAGCGGAAAATTCTGATGGGTCAACTTCAGATGGTCATAACTTTTAGCACAAAATGAATTATGTGTCCCATACCTATGTTTAGATAGATAATTGAATTATCTTTCCAACGCCACCGAGTTTGCTAAATTCCGACCTACGAGTAAAAAGTTATGCCTGTTTTAGTAAAGACCTGTCGGGCAGACTCGACCTACGGACCCAATCGACGGACAGTCGATTGATTGACGAACCGTCAGTAAGGTCCGTCAGTCACTCCGACAGCAGCTAATTTAAGGGTCTTTTGGTCTTTTCCTATTTCGTTTAACCCCTAAGATACGTCGTTTAGACCCTAAATCATGAGGTTTTAATTAGTTTAAGCCTAGAAACATAACTAGAACTTACCTAAGTCAAATTCATTAATCAAAACTTAGAAAATTAGAAGCAAGAAGGGAGAAAAAGGTCAAGAACCCTAGTTCAAGAACGTAGCAAGTATCCTTCAGTTCCAGCCTCGAAATCGAAAGATTTCTCCGTGGAATTCGTCACCAGGTATGTGGGATTTCACTAATGGGTTCCTTTCGCCCATTAGGTCCCTAGAATTCAGTCAGATTCTTGATTCCATGATTATGAACAGACCTAGGGTTTCTAGAATTACAGCAGATCATCATGAATTAGTTATTTAAATGTTCCAAATCAGATTATCTTGTTATTGCTCAGTTTATCGCATGAATTTCAGAACCCTAGCTATGTATTTCTTTAGTTCTTGAATTACACATGCTAGGTCAGATATTTCAGTATTCAGTT
>NC_064284.1:22925127-23072525 GCF_019186545.1 Solanum stenotomum
CATTCTCAGTTTGCATGTTCAGTTCGAGCTATCCAGTATTTACAGAAATTCAGTCATAACCAGTTAACCACTTAATTCATTGGGAGTAGCATAATACCGAGTTGGACTAGGGTTTCAGCGTACCCATATAGTCCCAGAACTACGAGCCACGTAGGTGTAAGTCCCCTCTGTGGGCAACATCAGTTTAGTGATCACGCCAGCATGCCTCTATACCTCTGGCAGGGTATATTGGGTCCTCTCGATGGGGCGTATACATCGGACTCCACATTTAGCTCATGTGGTTTTATGTCGGTTATTAGTAGCTCCCACAGTTCAGTCAGACTCTATTGCATTGACCACATTTACAGTTCAGTTAGTATTCAGTCTCAGCATGTTATAAATTTGGTCATTGCATCAGTTAGCTCAGTATCCAGTATATTCAGTATCTATATCATGTTCAGATTATTTCATTGCTTTATTGCTTTGTTCAGTTATATGTTCTTTCAGCTTTACTCTATCATGCATGCTCAGTACCTTTCAAGTACTGACGCATACGTGCGCTACATCTTCTCGTGATGTAGGTTCAGGTTCTCAGCATCCAGATCACGCTTAGATCGATTCCCGATCTTCAGTTCAGCAGAATCAGTTGGTGAGTCCTCATTCTTCGGGGACAATAGTCATGAGTTTCTTTTCAGTGTTTTAGTCTTTAGTTTCAGTTTTGCTAGATTTAGTTGGGGCATATCCCAACATTTCTAGTCAGTTTAGAGGCATATTTCAGACATAGTTAGATTCAGCTTAGTGTTTTGAGTTTGATATTTCTTTTGTATTAAACTCTCAGATTCGCTACATTCAGTTATAGTATATGGGTATTCCCCATCCTTCAGTTTATTTATGATTTAGCTTCCGCACAGTTTCTATTATTCAGATTATATTTAGTATGCTCATGATCATGCCAGCAGGGTTAGCTTGGGATCACTTGTGGTCCTAGGTCCCGTGTCCGCGTCTCGGGGGTAGCTCGGGGCGTGACATACCCAACCAAAATGTTCAAGAATCTACTCAAAAAAAACCTCAAATCTTACGCAATTAACTCAAGAACTCCTCAAAACCTCAACAATCAAGAACTCAATTACTCTACTTTCAAGAACATAAATATGCTGAATTAAATCATGATTGGCACTTGGGTGAATGAACCCAATGTTATGTGAACTCACATACATCTTAGGGATTAACCCTTGGCCAAATCCGCAAGCGAAATCTCAAGAACGCAATGAAACCTTGGCTTTTCTCTTCTCTCAAAGACCTAGTGTTAATTTGGAATGCGAAAACTGAACCAAATCAGTTTAGACCCCAAATAAATTATTAAAAACGAAATAACTTAATTGGGTAATGAAAAGACCAAAATACACCTCTTAAATCCGGGTGAATTTCCTTATCCGGACATCCCAACTTCAAATGGGCATATCTCACTCATACGAGATCAAAAATTAGCAAACTCGGTGGTGTTGGAAAGGTAATTATAAGACCTTCCATTTGATATCTTCTAGACCACTTAACTCACCTTGTGCTGAAAGTTATGGTCGTTTGAACTTGACACAAACTGATACTTAGCATATCTTATCAATATTTCCAAATTTAAGCTTTCCAAAAATGGTTTATTCCTATTTTTAGTTTCTTTCTAAGGCGGGATATTACACTATAATACTTGGTACATTGTTTTGTACTAACATATACTTTTGCCTACATTTTCTCAAATGTAGGGTCCGAGAGTATCACGACCCGAGCCTAGACCCTGAACGTGACCGGCAATCGAGAACCGTTGTTGGTCCCCAAGCGAACCCTCATGCTGGCTGAATACAAGTGGAAGACTAACTCAAGCATACATCAGCTTAAAACTAAATTAAATTCAATGAACTACAATAGTGAACTTTAAGAAAGTCTAAACAATACTCACAAGAAAGTAAATACAGAAAACTCTTCAACTTTGTCTATCTATGAAGCCTCTACTATTACAGAAAGATATCTAGACAAGGCCCACGACATCTCAAAACTACAAACTTTAAGGTAAGGGTAAAGTCCTCTGGAATATAAGAAGGCTCACCAAACCTAACTAGAATATCACATGACCTCAACGAAACGTCTATTGATGTTCCTGAATATATGTTTCCGCATCATTAAATGATGCAGGCCAAATGTCTCAGTACATGAAATGTACGAGCATGTAAGGGGAATTCTAAAGCATAAACATAGGCTTGAACTTGATAAAAAGGAAACATACTTACCTCTTCTCAACTTACTCAACTAAACTCAACCCAAAGAAACATTGTTCAACTCGACTCAGAGAAAATAAGACTCAACAGAATAAGGAGATATTCAACTTAGTGAAAGAAGGAACAACTCAATAATAAGATACTCGACTCTGTATATTCAACTCAATATAAAGCAGCAATAAAAGATACAATAGATGGAAAGCTTTTAAAACAGTAGAAAGCAACTCAATTTATTTAAAAATACAATAATAACTCAGTTTGTATGAAAGGATACAAAATAACTATGTTTGTATATGAAAATACAAAATAAACTATGTATATAAGAATACAAAATATCTCTGTGGGAGTTTCTGTAACCGACAACCATTACTATGAGATATGTGGTGATACAACGTCTCGCCCACGCTACCAGAACTGTCATATACCTTGCCGGGGTATAGAACCTCTTAACTAAGTGGATCCACTAGTCTATGCTAAAAAGCATTAAGGAATCATCTAAAAAGTTTGACCCTTTCTACCCACGTTGGCTACATGGTTTATGGGGGCTGTGAGTTGTCTAAACTCTCCTCCATATCGGTGCTCAATACTACTCCCAAAATATAACTAGCTCAGATGTTTAAAATCATAACTTTTTCTATGGTTTGAGATAATTACTCAAAAATCTATCTTTTAAACGAGATCGTACTCAAACTGCTCAAAACTCTATTGGAAATCTCAGTTTCCTCTCATCTTAAATGTGAAAATAATTACTCTTGAAAATACTTCGTTCCCATATATCATTTTAAAGAAAATGAACTCAACTATGCTCTTTCTCAAAAAAACATTTCAAAATCATACTATAATATGATCATTGATGACTCGGAAAGTCATATTGAATAAATATTGATGGTATATCTAGATACCATACTGCTTATACATTGATGGCGTACTCGGTTGTCATACTAATCATGTTTTAGAAAACTCTTTTCTCAAAACTCATCTTTATTTTCTTAAAACTCAGTTTAAGAACTCAAGTGTTGGCTTTAAAAAAAAAGCTTTTTTAAAATTTATAACTCAAATCACATGGTTCATGTGGAATTATGAACATGAACGACTCAACTTAGGGATCTTAATAGAAATAAAGAACATCAGTACTCAGAACTCAAGACTCTATGATACTACTCATCTCTAGACTACACAACTCATAAGGTTCATGCAGAATTATGTGCATAAACAACTCAAATCAAGGACTTCATGGGTAGCATATAATAGTCCCACGATTAGGATTATAATCTCAAAGATATTTGAAATTCAATACTCAAGACTTAGAACTTGAAGATACTCTTCCTCTCAAAGATACTCAACTTATGGAGTTCATGCGAAATTTATGGGCATGAACGACTCGACTCGAGGGTCTCCATAACAATATGGAACTCATGTATATGACTCTTCTCATTCTCATACTTACTTCCTCAAAACTTAGCTCAAGTCGGCAGTTGATCTCAAAGGATTCACAATTGAACTTAAAGACTTTCTTAAACTCTACTCTAAACTCTTTCTTGAATTTGAATTATGAATTCAAGAGTTATGATTCATGATATGAAGGATCTCAATAACAATATAGGAATTCGATGATTAGGAATAGAACTTTTAAAAGAAACATGAACTCAAGAACTCAAAATCAACTTATCTCAACAATACTTAAATCTAGAGGTAGAATCCTAGATTTCTCTTTTACTGATTTGAAAGTAGATGTAGGGCGTGAGGACGAACTAGTATAATACTATGATAGCCTAACATACCTGGAAGAACAAGTTTCGTTAAGAATCTTGAAGAAGAACTTGATTAGAAGCCTTGAAACCCTAGCTTGAAGGTAAACGATCAAGAAAACCTTTCTTGAGATTCTTGAATTAGTTTCTTGAAATCTCTATGGCCCAAAATTATGATTTTCATTAGTGATTCATAATTGTATGGAGGAATTTGAGTTGAAAAAAATGGAATTCTTGGAAAAATACTTTCCTTGAAGAACAATCTTGAAAAAGATTGAAAGAATCTTGAATGTAGTCTTCTATACTTTGATTTTTTTTCCTTAGAGTTTTGCCCTAGGGTTTGAGAGAGAAGAGAACGATGGATTAAAAGAATCTGATTGTTTTGAGCCTTTTATTAGTCAAGAAATTCGTTTAGGATTTTCTTGGAGGTAAAAAAACTTAAACAAAACTTTTTAATGTTTTCCCGTCGACTAATTCGTAACACTGTATAGGTTACTAACATAAGTCATAACTTTTTACTCAGAAATTGGATTGACGCGAAATTAGTGGCGTTGGAAAGTAGATTCAAATACCTTTAATTTCATAGGTTATAATTCACGTAACTCTTTATATTCTAAGAGATATGATCATTTAAAGTTGACCCAAGTAGAATCTTACATCAAAACTTAATCGATAAGGAAACTTCAAAAACACTTATCAAGAACTCATCAAGAAATCAAATTGCTTAATATTTATGGATAGATTCGCAAAAGAAGCTCATTATTGGCGTGTGGGTGAACGAACCCAATATTATGGAAGCTTACATACCTCAAAGAACTAGGTTCTTGGCGAAATCTTGAATTTCTTGAACAAACGCTTGAAACTTTGAATTTTTCTCCTCTTGAACCTTCTCTCTAAAACCCTAAATGCTTTTGGGGATGAATGAAACCGATTTTAATCAGTTTAGACCCTTAATTAGGTGAAATTCTCATTTAGAATAAGTGGGGGTAAGGAAAAGATTAAAATACCCCTCTTATTTTCGGGTAACTTTCCTTAAATTGACAACGTGACTTAAAAATGTCATATCTCCCTCATACGAACTCAAAAATTAACAAACTCGGCGGTGTTGGAAAGATAATTCAAACACCATTTATTATCTATCTAGTAGCCCACCTAATTCATCTTGTACGAAAAGTTATAGTCGTTTTAACTTGACCAAAACTCATAACTTAAGCATAGCTTGAAAATTTTCAGATTTTACTACTTCCAATTTAGTTCTTTTTTTGGAACTCAAGGTGCTACATATAGAGACCTTAACACTCATAAAAATTTTAATTTCTCGGTAGAATCCAACTCACAATGAACGATGATTCGAGTCTTTGCTTAGAAAATTTCTAGGGTGTTACATTATCTCCCCCTTAGGATCATTCGTCCTTGGTATGGAATGGGGTTACTCTTACTAAAGTTTGAGTCTAATGGTATGCTCTTACTATATTCAAGCTTAACCCAAATCCTTAGGTTTAGGTTCTATACCTCACTATAGGGAATCTCATTCCAAGAATATTACTCTTTACCACCACATTGGGCTCATATCAAGAACCACTTATAGTTTAATAACACCACATTCAAGCTTGGTACTCTAACAACTCCATGGACTCCTACTAACCAACTCCTTCGAAACCACCTAAGGGCTCTCATTTAAATATTTCTCATTGTAAAACTTTATCTTCATCTTCCTCCTAATTTATGACCTTAGATGGAATTATCACACCATGACTATCACGATAAGAACATCAACCTCATCTTTCTAACATCACTCCATTACTAAAAGGACCTCCGAAAGGACATCTCCCATACTCTTTGGAACTCATTACTATCTTACTCTCAAACACTTGACTTGATTTCTCATCTTTTCATCTCCCCCTTAGGTCTAAAGCTAAAACTTGAAGCTATGGACCTATTCCATCATCTATAACTGGTCTACATTTTCTTTTCCTATAACACTCAGGAGAAGCTTATCTCATGACTACAGAACTTTCCATAAACAGGTACTGAGACTTCTCTCTGAGGTGTTTTTGTTATCCTCAGAATACCATGGGGTTTCCCTCTTCAAAGTTCATAGGCCTAGCGTGGGTCTATCACCTCATGAATACTCTGCTATCTAATTCCACACATACACTTAGTCTTCTTTAACATGTTGACACATCGATATCAACTCTATTCTGGTTAACAATAAAATCTAACTTATCTTGACTAGTAACTATCCCTCTTTCTACACATAAAGGAACTCATCATTTAAAATTAACTGGGTGCATGACTATAATAACATAGTGTGCCTCATCGCTATCTCCCTTTCTTAGATTACTAAACCTTTGCATACTTTCCTTTAACTCTGGGCTCTTTCACTGCTACTGCTCATGATCTCGAAACTCATACTACCTTTTTGGGTGAAAATACTACCCAAGCTCTAAACATACTTTATCATAAGGATTTCAGCTGAAACAAGTCTTAGAGAAGAAAGTAGAACTCATTTTTAGCTCAAATGCACGATTCATATGAATATGGGTGCATTCCTCTAAAACTGAACACTTACTCACTCATGGGATTCTCTCAAGCCCCTCTGGAATCTCATGACTTCCTCAAGACTATTGTTAAGAGAAACTCATCAATAAAGGACTGAGTTTGCTTTTCAACCACCTCTTGTATGAGAGGTAGTCGAAGGGATAGGAGAACGCACGAGTTAGAATAAGTCTCTAGGACATAGATCTATTGCACGATAATGAATATGAAAGAAGGGAAACTTTTCCTAAATGTCTGTAGTCACTTATTTATAGAAGTGGGGCCCTCACAACCATAAATAAGATCCTACTTGACACGGCTTCATAGACACCCTAGGAGACTTGAACTGTGGACTCTGATACCAAGTTTTTCACGACCCGAGCCTACACCCTGGATGTGGGCGGCACTCAAGAATCATTGATGGTCCCCAAGCGAACCCTCATCCTAGTTGACTACAAACAGAAGACTAACTCAAGCATACATAAGCTTAAAACTGAATTAAATTCATTGAACTCCAATAGTGAACTTTAAGAAAGTCTAAACAATACTCAAAAGAAAGTAAATACAGAAAACTCTTCAACTCTGTCTATCTATGAAACCTCTATTATTACTGAAAGATATCGGGACAAGACCCACGACATCTCAAAACTACTAACTGTAAGGTAAAGGTAAAGTCCTCTTGAATATAAGAAAGCTCACCAAACCAAACTGGAATATCACATGACCTCAACGAAACGTTTGTTGATGATCTTGAATACCTGTATTTGCATCATGAAACGATGCAGGCCAAATGGCTCAGTACGTGGAATGTACGAGCATGTAAGAGGAATTTCTAAAGCATAAACATAGGCTTGAACTTGATAAAAAGGAAACATACTTACCTCTTCTCAACTTACTCAACTGGAAGAAACATGGTTCAACTAGGCTCAGAGAAAATAACTCAATCTATTTAAGAATACAATAATAACTCAGTTTTTATGCAAGGATACAAAATAACTCTGTTTGTATATGAAAATATAAAATAAACTCTATGTATATAAGAATACAAAATAACTTTGTGGGAGTTTCTCTAACCGACAACCATCACTATGAGCTATGTGATAATACAACATCTCGCTCACGCTGCCAGAACTGTCATATACCTTGCTGGGGTATAGAACCTCTTAACTAAGTGGATCTACTAGTCTATGCTAAAAAGCATTAAGGAATCATCTAAAAAGTATGACCCTTTCTACCCACGTTGGCTACATGGTTTATGGAAGTTGTAAATTGTCTAAACTCTCCCCCATATCGGTGCTCAACACTACTCCCAAAATATAACTAGCTTATATGTTTAAAAACATAACTTTTTCTATGGTTTGAGATAATTACTCAAAAATCTATCTCTTAAAAGAGATGGTACTCAAACTGCTCAAAACTCTTTTGGAAATCTCAGTTTCCTCTCATCTTAAATGTGAAAATAATTACTCTTGAAAATACTTCGTTCCCATATATCATTTTAAAGAAAATGGACTCTACTATGCTCTTTCTAAAAAAAAAACATTTCAAAATCATATTATAATATGATCATTGATGACTCAGGAAGTCATACTGCATAAACATTGATGGTATATCTAGATACCATACTGCTCATACATTGATGGCATACTCGATTGTCATACTAATCATGTTTTAGAAAACTCTTTTCTCAAAAATCATCTTTATTTTCTCAAAACTCAGTTTAATAACTCAAGTGTTAGCTTTAAAGCAAAGCTTTATAAAATTTATAACTCAAATCACAGGGTTCATGTGGAATTGTGAACATGAACGACTCAACTTAGGGATCTTAATAGAAATAAAGAACCTCAGTACTCAGAACTCAAGACCCAACGATACTATTCTTCTCTAGACAGCACAACTCATAAGGTTCATGCAGAATTATGGGCATGAACAACTCAACTCAAGACTTCATGGGTAACATATAATAGTCCTATGATTAGGAATATAATCTCAAAGGGATTTGAAACTCAATACTCAAGACTTAGAACTTGAAGATACTACTCCTCTCAAAGATACTCAACTAATGAAGTTCATGCGGAATTTATGGGCATGAACAACTCGACTCGAAGGTCTCCATAACAATATGAAACTCATGTATACGACTCTTCTTATTCTCATACTTACTTCCTCAAAACTTAGCTCAAATTGACAGTTGATCTCAAAGGATTCACAATTGAACTCAAAGACTTTCTTGAACTCTACTCTAAACTCTTCCTTGAATTTGAATTATGAATGCAATAGTTATGATTCATGATATGAAGGATCTCACTAACAATATAGGAATTCGATAATTAGGAATAAAACTTTTAAAAGAAATATGAACTCAAGAACTCAAAATCAGCTTTTCTCAACAATACTTAAATCTAGAGGTAGAATCCTAGATTTCTCTTTTACTGATTTGAAAGTAGATGTAGGGCGTGAGGACGAACTAGTATAACACTATGATAGCCTAACATACCTGGAAGAACAATCAAGAAAACCTTTCTTGAGATTCTTGAATTAGTTTCTTGAAATCTCTATGGCCAAGAATTATGATTTTCATTAGTGATTCATAATTGTATGGAGGAATTTGAGTTGAAAAAAATGGAATTGTTGGAAAAAGACTTACCTTGAAGAAGAATCTTGAAAAAGATTGAAAGAATCTTGAATGGAGTCTTCTACTTTGATTTTTTTTACTTAGAGTTTTGCCCTAGGGTTTGAGAGAGAAGAGAATGATGGATTAAAAGATGAAAATCTAATTGTTTTGAGCCTTTTATTAGTCAAGAAATTTGTGTAAGGTTTTCTTGGAGGTAAAAAACTAAAAACAACACGTTTTAATATTTTCCCGTCAGCTAATTCATAACAACACTGTATAGGTTACTAAAATAGTCATAACTTTTTACTCAAAAATTGGATTGACACGAAATTGGTGGAGTTGGAAATTAGATTCAAATACCTTTAATTTCATAGGTTTTGGCTTACGTAACTCTTTATATTCTAAGAGATATGGTCGTTTGAAGTTGACCCAAGTAGAATCTTACATCAAAACTTAATCGATAAGGAAATCTTGAATTTCTTGTACGAACACTTGAAACTTTGAACTTTTTCTCCTCTTGAATCTTCTCTCTAAAACCATAAATGCTTTTGGGGATGAATGAAACCGATTCTAATCAGTTTATACCCTTAATTAGGTGAAATTCTCATTTAGAATAAGTGGGGGTAAGGAAAAGACTAAAATACCCCTCTTATTTTCGGGTAACTTTCCTTAAATGGACAACCTGACTTAAAAAGGGCATATCTCCCTCATACGAACTCGTTAGCAAACTCCGTGGCGTTAAAAACCTTTCATTAGATATCTAGTAGCCCACATAATTCATCATGTACTAAGAGTTATGGTCGTTTTAAGTTGACCCAAAACTCATAACTTAAGCATAACTTGCAAAATTTCAGATTTTGCTATTTCCAATTTAGTTCTTTTTTTGGAACTCAAGGTGCTACATCTAGATTCCTTAACACTCAAGAAATTTAAAATTTCTCAGTAAAATCCTACTCACAACAAAGGATGGTTCGAGTCTTTGCTCAAAAAAATTCTTGGGTATACAGACAGTCAGGGTTATCAATTTTGTGGCTGGAGGTTGATGTGAGATATTTCTGAGCTTTGGTGAGTCCTATTGCTTCGAGGACGGACTTTCATTGTTGTTGTTCCTTTTCATGTATTTCTCTTTTGGAAATGAATTAGGGGCTAAGCTCAATTTCATTCTATTGGATTAGATGGATATGATGAGACAAGTGTATTAGACTTCCTCTTCACTTTTATAAAATGTTTTGGACTTGAACTATTGCATTATTCTTATTGTTCTATTTCTTATGTTATGACAGCTAAGTGGCTCGTATGGAGTCCTTCGGGTTTCTATACGCCATATTACATCTAGGGGGTACCCCTGGGTCGTGACAACCACAATGTTAAGGCGTCTTTTAGTAAATTCAGGACAACTTTTTGTGTCATTTTATGTCTTTTCTCATCTTAATATTCATATGTGTATTCAGATTCATATATCTAAATAAAATGCTCAAATATGCATTCAGTTTCAAACTTCTTAATCTTATCAAAAAAACAAATGAGGCCTTAATGGGTCTGAATATATTTCGATGATTAAGATTTATAACAAAATCGGAACATCATTAAATGTCTAGTCAAAGATTTCTATAAAGATAACAGTTCATTGATTCCATCTATTTACCGCTACCACCTTCGCCCACTATTCGCAACTACCGTCGTAGTCCCCCAGCATTATCAACAACCACTATCAAAAACCACCATCATTTGCCACATTACTACAATAAGTTGTCACCACCACAAGTAACCATTACAATCAATCACCATTACTACAACAACCACCAATCACTACCATCAATTGTCATTATGTATCGTCAATCATTGTCATTAGTCACCACCACTATTTGCTATCACTTTCATCTATCACAACTATTTGATGTCACTACCAACTACCACCATCAACCATTACTATTAATCATCCTCACAACTAATTACTACTCACACCACCACCATTACCCAACATCATTCCCAATCGGCACCCACAACCGTCATCATTAGCCATCTCCTCCACCAATAACCATATAAATGATGTTAATTATTATGTATTCAATTTTTTTACAACATTTTAATATTTAGATGTGTATTCAAATTCAAATATCTAAATATTAATACATATCTCAATATTCGAATTCTAACGTTCTAACCTTAATAAAAATAAATGAGACCTAGTTAAGCCTTGATAAGCCAAAAGCAAGAGGACGAATAAACTTTAACTCCCATGTGTGGTTAATTATACAATCATCTAAGTCATTCTACTATTTCTCTCAAGACCAAAAAAGCCATAAAAGGTAGGACATCAATCGCAATACAAGTTACGCGAGATCAAAGTTTGCACAATTAAACTAAATGGAATATCAATGGATCAAAAGGTTGAACATGAAAAGTGCACATAGATTATAAAATCATACTTCAAATATCAAGTGCAGATGTATAATTTTACTTGAGTAGTGATACGCCCAAACTACAACTCCCGAAAGAAGTATAAACGGTTGTCGTCGAATAAAGAACCTAAGTTTTAGGTTAGGATCGATCTCACGAAGAATATGATTTAGACTTAGGCTAACTTACGATTATCTACGTTCAGTCAAACTATTTCTAAAAAAAAAAAGAAAAAAAGGAAAAAAGGGGGATTTGTAAACAAAATAGATGTTTGTTAATTTGTATCAATAAGTAACAACTAAACAGGATTCACAGTTTGAATATCAATATGAGATGAAAACTAGGGCATAGGTGTTCCCCACAAGCTCTTAACGCAATATTCCTAATAATAGTAACTTTATCCTAGTGTTAACATGTAAGGTTGATAAGTTAGGTATCCCTAAGTGATTGGTCCTCCAAGTAGGGAATTTCACCACGCAACTTGGTCCGTTTATGGGTGTATGCTTTACTAACTCTTACCCTTAACCCCAGATTAGCCTTCGCACTATTAGGGTCAGGCTATTACATAGCGGCTAAACACATCTAAATATCCATTGTTTAATATCTTTCTCATTCGTTACCTCCTTGGTCCGACAAGTAAGAATGAGACGAGTTCTAATGTTGTGTACCACTAGAAAGCATTCTAAACGAAAGGATTAATAATAGATGCATCAACACTATTTTAGAATTACTTAATTATAGTCATACATTGTTAATTACTCATGGTTCACACAACCCTAGTTGTGGATTTAGCTACTCGTGTTTGAGAATTTACAATTCATGTTAGGGTTAATGAGATAACTAATGAACTTACAATTAGAATAGATGGATACTGTAATCTTGAATTGAAAATCAAACGCAAATATCATAAACAAAGCTTTGAAAATTAATTGTCGAAAATGTTTGCAAAATAACCCTCAAAATAGAAATAAAATATCCCAAAAAGTCTAACAACCAAAAACGAAAAATACAACTTATATTTATAGAAACTAAATCCTAGGAAAAGAAAGTATAGGGAAAATCCAGTCTGAGCAGTTTCGATCGATAGCAGCAAACAACGGACCATGGATCCGCCAACGGTCCGTGAGTCTCCTCTGTGGTTCAGCAGTAGGCCAAAATTTTTAGTCTTCAATTGACGGTCATCACCTACGGTCCGTAGGTCTATGCACGATCTGTCCTGTCTCTCCGTTGTTCAAGTACTGGAGCTCCTCTTCTCTGATTTAATCAACGATCAGCATCCACGATCCGTCAGTCAGACTACGATCCGTCATTAGCATCTGTGGTTCCACACTTTGGTCAGATTTCCTTGAACAATTGACCCATGGCTCCCACCTACGGCTCATGAGTGAGCTCGTAGGTTGCCAAATTCCTCCTGGTTCAACTACATTTAACTTCAACTGCTTCAAACCGATTTCCTGCAAAATTAGGGCAAAAACCATCATATCTAATAACAAAAATGCCTAAGACGCACACAAACTTCAAGTATAATGCATCAAAAATACCATACACTCACGGTACATCAAGTAGTAAATTACTACATTCTCCCGTTGCATTTATGAGAGCCACATTTACCCTTCTCTCTCTTCAAATTGCCATTTGTATCATGAACACGGACAATCCGGTGGTTGTAGTGATAAGTAAGCTCCTCTAATGGATAAATACTTTTGGAAGCGAAAAACATTATGTGAGGTACTCTTTTATCACCATGGTCATACATGACATTTTGAGCACAAAGGTTTGGTGAGCAACTATGATTGATAAATCTACCAACATTCCCATATATTGCTGCATCAATAGTAAATCCATCTTCATCCTTCCTTTTAAAAGAATTTGACTCCACTTTACTACTTGCAACCTTCCTTTTGGGGATATATTCATTGTAGTTGCCAACATCAAAGAAGTACTCATCATAATCCATTCTAATTTTGGCTTCCTTATGATCAAGCAATTCTCCAATATATTCACAAATAAAACTTCCGGGTGCAATATAATCTGATGACCTCAAACCCCATCCTTTCGATTTGGTTTTGAAAACCTCGAAATGGTACCGAAGACCATGTTGGCTAACCCTATTTTTGCAAGATGGAGGACATTTGCAATATGGACCACACTCATGAACAAGAGGCTTTGCTTTAAGAATAGAGCTTCTTGGGTTGAATGGAAACTCGCCTCCGTTCTTAGAAGCACAAGAGCACTGATCAAAAGTCGAGCATCTACTTGTGCAACTGCAACCTTGAGGCCTAATGATATAATACCAATCAGGATACTGCATGTTAGTAATGTATGTGAAAGGTGGGGGTCTCTCATCATCTATTTCATTGATAGTGAGGATTGGTATATTCTCATTCCCTTGCGACACATCATATTCCATAACAAACTTTGTCTGCATAGTAGATATTGGTGCCTTGTTAACATTTTCACAAATATGATTGACATTGACTAACTGAGTAAGTTCTTGTTGGCCAAGATTCCTCTGCAGTTCAAACTTGAAAACGTATTTTCCAGTTGGACCTCTTTCTCGCCAACACTTAGTTACAGTGTACAACCCATAGTAAATGTATTTTCCATCGATCTTTTCACCATTAACTCTTGGACGACCATAAATAACCCTCACAGAATATCCCAAATCCATTGAGTTCTTCAAGGCAAGATTATCCCTTTTAAGCTTCTGATCTTCCACTCTCGCATTAACAGATACTCTAGGATTCCCTCCTTGACCTATATAAATGAACTTTTGAGAAGATATGGTCTCATTCTTGTATAGACCAGAATCAACAATGCAAGTTGCAACATTTTTTCTATTAATATACACATAATCGATACCCCTAAAAATTTCGTGATGTAGTCCGACCATAGCAAGTTCTACCTTGAACCGGAATTGATCACCAATTTCAACTCCAGGAACATGGCCAAAGGCCCACTCAGAATTTACCCACTTTCCTTCTTTTCTCAAAATCTTTGCAGCCTCTATGTTGATATGTCTTGCTTGTTTTTCTGCATTCTTTTCTCGCAAAAGCTTAGTATATTCATCAGCAAAACGTTTGAGAGTCTCTCTAACTTGTTTTCGTTTCTGAATATGCTCATATTCAGAAATAGCGGGCAATTTAGTTTCATTTATAATACGTCCACCGTTTGAAAACCATTCACATCTTGAATAAACTGATGAAATTTTGGGAACATTCAACTTATGCTTAATCAAGACATCATGTTGTTGAACAGTGTTTCCATTGTTTTGACGAACGGATGGATGACAATTTTCAGGAAAATTGTTGGTGACATGAACTCTCATGCGCTTACATACTGATAGAGATCTAGTATCAATCATCTGATGAAGTTTCTTCTTCTGTAACTTCTTTGAGGTACTTGTTTCTACCGGCACAAATGACATCTACAAGTAGGCACAACATAAAATTCATCCTATAAATCCAGTATAATAGCAAACAATTTTACAAAAACACAAACACATTACACGATTATTAACACTGACACGACAAGGCGTTATGAATGGTTGAATCAAACTGGAAAAAAAATGTTATATCAAAGCAAAAAAAAGACACATCATGAAACAAAAAGAATACGACCTAACAAGCAAAGAAGAAGAGTAGTGAAACTCATACTAGGGCTAAAGGAGAGCAAATTTCTGAAATCGTTTGAATTGGGGGGGGGGGGGGGGGGGGGGNGGGGGGGGATTAGTGTCATAGAAAGAGGTCGAACTAGAAACAGTTAACTCTCCGCATTAAACTTATGGTCCTTATAATTAAACTTTTGCTGCAAAATAGTCCTTCAACAGAGGAACAATTTTCTCTAATGGAAGAAGAAAAGGGGTTGATGTGGTTTGACGAATTTAAAATAAATCTTCGAAATGACATTATTTCTCAGCATGTCTTAGAAGTGTTTCTCAAAGGTCTCACTCAGGGAAAATCCACTATAGTTACAGATTGGGGAAAAGCTCAAGGCGTTATTTTTATTTTTAAAAAAGTACGTATGTAAAAATAATTTATTTGAATGCACAAAAAAACAAAAAGAATTGTTAATTAAAGTTTATAAACTAAAAATTCTTGACTTTATTTTTTACCTTAACCTGAGACGGGTCCAAACAAAGTCATTTAAGCATATGAAACAATTGTAGGAAAACAGAAGGATTAACATTAAACGACATGAGAGAAATAAAACTAAACAACTTCAAAACACCAAGAAAAGAAATAACTTACTTTTAAGTATAAATCCAAGTGTTGACTTCTTAAGATCCAATTTTTTTCTCAAACCAAAAGATCCCAAAAGTATTAGAGGAAGATGGAACAAGGGTGTACCAATAGCACAATATCAAACTTCTATTTATACTAAAAATAGTGAAAGTGAAATTAGGTATGCAATTGATTTTTATTCAGATTGTGTTTCCTTACATTAATAAGTTTCCAAGTAAGTCAAGTATAAAATTGGAGAAAAAAAAAAAGTCAACTATAAAATTAGACATAATAAAGTGAAGGCTAAATTAGGTGTGCAATTAATTTTTATTCAAATTAGATTTTTTTTACATTAATAAGTTTCCATATCAAACAAGATAAGTCAAATACAAAATTAGAAAAATAGTCAAAGTGAAGGCTAAATTAGGTATGCAATTGACTTTTATTCAAATTAGATATCCTTAAATTAATAATTTTCCATATCAAACAAGATAAAGTCAAATATAAAATTAGACATAATGAAAGTGAAGGCTAAATTAGATATGCAATTGATTTTTATTCAAATTGAGCTTCTTTAAATAAATAAGTTTCCATATCTAACCATGTAAGTTAATTACAAAAAAGTGAAGATAAAATCAGATTTGCAATTATATTGACTATTATTCAAATTGTATTCTTTACATCAACAAGTTTTCATATCAAACAAGGTAATTCATATACAAATGTACCTTTTCCTAATTAATGTATCTTTTAAAATACATTAATGTTAATAAAATATTATTTTTAAAGATTTTTATGTAATTGTTTTCTTTTAAAACCCTTTAACTAATATAAAGTGAAAAAAAAAACATTTTTTTCTTTTTAATCTCCTTTTATCAATTAAAATAGAGTTACATTTTATATTTTCTTAACTAATATATGTCTTATATATAATATCATATTAATTGCATCATTATTTCTCATTTATATAATTATTAAAATATATTAGTAAAATAGAAAATATATTTATTTCTTAATCATTATTACAATTTGCCAATATATTCCTTAATTTTGAAGTTAATATGAAAAAATGGTCAGCAATAACTTCATTGATGATATTTTAAAGATATTTGGTAATGTGGAGCAATTTAATAAACTATATCGTTTTATGCATTAATCATTATAATTATTGTATCTTAACTTTAAAATCAATAATTAATAAGTGTTTATCATCCTTCGATTTCGAATATATTGAGAAATATTTTTTTTCTTTTTTATTAGAAAATTTTTATCGTTATCTAAATAAAAATAAATGATGGATTACATACATAAAAATTAACGATGGTTACAATACTTTTATTAGGAAAAAGAATGTATTAGAAAAAGGACATTTCTTTACCAAAAATAATAATAGGACATTTTTGGAACAAGCATTTTGACAATTTTCCGTATAATTTATCATAGTTAAGTAATTTAATGAAGTAAAATACATCTACTCCTCTGTTCACTTTTAGTTATCCATTATTTCAAAAATATATTTTTCACTTTTACATGTTATTTTTAACATATGAAGAAAACCAATTATTTTTTCTATATCTTATCCTTATTATTAATTGCTTATTTCTCAAATCATTTTTTAAGACCCAAATGTGACAAGTAAATATGAACCGAGACAATATCTATATCTATCTATATTACTTTAAAAGCATAAATATCCTTATAAGTACCAAATAAGTCATAATTTGTTCTTTTTATATATATTTATCATTAATTAATGTTGCACAAGTGCAAACCAAGTTCACTTAACTAGTTCTTGTAAAATCATGAAGATCATTAGAAATGTTGATTAAATCTTTTTCTTTCATTAAACGACTTTACAATAGACAACTATTATTTACTATTTTCCTTAAATAATTGTCATTTAATTATTATCTTAATATTTAAAAGTTTGAAATTAATTGAAGTTATATGACATTCTTATTAATGAGATAAATATAACATTTATTTTAACATAAATTATTTTAGAGTGTGCTTCACATATCTTTAACTGTAGCGATCTTTGGAGCTCGATGGCCCTTTACTGTCAGCTTATTTCATATTATATAAGAATGTGAAGCAAACTCTAAAATATATCTACTACATTAAGTAGTCAATTCTATTTCTGGGAAGATTCAAAATGTAGTTCTAACCCATCTCAAAATACAAAAGTAATACAGGGGAAGGAGAAGATTTTTGACCTTGTTCATGACCCGTTCAAGCTACAACGAAGTAAGAGTACCTTCGATGAACATTCAGAGCTCGGAAAAGCCATTCTTCACAGTTTTGATTCAAGCAGTCGGCAGTGAGCAACTTTCACTTCCTGAAATCTCAATAATACACAACAGTTAATAAAGAACTTCACATTGATACATCACATGACATAATAAAATAGCTTATATGTAGAAGGCACGGCATGAAGTATGCAATCATCTTTCAAGTTACTGTGTAGTAACCGTAGGAGAAGTAGCATGGCCAATGCAGCTATCATTCACCATATCAATTCCTATATCAATTCCTATACCCGGAATTTGTTGTGAGTCTCACATGATGTAACCAGTTTCCATTGCAAAGAGGACTTTTATTTGCTTGCTCTGTTTATATCATATTCTGGTTTTTCCTTGGCTTTGCCGAGGCAAGTTAATTAGGGGTCACCACGAATAGCTACTTTCTTCATTCCGAAGATCAAGAACCTCATAATCGATTGACTTTACAGAAAAATCATAAACAATAAAAGCAAGTAACTTCAAAACATGGAAATGTGGATCAAACACGACGCACATGCTCAGGATATGGCTTTGTGAATCAGTAATTTCACGAATTTGATGGTGCATTTCGGGATTTCTTATGCGGTATCTCATATTACAGGAAAAAGGGAAATGACTGGGCCTATTAGCATACTCCAATAGCAAATAGACAAGCTTTGTTTCCCTAACAACTGCATTTGGGACATGATAACAATAAGCCACAAGCACAACTTATGACAATCCACGTTTCCAGAAAATGTTCTCCGAAAATGACTTCTCTGGTGGAAGCAGAGAATACAAGTTCTAAGTGTCATTCCACATTGATTGTGTCCTCACAATCCTCCAACACATCTCATCTTCATCCACACGCCCATCACCCTACCAGCCCTTACATTTTAAATACCTACTACACCCTTAGTTTGATGTAGAAGACAAAATTATTGCTTAATAGAAGTAGAGCATGAAGGGAAAATGACTAACGATATCCTCGAGCAATATGGTTTAAAGACACCCTTTACATATGCATTGTTTATATTTGAGATAACAAACAAAATTCAATAGAATGTGACGGAAATGCACAAAGTGCAACTCTTACAAGTCATTTGTTGATTAATTGTTGTTCACCTGAGTTTTTCCAGCCTTCCTTTTTGTTGCATTCTTTCTCCCTTCTGCAGATAAAGGACAAACTAGGCTTTCAACGTAGATTTCCGCCAGACGCCAACCGTCAAAGTTAAAGTTAATAACCTTTGAATATCTGAAAGAGTCATCCTTTGGATTGTATGTCATGACGTTACTTTTTTGATCAAGTGAAGTAGAATATGTCATGACTTTACTAGATCCAAAATTTCGTTACTTTTTGATTAAGTGAAGTAGAATATGTCATGACTTTACTAGATCCAAAATTTCACCTTTATTTGATATGCAAGAGGGTGGAAACAGCATATAATCATAATCCACAAAAGGATCATCTGGATACTCGATAGTTAACATCTTTGTCCATGATTCTTTAATCCCATACACCTTCATAACCCAAACATCTACATGACTAACCATATTATCACAAAAGATAGAAAAATCACTTCCAAACACTCCAAGACTCAAAGAAAAATGTCCTATTCCATAGTTGGGCTGCTCCACCTTTCCCCATTTCTCATCAGCCAAATCAATAGAAATGATGTTCCCGTCTTTATACATATTAAACAAATCAGGGCCATGAGTAATCCAATAAATTTTCCCATTCACAAACTTGCCCGATATTTTTAGTAGCTTCTTAATTGGACATTCATCAACACATTTCCAAGAATCACTGAGTCAACTATATATTTGACCTCAACTTGATCCCGACTGCTATAGTTCAAAAAAATAGCCACTACCTTATAATCATCGTGGAATTCATCATATCCAAAACCATATAAAGGACAGCAATCTTTCTTCATTAATGTAGGTTTAGAATTTGGCAATTTTTTGTATTTCCTAATTGATGGATTCCATAGAACCAATTCATATTCATCAATGGCAAGACAAATCAATCCATTGACAGAACCTACAATCGCAAAATGACTGTGCAATTTCTTGTATGGATAATCCAAGTCAAATGCCTCAGTTACAGACTCATAAAGTAAGGAACTAAGAGTAAAATCTTTAAGAGTATACTCATAAAGACCATTCGTAGCTGCACGAAAATTCATCGTAAGCAAATGGTGAGTGTAATCCTTGTTGTTACTAGTGGATAAGCTGAGATGGGTGTTGATAAATTCAGGGCTAGAGATCAAAGCAAGTCAAGATTTCGAAACAGACCTGAATTTCAAAATCGATTTCACTGGTACCCTTGAGAGGATTTCAGTGATGAGTTCTGCTGGCAACACAGGATTGTCGTCAAGACTGATTTTTTTATTGAAGTTGAAGGTAATTGAGAATGATTTGTGGGTTTTTTTCAGATCTGGGGGTATATGGAAGGCTACATATTGCTTGGATTCCATTTGAGTAGCAGAAATTTGAGCCTCTCAGTTTTCGCTATGAACGAGTAAAAAACCTTGTGTTGGTGCTTTGAGAATTTTCCCCAAATTATTAATGCTGCTACTCCGTTTCAATTTACCTACTATCATGTGAGCAAGACTAATTTTAACTGCTCGTTAGGTTCGATGGACAAGTAATAATTAATTTTGGAAATATTTTTAAATTGGGCTTATTTTATATTGATTGATTTTTTTTATCTTTGATTGGAATAAAATTATGAGATATTTTATTATAGATAAATTATTTCAGACTTGTAATGTTATTTTTATGAGGGTTGATAAACAACAACTTACTAAGTAAGGTCTAAAAAGACTAGAGTGCATGTACACTTTATCACTATCTCATAGATATAAAGAGGTTATTTCCTAAAAATAAAAATTAATTAACAATCTTAAAATAATTGATTCCGAAATAATTAATCTCAAGATAACTTGTACCAAACAAACCCCAAGAGATACTGTATCTAACTAGGGATGGCAATGGAGCGGGGTGGATGCGGGATGGGGCAGGTTTAAGGCTATGTGGGGCGGGTTGAAGTGGATTTTTTAAAAGCTAATGCGGGGCGGGTTGCGGGTATATGTGATTTTATGTGGGTTTAAACTTAATTTTAATATTTTACATGTTATAAGAGCTATAGAACGGTATTTATTAAGATGATTTCTTTAAAGCTACTAAAATATTCAAGATAGTAAATGAAAATGGTTCAGTAAAAAAATAATTCAATTTCTTACATATTTCCCAATTGACTTCTAAAAAATAAAATTTTAAGTCACTATCCTATTAAATTAATACAACTTAATGAAAAAATGAATTTATTTTTATGAATTTTATTTTTAGTTTCAAACTTAAATAGAAAAAGAAGATATTAAAAAAAAAAATCGGGGAGGATTCATGCGGAGTGAGTCTATGCGGGGCGGATTAAAAATTTTACGGATTAAGCTCAATCCGCTCCGTCCCACCCACCCCGTACCGTTCCATTGCCATCCCTTTATCTAACTACGTAATACCAACAAGGCCGAAAATTTGCTATTTATTTTGTCTCAATTCACAAGACACAACTTCTTTTAGTTGATCCGGAAAAGAATGATAATTATGTTGTAATTTAATTATAAAATTCATTTTGTCAAAATAACTATTTCATTTTTTGGACTAGAGTCACTAATATTAAACTTACATTGATCCGTATTCACTCAATTATTTGGATACAAATGAGAATTAAAAAAGATAATTTTAGAGATATTCTTTCCTCTATAACATTTATTGTTGGTGTAATATACCACAAATATAATAAATTATACTTGAAAATAAAAAGAACAAAATAAATAAATAAGGCTGAGACGTGGATATCTCACTCTCTTTAAGAAGATTTAAGTACAATGCGACATAATCTTTACCAATTCAGGACCATTTATGTATTTTGCCTAAAGTTTTTAAGTAAATTTTTTGATTGAATTTTGCAAAGTATTATTCTGAATTTTCATTTCAAAATTTAGTTTCAAGTACAAATTTTCACTAGAAAAATAGAGTCAAATTTGGTGGTGGAACCAACTTGGTATATTCTTTATAGTGACAAGGAATGTGAAGAAGAGATATCATGCTGCAATGATGAGATATTCCGAAACAATGAATTACATATCGAATCATTGATCCAATCTGCATCTACTGTAAGGTTCTTGCAACCTGATATATCCAAGCATAGAAGAGCACCAAGTTGAACTATGCTTCGAGGCAAATACTCCAAATTATTTCCAATGAGATTCAACTCTTTCAAAGAGGATAAGCATTCAATGTCTTCCGGAAGTCCTCCATCTAATATATTGCAGCAATTGAGTTTCAAAATATTCAAGTTTGGCATCCCCATGAAACGGCAACTCTTTCAGCCTGTTGCAACATGATAAGGGATTCCACGTAGATTCAGATATTTAAGAGATTCCGCATTAACAATCATACAAACTTAATGAGTTTTCTGCAACAGACCGGGGAATGGTGAATCTCTTCAAGACTCATACATTCTTCTAGATACAAATACTCCAAATTTGGCATACCCCTGAAATCTGGTATTTTCTTCAGGCTTTGGGAGCCACTTGTCGCACAGACGGTAATTGCTGCTATTCAAACACATAGGAAAGAAAAAGGGTAATTTGCCAAGATTGAAAGTACAATTTGTAGAGGTTAAAAGCCTCTGCATTTTATATATAGTAATAATAGAATAACATTTCAAATATTATAAATATTGCTGGCTGCTGCTTCTGTTGGAATATCCTGTTGTTACATTCCAGCGATAAGCAAGTGTTATGCTACTTTTGCCCAATGTACCTCATCTGTCCAGTTCATACTGCCTCTCCTAACCCCTTGTCAAGTTAGCATACTATTTCAAACCTTTGTAGCATATAAACACTAGAAAAACAGATGATCTAGATCCTCATTCACCAGCTGACATAGAGGACATGTAGGGGACTGGATTATACCCCGGCCATTTCGCCAATCTATTTTTAGTTGCATGCCTTCCATTCACTGCGAGATACAGAATGAATATCCATTTAGGAGCTCCAATATTTGTCCACGCCTGTGATCTCCATGCAAATAGATTCTGCTAATAGAGTACTTTTCCATGCCACTTGTACATGTTTAGAAGCCTCCAAAATCCTTTGGACAACCCATGAAGCTTGTTTAGCTTGTATATTCCACACTTCATTCTGCCCATAGTAACTATGAATCCAAGCAACCCATAACCTGTCTTTTTTCTGGCATTTATTCCACAACAACTTTTCAATAGCAGCCTTGTTCCATGTAGATATGTCAAGTAGATTCATTCCTCCACTTGCTTTGGGGCAACACAGCTTGTCCATGCAATCAGAACTTTTCTTGAGGTCTCAATGTTACCAGTCCGTAGAAATCTTCTACACATAGTCTCCACTCAATGAATGATCTTCTTGGGAAGGGCAAATATCTGGGACCAAACCATTTGGATTGCATACAGTACACTTTTAATGAGTTGAGCTCTTCCTGCATATGATAAAAATTTAGTTGTCCAGCTTGTAATCCTACTTCGCATCTTGCCTAGAAGTGGCTTGCATTGTGATATGAAAATCCTTTTAGTAGTCAAAGGAACTCCAAGATATCTAAATGGCAGATCCCCCTAAACAAATTGCAATTCCTTTAATATCTCCTCTTGTATCTGTTGGTTGACTCCACCAAAGTATACATTGCTCTTATATATGTTTGCAGCCAGGCGAGAAGCATTGAAGAACATCATAAAACATTGACCAAGATACTTTACTGATTTTTAAGTCACCCCTGCAGATCATCTGATTTGTGCATCTAGGATGATAATGGAAATCGGGATTTGTCTACAAGGTCTTCAAAATTCTTGTCAAATAGTCCATAACAATCATAAAAAGATAAGGGGACATTAGATTGTTGTACTATGCCCATTTATCTGAATGGAATAAGTATTTGTTGTAACACACTGCATTATCCATTTGACGACTTTGGCAGGTATCTTAAGTTCAGCCAGAATATGCTCCAGGAATGTCCACTCCAAAGAATCATATGCTTTCTTCATGTCAACTTTTACCATACATCCTCTGGAAATCCCTTTTCTTCCATATCCTTTTAAAACTTTTACCATACTTTTATAAGATAAACAAGGTCACATATTCCTAATCAACAACAATTACAACATCTACTCTGCAATAAGCCTGACCTGACAACAGCTAAGGTTAGTGCAGCCAACTCTATTGTAGGAAGTCGAGATAAAGCATCAACAACTTTATTCTCCTTATCTTTCCTTTATTCAATAGTTAAATCAAATTGCATCAGTTTGGTAATCATTTTCAACTGGGATCCAATATAAAACTATTGTTCAAGCAGGAATTTTAAAACCTTTTGATCAGTTTTGACAATGAAGGGTTTACTTGTGAGATACTGGCCCCATCTAGATACAGACATTACCAAAACAAAAAGCTCTTATTCATAAACAGACATAACTTTATGGTGTAGAGAAAGGCCTTTGCTCAAGTAAGCAATAGGTTTCCCTTGCTGCATAATAGCAGCTCCTATGCCAACATCACAACTCAAGTTAAAGTTAAGAACAGCTAACACGGAAGCAGATATCAGCGCATCCTTCAAGTGCTGAAATGCCCTGGTAGCTCCTTCATTCCATTTAAAAGTTCCATCTTTACTTATATAACCTTGGATAAATCTTTTATAATATCCTACAAGGCCAAGGAACCCTCTGATTTGCTTAAGGGTTGTAGGGATAGGCCATTTCTGAACTGTAAGAATCTTCTTTGAATCAGTAGCTACACCAGCAGCTAATACGTAGTGTCCCAGGTACTCAATACTGCTTGTGGAAAAGTGACATTTGGAGAGCCTGGCATACAAGCTGAAAAGTGATCCTGAAGTGATCCACATGAACCTCCATAAGTGCTTTTAAAAACTGAAGGGAGCATTGTCAATCCAAAATGCATCACTATGACTATTAGTGGACGCATATTCTGTCAAGGGACCTGGTTCATTGACTATTAGTGGACGCATACATTGTATTACAAGTCTTGCAATCGTGTACAAATTTCACTACTTGATAGGAAAATAGATATTCGCATTTAAGATAAATGTTTCTTTCAAGGATTTTGGTCCAGCCTGGGTGATAAGTAAGCCTTGTTTCAGCAAGTCTAAAACTAAGAGGGCGAATAAGTAATAACTCCCTCATGTGGTTATACAACCATTTAAGTTATTCTACATTCAAGACCAAACAAAAGTGTCATAAAGAATAGGATATTACGCATAATCAAATGTAAATGACAAGTGCAAAGATTATAAAAATTATACTTTAAACATCATGTCAAGAGGGATAGTATTACATGAGTAATTCTTTAGTACATTCTCCCCTCGCACTTCCGAGAGCCACATCTACAATTCTTTTTCTTCAGATTACGATTTTTATCATAAACATGGTCATAGTTGTAGTGATAAGTAAACTCCTCTAATGGAGCAATACTCTTAGAAGCGAAAAACATTATATGAGGTACTCTCCTATCACCATGGTAATACATGACATTTTGAGCATAAAGGTTTGGTGAGCAACTATGGTTGATAAATCTTCCAACATTCCCATATCGAACCGCATCAAGGGTAAAGCCATCTTCATCCTTCCTCCGCAAAGAATCTGACTCAACTTTAAGGTTATTATTACGCATAGGATTCCTTTTTGGGATTTCTTCATCATAGTTGCCAACATCAAACAAGTACTCATCATTATCTATTCTACTTTCAGCTTCCTTTTCATCAAGCAACTCCCCAACATATTCACATATAAAACTTCCGGATGAGACATGATCTCGTGACCTCAAACCCCATCCTCTCGATTTGGTCTTGAAAACCTCCAAATGGTATCGAGGACCATGTTGGCTAACTCTATTTTTGCAAGAAGGTGGACATTTGCAAGATGGGCCACACTCATAAACAAGAGGTTGTGCTCTAACAATAGAGCCTCTTGTGTTGAATGGAATCTCACCTCCGTTCCTAGAAGCACAAGAGCATTGCTCAGAATCCGAGCATCCACTTGTGCAATTGCAACCTTGAGGCCTAGAGATGTAATACCAATCTGGATATTGTATGTTGGTAATGTAAGTAAATGATGGGAGTCTCTCATCATCTATTGCATTGACAGCACGAATTGGTATCTTCTCTTTTCCTTGCGAGACATCATAGTCCACAACAAACTCCGACTGCATAATCGATTTTGTTGCCTTGTTAGCATGAAAATGATCTGCCTTGACTAAACTTGTTGGCCGTGACACTACTTCACGATTAAGTTTTGGTTGGCCAGGATTTCGTTTTAGTTCAAACTTGAAAACATATTTTCCAGTTGGAGCTATTTCTTCCCAACACTTGGTCACAGTGTAGAGCCCATTGTAAATGTATCTTATATCACTCTTTTCACCATTCACTCTTTTTCGACCACAAATAACCCTCACCGGACATCCCATGTCCATGGAGTTCTTCAAGGCAAGATTACCCCCTTTAAGCTTTTGATCTTCCACTCTCGCATTAACAGATACTTTTGGATTCCCACCTTGACCTACATAAATGAATGTTTCAGAAGATATGGCCTTGTTATCGTACCGACCAGAATCAACAATGCTTGTTGCAACATATTTTCTGCCAATATTCACATAATTGATACCATTCATAAATTGGTGATGTAATCCGATCGTAACAAGTTCTGCCCTGAACCGGAATTGATCCCCAATTTCAATTCCAGGAACATGTCCAAAAGTCCACTCACAATTTACCCACTTTTTCTGATTTTTCAAAGTCATTGCTGCCTCTATATGGATATTTCTTTTGGATCGTCCTTCATGTTTCTCTGCTTTATCTTCTCGCAAAAGTTTAGTATATATGTCATCAAAAAGTTTCAGAGTCTCTCTAACTACTTTTACTTTATGAATATGTTCATATTCAGTTGACAATCCATGACCAGAAACACCACACATGACCACAGATTCATATTGATCCCAATCCTTATAGAAAAAATAATGGCCTTTGTTCATTTCATCGTGCTGCTCAGGACGTATCATGTCAGGCAATGGCTTGAAATCAACTGCATCTTCTAAAATATCTGAGCACTTGTGTATGATCTCACCGTCCTTGCCACCTTTCTTCCACTCGGAGCATGTTAAAATGGAAATGTCATCATCATCTACCCAACTCCTGGACTCATCGTCAGAAACTTCTTCGTGGTGAACTCTCTGGCTTGTTTCCTTACTAGGTTCATTTCGGGCTTCGATTAGATTTTCTTGTGAAACAATAGCAGGCAATTCCGGTCCATTTTCAATAGGCTCATCTTTTATAAACCAATCACATGTATTTCTTGTATCAATTGACGGCTTTTGGAGAGCCTGACTAGCCAATACTTCATGCTGTTGAGTAGATTCATCACACATAAGATTTTCTTCTTTCAATTTCAAAGGTTGGTTTCCATTAGTAGGTCGACATGAGGTATTTAAATGACTTGAACCACCAGCCTCTTTTGGACGCGCACCAGTTGCCTCAAAATTACTTGACTCAGCTGACTCAACCACATTTTTAGCTACTTCAGAACAACTTTTGCTATCAGCGTCAACAGAGCATTGAGTATCACTTCCATTCCTCTTTTGAGATACACAGGGGCCACACTTCTCAGGAAAACTCCTCGTAGAGTCTACTTTTACACGCTTGGTATTGGATGGAAATTCCGGGTACATCTCTCTGGTTCCGTTGTTTTGACAAACAAATAGACCACAATTCTCAGGAAAACTCCTCGTAGTCTCGACTCTTACAGGCTTGGTAGTGGATGGAAATTCCGGGTTTATCTCTCTGGTTCCATTGTTTTGACAAACAAATGAACCACAATTTTCAGGAAAATTGCGGGTAGCATCAACTTTTAGGCGCTTAAATGTGGAGGGAGATATAGTATCGACCATCAGATGAAGTTTCTTCTTGCCTAACATCTTTGTGGGACTCGTTGTTTCCACTAACACAGACATCTACAATCTACAATTTATAAAGTACGCACAACTTAAAACCTTACTAGAAAAACTAATTTTACTTTACATGATTATTAACACTTAGCAAGACAAGGCATTATGAATATAGGAATCGAACAAAATAAAGAAGTTACAGCAAATGAAACACAGATTAGGGCTAAAAGAGAGCAGAAATTTTGGGGGTGGGGGGGGTGGAGGGGGGGGGGGGGGGGNGGGGGGAATGGCAGTTTCTAACTTTGAATTTGGAGGGAAATTAGTGCCATAGAAAGAGGCACGGAAATTAATCTGGGAGACCGGTTTCAAGCTGAACCGGTTCAGTTCAAGAAAAAATAGATACTATGAATTTTATCGAAGCAATCTCATAAAATTAACCAACGATGTAAAGAAAGGAAAAATTACGCTTGGGAAATTAAACCAAAGAATTTCAAAACAACTTACTTGAAGTTTTGGCTTGCTTTCATAAGATCAAAACGCTTTAGGATGGAACGGTATGCCAATAAGGTCCTATTTATACAATAAGGTCTGCAATTGATTTCTATTCAAATTGGGTTTTCTTAAAATTTAAACCAACAAAGTTACCATAATTACTGATCCTAATTTTGGTATAATTCTTAAGTCGCCCTAACTTTTTTTCCGCTACGCCCTTTTCATCTTTTATTTTTGGGATTAAAATTCACAAATCTCCCTTTCCTATTATACATGTTTGGTTTCGCAAGGAATACAAGTGCAATAAGTATAATAATGATTTGCTTCAACTAATTTGTTTATAACGGTCTATTTTTTCTTTCAAACAAATTTTAAAAAGAAACTTGCCTCAAATTTTATGAGAAAAACAGTTCAGTGCTCAAAGCATCTTATATTTATAAGACGTGTGATGTAGTCATGTAGACCATATACCCTAATGCAAGCATCATTAAATGCTTTCTATAGCTTGAACTCCATCATTTTAGCCAAATAAAAATTGTTTCGTCAAAAATAATGAAGTACAAACTATGTGTTTCTTCTTTAAATACAATGATTATTTATTTTAATTGTGTATTTTCTCATCATGACAAAATAATTGGGGAAAAAACAACTTAGAGTCTCATTTTTTTTAGTCTGATAAAAAAGTTTGACAAAAATAATGGAGTTGCATGCAATTGTGTATTTTTTGAAAAACTTATTTAGATATAATGACTATTTATTTTCGAATGTCGTCTCCTTTTTTTTTTGCCCCAAGTTTGTAAAAAAAAAATGCACTTGATTGGAGCTCCTTTGTTTCTAGTGAAATAAAAAGAAGTTTTAGCATAATAATAAGTTCTAATTGTATCCTACTTATTATATCTTATATGCAGTGTTTTAAAACGTAGGGACATGAGACGAGACGTTTTATGCAACATTGGGTGAGGGGGTAAGCTTCGATTTATTATTAAGACAATAAGCAAAAGTAAAATTTTCAATAATTCTACCAATAAATTCAATAAATCACTAATAATATAGAAAAAATATTAAAATTATTCTTTGAGAAAGGTAACAACATAAAAAATGATACTAGCCGAGATAATTTGAATATGTGTGTGATGCACCNCCCCCCCCCCCCCCCCCCTTCTTTAATTAATTAATTTAATTTAAATACTACGTAAAAACTGGTTTAACTCGACCCAAAATGTTTCACCTATCAATATAATTGTATTTTTTTCTTTTTCTTTATATTTCCATTTCTCACTTTTTTCTCTTCATTTTTTCCTTCTCAAATTACGCAGGAAATTGAAGATTATCTACTTAGTTTGCTTTATTTTACATTTAAAGTAAGTCTTTATGTTTACATTGCATTTTCATACGCAACTTCGGATCATTCTCATCGTTATAAATATGATTCAAGATTGTATTTGACATTATAAAAATAGTTTCCCTCAAAACCTAATCACAAAAGATAACTTGACTTCTCAAATTTTAAAGAAATTAAACATAGATCAACTGGAAAATAACAAGAAGTTAGAATGTTCTTACCTTTTTGGGTAGATTTCGTTCAAGAGAGAAGATGATTTATTTTATAAAATCTTTAAGGGAAAAGGGTCAAAAATACCCATCAACTTTATTTTATTGGTTGACTATGTCCCTACCATTAAAGTGAAGTTATTTTTACCCTTGCCATTACTATTTCACCATATATATCCCTCATTTGACAGAAAGCCCCAAATCAACTTAAATTAACTCGAATCTTAAAAAACAACCCGTTACCCATTTTTAAACTCATGCCCGACCCTCTAACACTTAACCCAAGAGATGAACAAAGGAAAAATAGGGGAGGAAGAAGCAATAACTTCAGCCTTTGTTTTCCCATTTTTTCGACCAGCCTCTCCTCTCACGTTGCTATCCAGCCACCAAACAACCATCCCTAAATGACCCCATTTTTTCCATTTTCACAGCCACCATCACCCACTTTTCGGTCGACGACCAAACCCACCTAAACCAGCCCACTTCAACGGAAAACAATCTGTAAGCCACCTCACAACCAGACGCCAACTCCGGCGAACCAGACCACCATTTACTGTCTCTTTTCTCCAGCCAAAATGTCACTAGAAAACACCCAAATTGACCCCTAGTCGACTTCCCTCAACCCATCTTCCTTCTCCAACCAGAAACCCCGGTGAACCACATCGAAAACATCTCCAAACAACCACCACTCACCTCCAAATCGGCAGAAATCACCACCCCAAAACAACCCTTTCCGCCGCTGCCTCATCGACATGGAAAAACCACCGCGAACATCCTCAACTCCATGAGCTCGTAAAACCCAACAGCAACAAGCAACCACCATTGTTGATGCTTCTCTTCCCCTTCCCTTTCATGATTTTGTTTGTTTTGCAGATTGCAGATCTGCATTTTCAGCAAACCAGAACTCATCAGCCTTCTAGCTTCAATAACAGCAATCAACTTTGTCAAAAATTACTTTCTTTAATTGTTTTGCTCTTTTTGTTGTTATATTTTACTGCGTTTCAGGTGAATTATTTGACTCTCATTTCAAACTCTGACCATCGTATTGTTTTTTAATGATTTTTAGTTATTAATAATTTTTGGATGAACATTGTTCTTTCTTTCAATTTGTGTTATTCCAAATGTGACAGTATTAAGCACTTTATAGATTTGGTGATACTTTGTTTTATTAATTCCCATGTTAAAATTGAAATGATGAAATTGTTCCAAAAAAAAATCGAGCAAAGTACCTCCGACGATTTCAACAGTAAGTGTTTTAATGGTGGAAGGAGATGAAGAAGATTAAACAAATGGGTTTGGGGTTTTAATTGAGTATGAATTAATTTGATTTAGTGGGTCGGGTTTGGATTAAAAGAGAAACGGGTCATTTTAATTGAAATTGGGTAATTTTGGTTGATTTGAGACTTTCCGTCAAATGAGGGGTATATATGGTGAAATTTGTAACGGCAGGGGTAAAAATAACTTCACTTTAATGGTAAGGGCATAGTCAACTAATAAAATAAAGCTGAGAGGTGTTTTTTACCCTTTTCCCAATCTTTAATGGTTTCTTAGTAAGAATTGGGAAAGATGATGTATTTAAAGAGTAAGTAATTAAATAATAGAGAAAGAATTGACATGTAACGCTTTTAAATTCATTTTGAAAGAAAAGCTTCTCATTCACACTCGTCATCGGCAAACAAACATAGGGAGAAAATGGGTCAAAATGATATATTTACAAAAGTAGGGTGATAGGACGACCACAAAGTTAAGGTGTCTTTTCGTAAATTCAGGACAACTTTTGGTGTCACTTTATGTTTTTTCTCATCTTAATATTCAAATGTGTATTCAGATTCATATATCTAAATAAAATGCTTAGATATGCATTCAGTTTCAAACTTCTTAATCTTATCAAAAAACAAATGAGGCCTTAATGGGTCTGAATATATTTGGATGATTAAGATTTATAACAAAATCGGAACATGATGGGATGTCTAGTCAAAGACTTTATAAAGATAACAGTTCATTGATTTCATCCATTCACTGCTACCATCATCGCCCACTATTCGCAACTACCGTCGTAGTCCCCAACATTATCAACTACCACTATCAAAAGCCACCATCATTTGCCATGACACTACAAAAATTTGTCACTACCACAAGGCACCATTACAATCAATCACCATTACTACAACAACCATCAATTGTCATTATATATCGTCAATCATTGTCAGTAGTCACCACCACTATTTGCTATCACTCTCATCTATCACAACTATTTGATTTCACTACCAACTACCACCATCAACCATTACTATTAATCATCCTTGTAACACCCCAGAAAATTTTTGAACTAAGACCCGAACCTTTCTTCGTAGTGAGTGAGATTTTTGCAAGGAATTAAAAATTTCTTAAGTGTTAAGGTCACTAGATGTACCACCTTGAGTTCCAAAAAGAATTAAATTGGAATTTTGCAAGTTAAGTTAAGTATGAGTTTTGGATCGACTTCAAACGACCATAACTCCTAGCTCAGGATGAGTTAGGTGTTCTACCAGATACCGTAGGAAAGATATTTGAATTATCTTTCCAACGCCGCTGAGTTTGCTAAGTTTCGAGGTCGGATGAGTGAGATATGACCTTTTGAAGATAGGTTGTCCAGTTAAGGAAAGTTAGCCGAAAATAAAGAAGGGTATTTTGGTCTTTTCCTTACCCAACCAGATTTAATTCGTTTTTAGTAATATTTTAAGGGTCTAATCCTATTAGGTTCAGTTTTATAATCCTAAAATACACCTAGGGTTTTAGTTGAGAATTCAAGAAGAGAAAAGAAGAAGAGAAAAGAGGAGAAAAGAGAAAGGATGAAAGCGTTCGTCGAGATTCTTGCATCTTGTTGCGGATTTTCGCCATGGGTTTAATCCCTAAGAGGTATGTAAGCTTCCATAGTGTTGGGTTCTTTCACCCACACGCCAATCATGATTTATTCAGCGTAATTTCGTTCTTGAAATTTATGGATTTAAGTTCTTGATGAGTTCTTGAAGTTTATTAAGTTTTGAAGTAAGATTCTGCTTAGGTCAACTTTAAACGACCATATCTCTTAGAATATTAAGAGTTACGTGAGCCATAACCTATCCAATTAAAGGTAATTGAATCTACTTTCCAACCCCACCAATTTCACGTCAATCCAATATCTGAGTAAAAAGTTATGACTATTTTAGTAACCTATACAGTGCTGTTACGAATTAGCCGACGGGAAAATATTGAAAATAATCGGTTTTTGTCTTTTTACCTCCAAGAAAACCATCAACGAATTTCTTGACTAATAAAAAGCTCAAAACAATCAGATTTTCATCTTCACTCATGAAAATCATAATTTTTGGCTATAGAGATTTTAAGAAACTAACTCGAGAATCTCAAGAAAGGTCTTCTTGATTGTTTACCTTCAAGCTAGGGTTTCAAGGCTTCTAATCAAGTTCTTCTTCAAGATTCTTAAAGATTCTTCAAGATTCTTCAATAATCTTGTTCTTCTAGGTATGTAAGGCTATCATAGTGTTGGACTAGTTCGTCCTCACACCCTACATCTACTTTCAGATCAGTAAAAGAGTAATCTAGGAAACTTTCCCTAGATTTGAGTATTCTTGAGATAAGTTGATTTTGAGTTCTTGAATTCACGTTTCTTTTAAAAGTTATATTCCTAATTATCGAATAGCTATATTGTTATTGAGATCCTTCATATCATGAATCATAACTCTTGAATTCATAATTCAAATTCAAGAGAGAGTTAAGAGTAGAGTTCAAGGAAGCCTTTGAGTTCAATTGTGAATCCTTTGAGATCAACTATCGATTTGAACTAAGTTTTGAGGAAGTAAGTCAGAGAATGAGAAGAGTCACATACATGAGTTTCATAATGTTATGTAGACCTACGAGTCAAGTCGTTCATGCCCATAAATTCCGCATGAACTCCAGAAGTTGAGTATCTTTGAGAGGAGTAGTATCTTCAAGTTCTAAGTCTTGAGTATTGAGTTCCTAATCCCCTTTGAGATTATATTTCTAAGCATGGGACTATTACATGTTACCCATAAAGTCTTTGAGTTGAATTGTTCATGCCCATAATTCCGCATGAATCCTATAAGTCGAGCAGTCTTGAGAAGAGAAGTATCTTTGAGTCTTTGAGTTGAGTCGTTCATGCTTATAATTCCGCACGAACCCTCTGAGTTGAGCATTCTTGAAATTAGTAATATCATTGAAGTTCTTGAGTTCCAAGTATTTGAGTTCTATCTATGGTTATTGAAAACCTTGCATTGAGTAGTTCATGTCCATAATTCGGTATGAACCATATTTTAAGAAGTCTTTTACAAACGTTTTAACTTTGTTTTAAGACTTAAGTTTTGAGTTCAGTAAAGAGTAAAGAGTAAAGTTTGAAGTCTTTTTCTTCAAAAGTATATGGGGACTAAGTATTCCCAAAGAGTTTATAAATGTTTTCACATTTAAATAAGAACGGAAACTGAGATTTCCAAAGGGCCTTCGGGCTAGTTTTCAGAAAAGAGTAATAGCTTTCTAAATGAAGCAAGCAGGGAAACTGAGATTTCCAAGATAGCCTTTGAGCTAAGTTTTTGAGCAATTATCTCAAATCAGCAGAAAGAAGTATGTTTTTAAAACATAAGAGCTAGTATATTTTTGGGAGTAGTATTGAGCACCGATATGGGGGAGAGTTTAGACAACTCACAGCCTCCATAAACCATGTAGCCACCATGGGTAGAAAAGGGTCATACTTTTTAGATGAACCTTTTTCGAAATAGACTAGTGGATCCATTAGGCAGTTCAGGTCCTATACCTTTGGCCGGGTATAGGATGCGCTGGCAGCGTGAGGTAGATCGCTGTATCATCACTATAGCTCTTATGTGATGGTTGTCGGTTAGAGAAACTCCCACAGAAGTTATTGTATTTTTATATACATCAGTTTATTGTATTTTTATATACATTTCAGAGTTATGTTGTATCCTTGCATACACACAGATTTCACAGCATGTTTTTAAACAGTTTGTTTCTTTATATTGCACTTGTTTTAAATTGCTTTATATTGAAATGAGTTCAGTCATATTGAGTTGAGTATTCAAAGTTGAGTATCCAGAGTTGAGTATCCAGAGTCGAATATCATATCTTTGAGTCGAATATCATATCCTTGAGTTGAGTATCTAATCTCTGAGTTGAGTATCTTATCCTTGAGTACTTCTGAGTTGAGTAAGTTTGAGTAGTTTGGAGTATTCCTTGAGTTGAGTAAGATTGAAAAGAGGCAAGTATGTTTCCTTTTTATCAAGTTTCAAGCTTATGTTTATGTTTTAGAATTCCCCTTACATGCTCGTACATTCCACGTACTGAGCCATTTGGCCTGCATCTTTTCATGATGCAGACACAGGTATTCAGGATCATCAACAGGAGCTTCGTTGATACATCCGAGAGTTCGAGTTAGCTATGGTGAGCCTCATTGCTTCCGGAGGATTCCATTTACTTTCAGTTGTTAGGAGGTCGTGGGTATTGTCCAGACTTCCATCATTGTCATTTAGAGGCTTCATAGATAGACAGTAGAGTTTTAGAAGTCTTCATTTATTTTGTTAAATGTTTTAAAGACTAAAGTTGCCTTTTTATGGCGAGTTGTATATATTTTATTATACATAGTTTTCTTTGGACTTAAAGTTTGTATTTAAGTCTTATGAACTTTTATTTCAGTTTTTAAGCTTTGTATGCTTGAATCAGTTTTCCACTTGTAGTCAGCCAGGATGAGGGTTCTCTTGGGGACCAGCAATGGTCTTCGAGTGCCGGCCACGTCCAGGGTGTAGGCTCAGGTCGTGACAATCCTCACAACTAATTACTACTCATACCACCACCATTAGCCAATATCATTCCCAATCGGCACCCACAACCGTCATCATTAGCCATCTCTTTCACAAACAACCATATAAATGATGTTAATTATTTTTTATTCAATTTTTTTACAATATTTTAATATTTAGATATGTATTCAAATTCAGATATCTAAATCTTAATACAGATCTCAATATTCGAATTCTGACGTTCTAACCTTAATAAAAATAAATGAGACCTAGTTAAGCCTTGATAAGCCAAAACCAAGAGGACGAATAAATTTTAACTCCCATGTGTGGTTAATTATACAATCATCTAAGTCATTTTACTATTGCACTCAAGACCAAAAAAGCCATAAAAGGTAGGACATTAATTGCAATACAAGTTACGCGAGATCAAAGTATGCATAATTAAACTAAATGGAATAATAATGGATCGAAAGGTTGAACATGAAAAGTGCACATAGATTATAAAATCATACTTCAAATATCAAGTGCAGATGAATAGTTTTACATGAGTAGTGATACACCCAAATTACACCCCCTGAAAAAAGTATAAGCGGTCGTTGTCAAAGAAAGAACCTAACTTTTAGGTTAGGATCGATCCCACTAGGAATATGGTTTAGACTTAGGCTAACTTACAATTATCTACGTTCAGTCAAACTATTTTCGAAAAAAGGAAAAAAAAGGGATTTGTAAACAAAATAACAGTTTGTTGATTTGTATCAATAAGTAACAACTAAACAAGATTCGCAGTTTGAGATATCAATATGAGATGAAAACTAAGGCATAGGTGTTCCCCACAAGCTCTCAATGTAGTATTCCTAATAATAGTAACTATATCCTAGTGTTAATATGCAAAGTTGATAAGTTAGGTATTTCTAAGTGATTGGTCCTCCAAGTAGGGAATTTCACCACGCAGCTTGGTTCATCTACGAGTGTATGTTTTACTAACCCTTACCCCTAACCCCAGATTAGCCTTCGCACTATTAGGGTCAGACTATTAGATAGCGGCTAAACACGTCTAAATCTATGTTGTTTAATCCCTTTCTTATTCGTTACCTCGTTGGTCTGGCAAGTAGGAATAAGGCTAGTTCTAACGTTGCACACCGCTAGAAAGCATTCTAAATGAAAGGATTAACAAGACATACATCGACACTATTTTAGAATTACTGAATTGATAGTCATACATTGTTAATTACTCATGGTTTCCACAACCCTAATTGTGGATTTAGCTACTTATGTTTGAGAATTCACAATTCATGTTAGGGTTAATAAGATAAATCATGAACTTACAATTAGAATAGATGAATATCGTAATCTTGAATTGAAAATCAAATGCAAATATCATAAACAAAGCTTTGAGAATTAATTGTCGAAAATGTTTGCAAAATAATCCTCAAAATAGAAACAAAATATCCCAAAAATTCTAACAACCCAAAAACGAAAAATACAACATGTATTTATTGAAACTAAATTCTAAACCAAATAGGAAAAGAAAATATAGGAAATTCGGTTTGAGCAGTTTCGATCGACGACAATAAACGATAGACTATGGATCAGCCAACGGTTCGTAAGTCTCCTCTGTGGTTCAACCGTTGGCCAAAATTCTTAGTCTTCAATTGACGGTCATCACCTACGATCTGTAGGTCTATGCATGATCCGTCATGTCTCTCTGTTGTTCAAGTACTGGAACTCCTCTTCTCTTATTCAATCGACGATTAACATCCATGATCCGTCAGTCAGACTATGATCCGTCATTTGCATCTGGGGTTCCACACTTTGGTCAGACTTCCTTGAACAATTGACCCTCGACTCCCACCTATGGTTCGTCAAGTGAATGACGGCTCGTAAGTGAGCTCGTAGGTTGCCAAATTCCTCCTGGTTCAGCTACATTCAACTTCAACTACTTCAAATCGATTTCCTGAAAAATTAGGCCAAACATAATCATATCTAATAACAAAAATGCCTAAGACGCACAAAAACTTCAAGTATAATGCATCAAAAATATCGTAAACTCACGCTACATCAAGTAGTAATTTACTACATTCTCCCGTTGCACTTATGAGATCAGTTACTGGATACTTGTTAAAATTGGGAGATTCTTTTATCTCTTGGAAGTCCAAGAAACAACCTACAGTTTCAAGGAGCTCTGCAGAAGCAGAATATAGGAGCCTAGCTTGTCTAACAGTTGAAATTGTGTGGGTGACAAACTTGTTTAAAGAATTGGGCATCAATGTTAAAGAACCAGTAGCTGTATTTTGTGATAATAAAGCAGCCATTCAGATTGGTGCAAATCATGTGTTCCACGAACGAACTAAGCACATTGAAATCGATTGTCACTTTGTTTGCGAAAAGATTCAACAAGGGTTGGTTAGCACTATCTACATTCCCACAGGAGACCAACAAGCAGACATACTGACAAAGGCTTTGGGGGAGTTGCAACATGATTTTTTACTATCCAAACTAGGTGTTTTGAATGTCTTCACCACACCTAGCTTAAGGAGGAGTATTGAAGATAATGTGGACAGAGGCGTGACTTGATTCCATTAGTTAGTTAAGTATAACTAATTATGTTAGATTGATAGGTGTACATTTCTGATTGGTTGTAAATGTAGTTAGGAAATTAGTTGAACTATATAAATTGATGTACAGTGCACATGCTCCATAAGCACGATCAATGAATAAGATCATCTCTTTTGTTTCTCCCTATTTCCCCTAAATCAGTTCTCTCTATTCATAAATGTAAATTGAGATTTTGTCAATGACTTTACTAGATCCAAAACAAACCAAAATTTCACCTTTATTTGATATGAGAGGGTGGAAACATCATATAATCATAATCCACAGAAGGATCATCAGGATACTCGATAGTTAAATTTTTTGTCCAAAATTATTTAACTCCATACACCTTCATAACCCAAACGTCAAAATGACTAACCAACCATATTATCACAGAAGACAGAAAAATCACTTCCAAATACTCCAAAACTCAAAGAAAAATGTCTTTACTCCATATGAGGGTTGCTCCACCTTTCCCCATTTCTCATCAGCCAAATCAATAGAAATAATGTTCCCGTCTTTATACATATTAAACAAATCAGGGCCATGAGTAATCCAATAAAGTTTCCCATTCACAAACTTGCCTAATATATTTAATAGCTTCTTAATAGGACATTCATCAACACATTTCCAAGAATCATTATGTAGACTATATATTTTAACCTCAACTTGATCTCGACTGCTATATTTCAAAATAATTGTCACTACCTTATAATCATCGTGGAATTCATTATATCCAAAACCATATAAAGGTCAGCAATCTTTCTTCATTAATGTAGGTTTAGAATCAGGCAATTTTTTGTACTTCCTAATTGATGGATTCCATAGAACCAAGTCATATTCCTCAATGGCAAGACAAATCAATCCATTGACAGAACCTACCATCGAAAAATATTTGTGCAATTTCTTGTACGGGTAATCCAAGTCAAATGCCTCAGTTACAGACTCATAAAGTAAGGAAGTAAGAGTAAAATCTTTAAGAGTATACTCATAAAGACCATTCATAGCTGCACCAAAATTCATAGTAAGCAAATGGTGAGTGTAATCCTTGTTGTTATTAGTGGATAAGCTGAGATGGGTGTTGATAAAATTAGGGCTAGAGATCAAAGCAAGCCAAGATTTCGAAACAGACCTGAATTTCAAGAGCGATTTCACTGGTACCCTTGAGAGGATTTCAGTGATGAGTTCTACTGGCAACACAAGGATTGTCATCAAGACTGAACCTTTTTGAAGTTGAAGGTAATTGAGAATGATTTGTGGGTTTTTTCAGATCTGGGTGTATATAGAAGGCTCCATCTTCCTTGGATTCCATTTGAGTAGCAGAAATTTGAGCTCTCAATTTTTGCTATGAACGAGTAAAGAACCTTGTGTTTGTGCTTTGAGAATTTTCCCCAAATTATTCGAAAGTATTAGTGGTATTTCTCTGTTTCAATTTACCTGGTATTATTTGAGCAAGATTAATTTTAAGGGCTCGTTTTAAAGGATAGACAAGTAATAATTAATCTCGAGATTATTTTCATGTTTAATTAAAAAATTATAATTGATTGATAAAATTATGAGATATTTTATCACGGATTAGTTAGTCCAGAATTGTAACGCTATTTTTATGAGGGTGGATTAAATACAACAATAATACATTTAGTGGAATCTCACTAAATGGGGTCTGGAAAAACTAGAGTGCACACATATTTTTATTTTCAAAAAATGAGGAAGGATTAACAATCTCGCATAAGATGAGTACTCCCGATATTGTCTTGGGAATTATCAGTATATATAGCAGCGTACTGGACTTCGACATAATTGATCCCGAAATAATTAATTTCAAAATAATATGTTCCCCAATCAAACAAGCCCTAAGAGAAATTATACAGTAAAACCTCTATAAATTAATATTCAGTAAATTAATAATCTCTCTAAAGTAATATTTTCCTCCGGTCCTGACTTGGGCTAATGGAAAAAATCACCAATTTCGATAAGATAATAAGATAATATATTTCCAGAAGACCCCTATATAAACATATGGTCCCATTAATATCATAAATTAATAATTCTTTAAAAGTACAAATATATCTAAGACAATTTCGTGAAATATGATTCTATTGTGTTCTGTTTTTTCTTAAAGTTTAAATCTAGTTGAAGCTCATCTCTAACTTTTCTTCTTGCATCGAAGAGCTCTGGCTTTGTCTTTTCTAACTGCACCATAAAATTGTGAAGATTTCTAGATGCGATTAGTGCTTCTTTACGCGTAACTGGTTCCAAAGGTATAGTATCATCTTCAACTTCATCATCAACATTGCTTTTTCTGATGGTATCCACAATTTCTTCTAAGCTCTAAACCTCTGAACATGTATCACTTTCGCCCAAATAATCCAACATGTTATTGACATCCATTTTTTGTGGTAACCGAGATCATTAATCAAGACCTCAATTCATAAATGACGTTTTCACAAGTGGGTTCATTCAAATTCTCTGAGATTGCATCCTCCGAACGAATTTTACAGTGTCGAAAATAATTTGCTATTGTCTTTTGCTGAACATTTGTTGTCCAAGCAGAGATTGCAAAATTGATAACATCCAAAACATTATTCTTTGCTGGATCAGTTTATCTCACTTCATAGCCTTCTAATTTTCTACAATAACATATGTTACGATAATACATCTTGAAAGCTTTTATTATCCCAACATCACAAGGTTGAATTTTGAATGTCATGTTGGGTGACAAGAAAAACAATTCAACATTTGTAGTCCTTCAATATTTCTATTATGGGCTGGACAATTATCTCCCATAAGTAAAACTCGTCTACCAAGCATTTTGTGGTCAAACCAACGAATATATTCATCAAAAAGCACACTTGTCATCCATGCCTTTTGTTTGCACGATAGTGACAATTCAATAAATATGATACATAGATTAGTAAGATACAAAAATTTTGATGTATTCGTTGTACTTTATGTATAATAGTTTTTTTTATGTGAACTCAATAAATATGATATATAAATTAGTAAGATATAATGATTTTAATATAATCAAAATTAACTTTCATTAAATCTGAAACCATTCTTCAAATTAATAAATATTAATTTATCAATTAAATAATATCTCTATAAAATAATAAAATTTCATGATCCCACCTATATTAATTTATAGAAGTTTTACTGTATCTAACTACGTAATACCAACAAGGCGAAAAAATTGCTATTTTATTCTGTATCATTTTGTATTACACAAGTTTTTTTATTCTGTTCGAGAAAAAAAAAAATCTCCAAATTTAGTAGTCATTTAATTTTAAAATTCATTTTGTCAAAATAACTAGTACAGTTTTTGGACTAGAGTTTAGTAATATTCAAATTACATTGATCTGTATTCAGTCAATAATTTGGATACAAATTAAGAAAAAAAAAACACTCAATGTTGATCTAAAAATAGCAAATTAAAAAAGATAAACGTAAAATAGTTAAATCCCTAATTTTGGATATTGACTACATAATATACCAATTCCTTAAGCATGCAAAACGACGTCGTTCTTCACAAGACGATGGAAAATAAAGTAATCTTCCCGCCTAACCAAAAAACCTCCTAAACATCAAAACGTTGTAGTTCTTTTCCAAGAGCTAAGGCTGGCAAGGGGACGGGGACGGGGACTGGGGGACGGGACGAAGGGGGACGGGACGGGACGGGGGACGGATCTGGGGGGATTTTGGGGGGACCGGGATTGGGGGGACAAAAATAAGTCCCATCCCGTCCCACTATATATACGGGATGGGACGGGTTTTGGGGGGACGGGACGGGACGGGACGGGGGATTTTTTATTTTTTATATACTTATTTATTTGTATTGAAATTATATGTTATTGAATAACATTTTTAGTTTATTTGATTTTTTTTCAATAACATTTTTAGCTAATAAATAATGCTTAAGTTTTCAAATTTCAAAATTCAAATTTCAATTTCAAACTTCAAATTTCAAACTTCAAATTTCAAATTTCAAATTTCAAATTTCAAATTTCAAATTTCAAATTCAACTTTCAAATTTCAAATTTCAAATTCAACTTTCAAATTTCAAACTTCAATTTTCAATTTTCAATTTTGAAATTACAAATTTGAGAAGTTCAAATTTGTCTTTTAAATATTTTAAAGTAATTTAAACTTGAAATTTTGATTTTGAAGAAAAGGCCCCAAAAAAGGACGTTATGTGCAATACTTTGAATTTTCCTTTTTTTTTTTTTTTTTAATAATCTAGGTGTTAGTTGATGTATTAAAGTTCCATTTTTTAACATTTGTTCCTTATTATAAAATTTTGTAATAGCTAGTTCTCTTTTTATTATGTTCAACTATTTTCAAACAAATTAGTATATATGTAAATATGTATGAATATATTAAAATTAAAATGCAAGACAATAGTTATATAAAAAAGACTTAATAAAGCCTTCAAATTTATTCAATAAAATCTAATTGCAACTTAGAACTTAGAAGTTACAATTTACAAATATTAGTGGAGTAACTAATCTACGCAGCCACCTTCTAGGAAGGGTTCTGTTTCAATAAGTTCTCATATGTAAAACTAATATTTGTTACAAATATTAGATGAGTAACTAATTTACGCAGCCACCTTCTAGGAAGGGTTCTGTTTCAATTAGTTCTCTGATGTAATCTAATATTTGTATTTTCCTTTAAAATTCAATTCTAATTGTCGCATCATATCGACGGTAACATCCTCCGGTGTTGGCAAACTTGCTAGAAACTCTTGTGACTCTAATTCATCATCACTAGATCCAAGTACCGCATTAATCCAAGCTTCTTGTTTGGAACTTAACTTTGGCAAATTATCATTTCTCCTTTCGGCGTTGACCCAATCTCTAAATAAAACTGATATTTCCAAACTGTCTTCCGCCAATGAATGTCTATGATCGCCAAGTTGAAACCTTGCCGCACTAAAAGCAGCCTCTGATGCAACTGATGAAGCTTGAATAGCTAGAACATCACGAACCATTTTGCTTAAAATTGGAAATGCAACGCTCCGCCTCCTCCACCATGCTAATAAATCTTCATTGCCATCTTCGTCTTCCACTGTTTCTAAAGATTGATTAAGATATTCTTCAAAATCATCACGGTTAGTAGAATTAAGACCAAGAAAATCTCGCATATAACTTGAAATTCGAGCTTTACTCTGAGGATTAGAAGTTTGACCAACTTCTTGAGTATTTCCTGTAGTTCTATATTTTTCATACAAAATTTTTGCTTCTACTTTTATGCTACACTTACACAGTTGACTAGTTGGATTTATTTCCGGTGAAATTTCTAAGGTATCATAAAAAGTGTCAACAAGTCCCTGCACACCTTGTAATTTATAGTCAGGATGAAGTAAAGTAGCAGTTAAAAAAATTTGAGGAATAGGAAAAAAATATTTTTAAAATTTTTCAATCATACCTTCAATTGCAACTCTAAATTTTTCAATTTTTTTGTATTTAGAAAATTGAATTGAAATAGCACAAATATTTATTAATACTGATGAAATAGTAGGATAATAAATTCCAGAAAACATGGTTGTTGCATCATAAAAAAGTCTTAAAAATTCTAATAGTTCATTACTTTCTTCCCAATCTTCTTCACAAATTCTGTCTAATGGGTCAGCATTATGAGCATTAAACACCATTTGTATGGGTCCTCTATATTCGTAAGCAACTGAAAGCATTTCGTAAAAAGAATTCCACCTTGTTTTAATATGTCTTGGAATTTTTCTTGGTGGCAAATCACATAGTACACAACGCTCATTAAATTCCCTAATTCTAGCAGGTCTATTAGCATAAAAAATCCAGGCAACAGCATATTCAATTTTCATACAACCACATTCAAATAATGAAATACCATCTTGTACAACTAAATTTAATACATGTGCAACACATCTAACATGAAAAGAATTATCATCAATTGGACATAATCTAGTTTTTAACATACTAGCAGCGTTTACATTATTAGATGCATTATCTAATGCGACAGACAATACTTTATCTATAAGCATGTAATAATCTATAACACTCAAAATATTTGAAGCTAAATATGCACCAGTTTTTTTCTCTACACATTCTTTATAACTTAAGATTCTTTTTTGTAAATTCCAGTTATGATCAATCCAATGTGCTGTAACAGTTAAATAATCACGTCCATTAACACTACGACCCATGTCCGAAGTTATAGACACTCTACAATCTAATATGCTAAACACACAACGAAGATATTGACAATGTTTACCTTGATATACAAAAACATCAGATTTAACAGTATTTCTTGAAAAACCTCTATAATTAGGATTATAAGTTTGTTGAATATATTCAATAAAACCGGGATGTGAAGGAAAACTATAAGGTAAACCACAAACAGAAACCATTTTAGCTAAATTTTCACGATCTCTTTCCTTATTATATTTACGTTGTGTTAGTGGACCACCGGGGTTAGAAGGATCTAATGTTCCTTGAACCATGTTAGAAGCCCCTACCGATTCATTAACATTAATATCAAAATCATTAACTGGAATTCCTTTTTTTCTATTGGCTAATGATTTAGCTTCTTTATATTGAATCGGCACACAAGATAACAAATGTCTATTTAAGCCCCCCGTCCCACCTTGACCTCCACCTTGTTTATGTTTAAAAGGTTGCTTACATTTATTACAAATAGCAATAGAATTTTCCTTATCTAAAGTCATAAATTGCCACACAACAGAAGTTTTAGGGCGTTGATACTTCACCTTCTCCCTTGTAGGAGGTATAAGGGGTGGGCGTCCATAATTTTGCTCCGTTGAATTTGTAGTTTCATTTGGAACATTTGTCACCGGACTAGTAGGTGTATCTTCTAATTCATCTTCTCCCGAACCAACTTCTACTTCTTCACCTGAATTTTCATCAAGATAAGGATTATCACCATAAATTTGTTGTAAAAGTTCATGATCGAGTTGAGCATTTGAATCAATATCATAAGAAGTATTATCAACATAAGTAGAATCATTTGTATTAAATCTAACTCTAGAAGTACCACCACATTTACTCTTATTTTTTTCCTTACTACTTTTTTTAGTAAAATTAAATAATCTACTAATGGCACTTGGTTCCTTCTCTTTTCCTTTACCGGTATCTTTTTTGTTAGAACTCATATTTAATTATATGTAAAGTATAATATAAAAATAATAATAACACAAAAATTAATGACGAAAAATAAAATATAAATATTATGAAACGAATGTACCAAACGTCTGCGTTAATAGCAGACGTTATAACCGATTCTTGAAGCTTGTAGTTTGTTGTAACTTGTAACTTGTAATTTGGAACTCCAATATTTGATAGCAAATATAATATGAAAACTTAGATATATATATTATGATATATAATATGAAAACTTAGAATTGAAATATATGTATTATGATATAATATGAGACTTAAATGAAATAAAATATTGAGATTTGAGACTTAAGATTGAGAGTTGAGACTTGAAAGAATATAAAAAATAGATGAGAGAATATATAATTTTGTAAGAAATAATAAGGGATAGAGGGGTATTTATAATATTAAAAGTGGGTTAAAGTGTATTTATAATAACTTGAGGGTTTAAAGTAAATTATTAAAAGTAGGGGTGGTAGGGGGTGTTGGTTGGGGGAAAAAACTGCCAAAATATCCGTTGGGGGGGCCCACTAGCCGTTGCCCAACGGATAGAATTTAAAAAAAAAAAAAAAAATTGTTAGGGGATCCCGCGAACAGGCCGGTTCATTCGGGCCGGGACCGGGCCGGGTCGACCGGGCCCAATGGGTGAACCGGACCGGTACCGGTCCCCTATCTCGAAATCCCCTATCCCGCCTTCTTCAAACGGGACCGGGTCCGGCGGGCCGGTTCTCGGACCGGTCACGGGCCGGGGCGGGCCGACCCGGTCCCCCTGCCACCCCTACCAAGAGCTCAAATTACTGCAACTCTAATGGCAGAATGTGAGGGAGACGAAGCGTCCGATCTACACCAAAACGAAGAAAATGCACTAACTCTGCTCAATTGCCTCTCACTTCAATTAAAGATTCAGTTTTTATGACAATTCCTATTCTGCCAGCAGAGCTCATCACTGAAATCCTCTTGAGGCTTCCGGTGAAATCTCTCTTGAAATTCAGGTCTGTATTAAAATCCTGGCTTGATTTAATCTCTAGACCTGAATTTATGAACACCCATCTTAGTAAATCTGCTAATAACGAGGATTTCACTCACCATAGGCTTATGCTGAGTTTTAATCAACCTAAGTACAATCTTAAGGATTGTTCTGTTAGTTCTTTAATTAATGGCTCAGTTACTGAGGCATTGAACTTGGAGTATCCTAGGATCTGTTGAGATTGTGGGTTCTGTGAATGGATTGATTTGTCTTGTTATTGCAAAAAAGATATTTGTTTATATGGAATCCATCAATTAGGAAGTTCAAGAAATTGCCTGATTGTAGAGATAAATGGTGTTCTGGTTGCCATTCCATGTATGGTTTTGGATTTGATGAGGTTCATCGTGATTATAAGGTAGTGGTTGGGTTCCATAACGAGAGTTATGCCTATTCATGTCTTGTTAAGGTTAAAATGTATAGTCTAAATAGTAACTCTTGGACAAGTATAGAAGATTTTGAGACTGGGAACATATGTACTAAGTCGGGTATGTTTGTGAATGGGAAACTTCTTTGGGCTAATGATATTTATCATACTTCTGGTTCGGACATCATTTCTTTTGATTTGGCTGATAGGACATGGGGAAAAGTGCAACAACCCTACTATGGAGAAAGAGATTTTTGTTGGACCCTGGGAGTTTTGGAAAGTGATCTTTCTGTGTTTTGTAATTATCAAAGAATTCACGTTGACGTGTGGGTTTTGAAGGAGTATGGGGTTAAAAAAATCTTGGATAAAGATGTATAACATCAATATTCCTTGTGATCCTATGATCGGTTATCGTTGTCTATTCTTTTGCATGTCAAATAAAGGTGAAATTTTGTTTCAGTTTGGCTCAACTTTCATGATTTACAATCCAAGGGATCATCACTCAATCGTACAACGAAGCCCACATCTAGAGGTTACCCCACTATGACTATAAGGCAAGCATCTACATAGAAAGCCTAGTTTTGCCCTTTTTTCAACGGAAGAAGTCAAGGATGCAACAACGGAGGAAGTTGAAATAGCTCTGATGAAGACAATTGTGTAATTAATAGTAAGACTTCTCTGTACATCTCTCAAGTGTTGTTATACTCTGTTTCTTTTCAAGTATAGAACGAGATATTACATACTACGCCTATCTGAACCATATCCTCTTGGAGGTCTTCTTAGTGTTATTTTCTTTTTTGCTTCACGGAGATAACAATTTTCTTGGAAGAATAGTTATTTGGTTGAAGTGCTTGGTGTCTTCATCCTCAACCTAAATGGCACTCAACATTTTTGTTACTTTGAATAACAATTATTTTATCATGTTCAGAGTATCTAAATTTGACTTTAAAGAAAGAACTTTTGTATGCTCTGTTGTATATTTTACAACAGTAAAGTTAAAATATGTGCGATGTTATGTATCACCGAGTGAGAGATAAAAGCCCCGGCTTAAAGAATTTCCAAGAGCAACATCCACTTGTTATACTATAACCAACCTATAATGAGGAAAAATAGCTAGTCCTTGTAAGTAAACAACGCCAAGAATTTGATTGACTTGCATATTAGTGTAATTGTGGTTCAATTTGTTGATTTGCATATTTTGTGATCCATTAAATTTAGATGACTTATTGTTGTGCATTAGTGAAATGATATGGAGGAGAAAAAGGAAAGAAGCCAAAATGTGTAATATGAAATTTCTTTGCGAGTTAGATTTACTGGAACTAGAGAGGAGGGGATGGTTTCTACATTAAACTCCAGCTCTAAATCAACTAATTTACCCATTTTTGGTAGCATAAAATGTTGGATAAGAATAAGTGATGCTTGTAATTCATTCTCAACGTTTTTATCCTTTTTGGTATTAATCGTAGATCATGTATACCGCTTAAGGTTGCACCATGTTCCATCTTAGGCATCAGATAAGTTAACAACGGTACATTTGTTTGTGTTATAATGGACGTTAAGGGAGATGTTATTCCCCTAAATCGAGTGAGAATAAAGAGCATTCAGAGACATGGAAATCTTGCATCGCGTTATATTGTGGTTTAATTTGTTGACTTATGTCCCTGTGGATCATTAATTGCGGAAACAAGAGAGACATATAGCGAAGGCCAAGAACTTATTGGCCTGCAATGTATGTGTAAATTCTTAACAAGTTACTCTTTTATTGGCAGCATAATATATAGGATCAGCATGACAACCGCTTGATGTTGCATCACTTTTCATCTAGACATCAGATTTAGTTTACAGCGGTTTATTTGATTTGTGTCCATTGCTTAGAAGTTGAATGGAAGCAACTTTGACAACATGTATCAATGGTGTTTGCAGGGAAATGGAACTCGTCTCTTTGCTTAAATAGCGCTGAATTTTCTAATGGAAGTGATGTTTGCGTGTGAATTGCTAACTGATACTATGTACTATTGAACTTTCAGGACGTGAATGCTGATGCTAGGAACAACTAATCTACTACTACTACTACTTGTCTGCATGGATTGCAACGAGGAAGGATGGATTTTCTCTGTTTTTACAGTTTCTTGGCTTTGTGGTCTGAAAGATAGAAACTTGCATTAAGGTCATCGCTACTTCTCCAAGAATCAATCCTTAAACGGTCATGTCTGTGAATACAAAAGACATAATATATAAACGCGTTCTTTAATTTGGTCTCAGCTAACATCTATGTCCTTCAATTTTGGGTGTGCACGAGTAGATATTTAAACTTATATAAAGTTGAACTAATAGATATATATGTGTGTTGTTTTGTCTTTCTATTGAAGAAATACATTTGTTTCTCTAGAATCCATCAATTAGTAAACTTGAGAAATTGCTAGTCTCTAGAGAGCTATTGGTTTCTATTTCATGATGATTTTAAGGAAATGTGTATTTTCAAAATTTGAGTTGTGACTATTCACATCTTGTTAATGTCAAAATATATAGTTTAAATAGTGATGTTGTCCAACAAGTCGAGTATGATTACATTTGATATATGACAAGTCACATCTTTTTAATGCCAAAATATATAAGTCTAAATAGTGTTGTTGTCCAACAAGTCGGATATTCAATTCGTGGCTGCTGAATTTTATTGCAATAATTATATGAGTAACTAATTATATTCTCCAATTTTATCAATTCACATTTGCATCCGACTTATTGCATCTTATACATTTAAACTCCTATAATTAATAATTTTAACATAACATAATAGATTAATTAAGCAAAATATTTATCATATAAAACAAAAGTAATCCAAAATTACATAATCAAAATAGTAATTTTAAAGTGTCATTCAACAACAATATTAAAAAAACTAAAAATCCTAAACATGATTTCTACTTGATGCTTGGTTCATCATCAGTGCTACCTCCATCTGAAGATTTATAATCGATGCTTGAATCGATTGGTGATTAAACAACATCACTTTTTATATCTGATGTCTTAAAAAACAAAAAAATATATATTAATTGACAGACAAGCCGATGATTATACTCCAAAAAACAATTTGAAGTTCTCTACTATTTTGACTAGTGCTACCATTCCACACACATCTCTTGCTCCCTTTCCTCATAGGAGGAACCAATCTATGATTCTTGGTGAAAGGGTTTTAATTTTTATTTCTATTGCTCATTTAATGAATATTTATGGATTAAACTATCCTTAACTATAACCTAGTTTCGTAAAAAAAATTGTTTTGACTAGTCAATTTGCTATTTAAAAATGTAATCGTCTTTGGCTTAAATTTTCACTTCAGTATATTGTAAAAACTTCTTTCATTAGTTTTTTAAGATCTATAAAGTACTTTGAATCTAGTTGACAATCTTTATATCTATATAATATAATGACTAACCCGTATTCCATCGATATCAAATTAATAGACTCATTAACTAATAGTACATTATAACATTTATTGATATTTTATTTTTATATAATATCTTCATCATTTTTCAAACCGCCTTCAATGTTGTTAATATTTCCCATCATCAAATGAAAATGCATAAGAATCTATCATGTTAAGACTTATGCCCCTCCACGTCTATGTAATTCCCTTCTCTACTGTAATTAAAAAGTCAAAATCAATTTTTTACCATTCAGTGCTCAAATTATGTATTAAGAGCCTCGATTAAATTTAAATCGCACACAATAGAGTTCATTTGAATATGGAGATTCCAATAAAATTTTCTTCATATTCTAAGCTTGGATCAAAACCTCTAATTAAAAATAAAGCAGTACTACCACTACATCCCAACCCCAACCCCATGTACTTGGCATATACCTTGAATATAAACACCCCTATAATCATCACTAACGTGACTAGCACAAATTTGAAATCCTTTAGACTAGACATTCCCAATCAAAGAAAAATAGGGGGGAATGGGAAAAGGACAACAATCTTTATAATAGATACAAGTGCAAATGTGTCATAATTCTATTGGACCAACATGATAAATGATGCCTCCTATCCATTACTAAGTGTAGATAGGGTGTGTACCTACGATTTGGTTATTACTGTAAAATAAATATTTTGCATATATGGTGTGATAATAATACATACAAGAGCACCACTCCTTGTCAACATTGAATAAAAATCCTGTGTTCCCTTTTTTTTTTTTTTTGTAGTATATAGATCGAGAATGGTGTGTCGTAGAACATGCAGGTACTTCCACAAAAACTCACATGGATACTCACATGGGTGATAATTAATCCCCTGCATATTTATTTGATTATTTAAATCTTATCGGTAAATTTTAAGTTAGGTCATATGTCTCTCATTCAAGTAAGAATTTGAGAAAATGGAGATAAGCCAATTTAACTGAGCATAGAGTTTACAAAATAAAAAGGAACTTTAATTTTAAATATTGGAATTTTAGTCTAAAGATTTGTATAGAGTTATATGCTCTTAAACTCAACATGATGTGGAATATTGAAATTAAAAGTAAATATAAAAAAAAATACATCTTTTTAGGACAGACTAAAAGGGCAAGACACTTAAATAGTTAAATTGGCACAGATGGAATAGTATTACCAAATGAAAAAGGAAAAGAGGGAAGAAGGCCAGTACCAACAAGCTCCAAATTATGAGAGGCGAATCCAAAATTTTGAAAGAATAAGTGCAGTATTACTAAAAAGTGGATCTAAGATATAAATTTGATCGATTTAACCGTTAAGTTTCTATCACTGAACTCATTAAACTTTTAAAATTATAAGTTCAAATGTTCTTATCAAATAGTAATTTTTTATATATAAGATATATTCCGTGTTGAAGTTATTGAGAGATCGATTGAACTCATCATTAATATTATTTGGCCAAGCAGCCTATATATTATCATAATATGAGTTTTACTTTTCTTTTGAAGTAAAGTCAAAATATTACCATAATACTTTTATTTTTTTCTAAAAGAAAATTCTTTCATATTAGGGTTATTCTTTCCTTTAGAGGAAAGATTTGGAACTCTATAAATTGAAAATGTCTCTTTTCATATCAAGCAAACAATAACATCCATAATATAGTCACTAAGAGTTTTGCTTATGGAGAGATTTATTTTCGTTGCAGTTTTAATATTTTTCTTTCATATGTAGGTCAATTGACCAAGTCAATATCATAAAGTTTTTTAATAGTTTTTCTTTGTCATCTGATTTTGTCACCTCTATGATTTGCAATTATAAGTTTCTGCATGACGTCCTGAATCTTTCGAATCCAATAGTTCAATCTAACCTACATATCAACTCAATTTTTAATGGACTAAAATTAATTGAACTAAAATATGTTGTGAACTTATAAATGAACAGATCAATAAACCACTCATCAAGCTTCAACGGATTAAATGAATCATATTTTTACGGACTAATTTTTCCATCCGGACCATGCTATAAGATAAATTTAACCATCCAAACAAAGCTCACCAAACTTATTGTTTTCCTTTTTTCTTTTTTCACACTGATGACATGAACATTTTACTTTAGGTTTTATCAACCTATTGACTTTAGCTTGATTAAACTTTACATTCTTCCAAAGCAAGTACCAACTCTTAACTAAAAGTTTCTAAGCATGATTTATTAATTGAACTAATTTTACAATTACCAACATTTGGTGCTTTCTGGTGGCTGCGTTTAGATGAAGTTTAATAATGCTAAAAGAATTTATTAAAAATAATTAGTTTGATTAGGATTGATGAGGAGAGCAATTAATTACATGAAAAGAGCAGGTTAGATGTCACCAGCCAATGTCAGATCAGAATTTTCCAAGCACTATATTTAGTATAATTTTTTACAAATGGTAGCCAATTATTAAAAAAGAAAAATTCTTGATAAATACTTTTTGATGAAAATATCAGTTCAACAAAAATCAAGTAAAAAAGAACGCAAGGAATATAGAAGAAACTATTGATAAGTGGTATACTAGTACTAGTAACAAGAAGTTAAAGTATATGAAATTGTATAATAACAATTGCATAAAATAATGTTCCTATATATCTAAGTAATGATAAAGCAAATTATTATACGCTTAGAGGTAAAGCCTGAATAACCTATAGTGCCATCAACATGGGTTGTGGTATAGTGAGTGGGGAGGGGGGGGGGGGGGGGGGAGACTGCTTAATCCTTAATCAGAGGTCTCCGTTCAAATTCTGGGTATCGAGAAAATCTTGTTGGAAGTGTCATCCCTGAATGGGCCCTGCAGTGTGTGATTTGAATTTAATCGAATTTTCAATGCGGACTTCGAACCGATGGGAAACAATAAAAACTTATAGTGCCTAAGAATGCTTATACTTGTGGGATCCAAATATGAATTAATTATGTAAAAATCATCATTATTATGTGAAACTATAGAGTAGGCCCCTTAAAAAATTATAATAATCTTCCCTTTGTCACACAAATCTCTCCTCTAAATTAGTTAATCCCCTTCTTATCACTTCTCTTCTTTTAGAAGACAAGTCAACAACACCAAACTCTAGTGCCATATGTTTACAAGTAAATGTACCATACTACAATTTATTATCCTGAGTAGACCAATGAAAAAGAATTTTTTTTTAACTAAATATCTTGGGGATTGGCTGAGGTGGTGTAGGGGAAAGTGGCAGAGAATTATTAAGTGAAAAATGGAATTCTCCACTTGTAAATTTCAAGGTAATGACTCTGTTAATGATTATTATTAATGGTGTCAAATAAATGGATTGAGTTGAATTTAAACGGATTAAATGAACTGATCAATTAATAATTGTGCAGGTTATTATTTGGACTAATATGGTCTAAGTTAAATGGGTCAAATAATGAATCATAATTCAACTTGTGCAACTTTTACAAGTCTTAATTTGTTTGTATCTTTTCGTATAATTTATTTAAATACCTAGTTTTAAAAAAAAATACCATGACAAAATATAACATATCAAACAAAAAAAATATGTTAATTAAAAATATTTTAAGAAGGTTTTATATAGGTCAATTCTGTTACATATCAGGCCAATTTTTTTTTGGTAAACAAATTGTGTTATCAACAAAAGTAGAAAGCTCAAAGCAAAGAGCTATGCTACTAGACAGCCAATCCTAATTTAACTAGTTTCATCGGTCAATTTAGATTATATATCAGGTCAATTTCTAGATAAGTTAAATTTGATGGGTTAAAATAGATTGATATAATAAGTGAATAAATCATTAATCCATTCAAATTTAATTGATCTCATGGATCAATTTGAATTATATATCAAGTCAACATTTAGATGAGCCAATTTTAATAGGTCAAATAAATTACGAAAATAAATGAACATGACATTAACCCTCTCAAATTTAAACTAATTATACAAATTAAATTTTCATAAGCTAATTTTGTGACCCTTAATTATCACATTTCTTTATTCAATTTGGTGGTTAAGAAAAAAGATAGCTCAGTGCAATGAGCTTCCACTACGCGCAGGGTTCAAGGAATAGTCAAACCCCATACTATATTTATCCCACATTATGTGAAGTCATTTGACAGAGTATGATTTTATTTTAAAAGAAGAATTTTGAAACTTGTAATCTAAATTAATCATAGAAATTTATATGATTATAAATCATTTCATTAAGGAATAATGAAAAGTTTGAAGCTAAATTGTTAGATGTTATTTGTTTTGAACGGACTAAAAAGAAAAAAATTAAATGTGACGTTTATTAGGACGGGAGAGTAATATTTTACATTATATTTTTTATAACACCCCAAAAATTTCTAAGCGAAGACTTGAATCATTCAGTAATACCTCACAACTCTACTCTTAAAGTGATCTAGGTTCATAAGGGACCTCAAACACCACGTCACGTTCAAAGCATTTATATCGGTTAAGTTCTCGCATGAGTTCATATAGAGGTCAATTTGAAACAATCATATCTCCTAGACTATACTGAATTAGGTAGTCAATGACCTATCAAATTAAAGATCTATGAGTCTTCTTTCCAACTCCATCAAATTTTCTTTATTTCGGGTTTGAAGTAAAAAGTTATGATAGTTTTACTGGAACATGTCCGAGCAGGAAAATTCGGCAAGAATACCTGCCCATTTGGCGACTCGTTGAACAGGTTGGCGAATCGCTGAATTACCTCACCAAATTGTCCTGAAAACCTAAAGTCTCTGGATATTTTGGCGATCTAAAACCCCATTTGGCTAACCGCCAACTATTTCGGTGAGGAGACCTCCAGATCGCTAATTTGGGCTTTGTGATTCATTAAAAGATCATTTTCTTTTATTTTTATGGTCTTCTTACGTTCCTAGAAAGGTATTTTTGACCTTTTACCTCAATCAACTTCCCTAAGTCCATCTTACAACCTAATAACATCATTATACGTATGACAACTCTCAAAATCCCCAATTCTCATTCTTCCAAATATCAAGAACTCCAAGAAAGAGATTTCTTCAATTTTGCAAGATCTAAAGGCTTCAAATTCAAGATTCTCTTCAAGAATCCTAAGGTTTTTAATCCAAGTTTTTCTCCACTCTTCATCTCCAAAAAAACCCGCAAAATAGGCAAAATCTAGGGTTTCAAGTCTTCCTATCAGGTTCTTTTTCAAACTCTTTCAAGAACTTTGTTCTTCCAGGTACATAAGGCTAATCATAGTGATGGACTAAGTTCTTCCTCACACCTTACATCTAAATTCAGTCAGTAAAAGTTTAATCTAGGGTTATACTCTTAGTTTTGAGAATTTCTGAGATGAGTTATATTATTGATTTTAAGTTCTAAATTTTAGATTATGAGTTTCTATATATTATGCATTGAGATCTTTGAGTTGTTGTTCATGTTTATATTCTCGGATGAACCCCATTTACTGAATTTTCATTCAGAACCTTTTAATCAAACACTTATCCTTAAATTGATTTTGAGAAATTAAAAGTGAGTTCAAGAGTAAAGTCTAAAGTATATTTTTTTAGTAGAGTTTAAGGAAACTAAATGACTCCCAAAAGTATCATTTTTACATGGGAAATCGAACACTATTTTCGGAAAAGTATAAGAGTGTTTCAGAGTTTTTCAGACAGAGTTATTACAGAGCAGTTACCTCTTAAAGAGGCTCTTTTGAGAACTTGTCTCAATCCAAAGAGACTATCTTTACTTGAACATTGAGTTATATATTTTGGGAGTAGTATTGAGACCGATATGGGGACGAGTTCAGACAACTCACATCTCCCATAAACCACGTTGCCAACGTGGGTTAGGATCACATTGACTTTCAAGCGACTCCTCACTACCTTTGAGTAGACCTTTTCAGATGGATCCATGAGTTGAGTTTGTTCTATACCCCACAAAGTATAGGGCAGTTCAAGCACGTGGGCGAGACGTTGTATCATCACGAGGCTCATAGTGATGGTTGTCGGTTAGAGAAGCTCTAGTTAAGTAAAGTATATTTTTATATACATATTTCATTTTAGTATTTTCTATTATTGCATCCTTACAGTAAGAACTTAAATGATCTTTTCATCGTGATTTATACTATATTTTAGTTAAATTACCTTTAGACTTTTTGTTCAATTATTTATTATTCAGTTATATTATATACTCGTACATTCAATGTACTAATGTCATTCGACCTGTATCTTTTTATGATGTAGATTTAGGTACTTAGGATCCTCAACATGAGTTCTGTTAAGATCATTACATCTGCTCGTCAGCTTTTGAGTGAGACCTCCTTACTTTCGGAGGACTCCAATTTTTATGAGTTGTTGGTAGTAATATTTTAAAGTATTGTGGGTCTTGTTCCGACACTCATCTGTATACAGTGGAGACTTCATAGATAGACAGTTTTGGAGATTCTTTAAGTTTCAGATATTTTATTTAAAATCATACTTAGTTATTCAGAGAGTTCTGAGATTCAGTAAAATGTTGTTAAATATTTTTTCAGTTTAATATTTGATTTTAAGAAGTTAAAAGTGAGATCAAAAGTAAAGTTTGAAGTATATTTTTTAGAGTTTGAGGGGACTAAATGATTTCCAAATGTTTCATTTTTGCATAGAGAAAGAGAGCACTATTTTCAGAAAAGTATAAGAGCTTTTTAGATAGAGTTATTACAGAGCAATTACCTCTTAAAGAAACCTTTTTGAGAACTTATTTGAACTCATTGAGAGTATTTTTACTTGAGCATTGAGTTATATATTTTGAGAATAGTATTGAGCACTGATATAGGGAAGAGTTTAGACAACTCACATTACCCATAAACCACGTAGCCAGTGTGGGTTAGGATCACACCGATTTTCGGGCGACTCTTCACTATCTTTGAGAAGACCTTTCAGATGGATTCATGAGTTGAGTTTGTTCTATACCCCGACAAGGTATACGATAATTCTAATAATGTGGGGCGAGACGTTATACCATCACGAGACTCATAGTGATGGTTGTTGGTTAGAAACTCCTAGTAAAGTAAAGTATCTTGTATATGCATATTTCAGTTTAGTATTTTCTATTATTGCATCCTTACGTTAAGAGCATGACTTTTATCATGATTTATACTATATTTCAGTTGAGTTACCTTTAGGTTTTCAGTTCAACTATTTTCTATTCAACTATATTATATACTTGTACATTCAATGTATTGATGTCATTTGACTTGTATCTTTTTATGATGTAGATTTAGATACTTAGGATCCTTAACATGATTTCTGTTAAGATCACTACATCTGCTCGTTAGCTTTTGAGTGAAACCTCCTTGCTTTCGGAGGACTCTAGTTTTTATGAGTTGTTGGTAGTAACATTTTAAAGTATTGTGGGTCTTGTCCTGACACTCATGTTTATACAGTAGAGACTCCATAGATAGACATTTTTGAAGAGTCTTTCAGTTTCAAATATTTATTTAAAACTTTTGTTAAAGTTTTGAGATTCAATAAACTGTTAAACATTTCTTTCAGTTTGATGTTTGTGTATGCTTGGGTTAGTCTTTTGTTTGTAGTCATCCAGAATGAGGGTTCACTTGGGACCAAGACAATGGTTCTCGAGTGCCAGCCACGTTCAGGATATAGATTCGAATCGTGATACTTTGTACGAATTTTTTTTCAAAACTTTAACTTATGGCTTACTAGTCATACAGTGACAAATCTTATTGTTGCGTCAAGCTTTTCATAATTAAAAATGAACAAGACCTCAACGACGCTCTTTCCCCATATGGAATTGTTGCAACTGTTCATTCTTTAATTTCACAATCATTATGTTTTCTTCAAATGATTGATGGTTGCTTCCAAGCCCACCTCCTAGTCGCCATTGCTTGGTCACTTTCTTTTCCACTAAGTTATTACTTTGAGACCTTAGAGTACGATCGGGGTTGTTTCCCTTTTGGATCTTAGCCCCCAAAAAAATTGTTTGTACAAATGATCTACGCCTTATTCAGAGCTTTCCTAGATTGGTAAGGCAAAATGATCGGGTCGCCCTATCTCATTGAGTGTTCTACCTTAGTCCATCGACACCATACCCTATATTGAAAGAATTTCGTGAAAAATCAACTATATACGATCTTGGTTGGCCTATCACCCCTAGACACAAGTCATTCCATATTATTTTCATATACGTATATTCGATCGTTCAAGGCCTGTTAGAGCTCTCTAAAGGGTACACTTCTTTTATCGCATTGGTATGATTATTAGGATCTATTCTTAGAAGATTGATTTATTTGGATCAACTAGCATTCTTCATATCAAAAATTAAGAATCAATGGAATGTTTGTTTATCAATGAACATCTACATGGGTTAACACTATTGGAAAACACATTTGGATTCCAGAGTAATTATAAGGATAGAATGATGAGAAGAGGAGACTACTACTCGATGAGATTAGTCTACAAAAGATTTTAAGTTTAGACTATAATGACTGGAATTCTCACTTACTCAATAATTTGAGTTGATAGAGCTTTCAAAAGAAAAAAAAGGAGTGAATAGGGTTTATGGATCATCAATACACCAACTAAGAAAAAGTATGTAAGAAATACGTCTTCTAATTCTCATAATATCTTAAGCACGAGAGATTTCTTATGTTTCATCAATTTTGTCTGAATCCCACCTTTCTTTTGAAAAGAGGGAAGGAGAAGGATCTTCTTTAGTGGATCCCTCTTGTTCATGTCCCCTTCATCTCAAAGGCCCTTTCTTATTTCTACATCACTTTCTTCCTCACTTATGACACGATATAAAAGATAACTTTCGATAGACTGAAAACACCAAGCGGTCTAACCTGATCCCCAAGATGGACCCCAATCGAAAGACGCTAGACAGAGTAAGAACAAGCTAGATAAATAACTTATAAGTAATGCAAATTACAAAGCCATATATCTTGGCACTTTCATAATGTCATCGTCATATTTACATTATTAGACTTCCTTTTTTTTTAATCACAACCGACGCTCATTAGTTTTATTTTATTCCTACAACTATAAATAGAAGTAAAAGAACACTACAAAAAGAGAAGATTGTTCACATTTACTCCCTTGGTCAATCCTAACAGCTAATTTACAACCCAACTTCTCCTCTCACACACACAAAACAAAACAAAAAAACACATTATATATCTGCAGAACAAAGAAGACAATTTTGTTCAAATCAATGGCTGAAATAGAGAAGCCTGATGAAGAGATGCCTAGAGTTATAAATTTCATGGCTTCTGTTCTTGAAAAAGTGGCGGAAACAAATGATCTCAATAGTGCACAAAAAATTTCGATATTTGATGGACTTACTAGGCCTACAATCTCTGTTCAAAGCTATTTGGAGAGGATATTCAAATATGCAAATTGTAGCCCTTCTTGTTTCATCGTGGCGTATATTTATCTTGATCGATTCTCACAGATGCAGCCATTGTTGCCAATCAATTCTTTCAATGTTCATCGCTTACTCATCACGAGTGTCTTGGTTTCTGCTAAATTCATGGATGATATGTGAGTTCTTTCACTTCGCTTTGTTTTCAAATTTCTTATATAATATAAATTGTACATACATTTAACATCAATCTTAAACATAATATGATAAGATTTATGATTTTAGCTAAGTTTTAGCAATCACATTATATATATATATGCACAAAACATAGAACAGAGCTAATAGGAAAAAAAAATCAGAGTTTTGCTTCACAACTTTCTATACTTGAAAAAAATTACTGAAATTTTTTCATTTTACTATTTTTTATGACTTATGACATGATATGTTTAAGATCGTGAATTTTGATTATTTTTTTTAAAGTATGTAGCCTATAAGACATAATCGTCAAATAAATTGAAACGATTGGATTAATTGTTTACTTGTAATGTGAGTAGTATAACAGGTCATTTGCCAGATAGGATGATGACTATAATGATTTGATTTTTAGAAAATAGATACTTTAGAAAGAACTTTCTTAATTATAATGACTTGATTTTGGTTGGAACTACGTTATTTAAGGATTAATTCCTAAGACAACTTATCACATCATGTATAAGGGAAAATTTAGATCGGATAAGTTATCCCAATCTTGACAACCAAATAAGACACTAAAATTTTATTTCTAGACTAATTTTTATCTCAGAACTATTTATTTCTATCTCTCACACCACACCACACCACATAGACAGATAGATTGTTGCTGTTAGTTTCTGAAAAAACCTTTTACATCTACCAAATTACTAGTACAAATTAGTGAAAGTATGATTTTTGTAATTATTTTGGACTTAAAAAAAATCAAAAACCATTGCCTTGAAATTCGTGGTGCACAGTATGAAAGCTCTTGTGAAAGAGTAGTTTGTAAGCGTCATGTTTCCTGACTTTGACATAATTGGTTAACTTACTGATTCATCCAACCTCGTTGACCTTACATCATTAATTCTTTGAACAAATTAGTAGTCTCTAACATAAGGAATTATCTTATTTACCTATACTAATAGAATGTTATTTAATTGCTTTGTTTTTTTAAATAAAAACTAATTCCATTTATCATCTTTAAAGGGCACCTAAAAATGTGAAAGGCCAACAATTACTAAGTAATATCCTCTCATCTGCTTAAGTTTTGATAGACATATATATTTTTAATAGATAAAGTTATTTTTCGTATCTATACTAATATAAAACGTAATAAACATTTGATTAAATAATCGAGAAGCACGCGAACTGATTGGCTAAGGTGCATTTAAATACCAAGTTGCCGACGCCGTCCTGAAGCAAAAGCGGTATCAAATAAGAACATGTGAAATGTCCATGTTTCAAATCCAGACAAAATCACCTAAGATATGATGTGCTGTCTTTTGTCTGCTAACCCTCCCAACGTTTTTGTGTGGCTATAAATCAATTCATTAGGAGTGAAGAAGAAATTTTAAAGTTAGATTGTTTTCAATTATAGAAAAACATATTCTTTTAACGGACTAATAAAAAAATATCTCTATCACATAAATTGAGAGAGAGAAAATATTGAAGTGGTGTACTTAAGTTATTAATTAAGTTGGACTCTATAGTAATGATTTATGTAAAATTTATTAGTATTGTTATAGTTAAATATTAATTTATAATGATATATAGGTCCCCTTTCTAGTTTAAATTTGCCTCTAATTATGAAATGCAAGCTAATTAAGTTTTTGTGTGGCTATGAATCATTTCATTAAGGGTGAAAAAGAAGTAAAATGTTGCTTGCTTATACTAATAACTAAAAGTTTTTATTAACATTAATATTAAATGTCAAAATGATGAAATAAATGTGATCTCTATATATATCTAATATTAAATGAAATCTATCCTGAATAAATTCTAAGAATAAAATAATTTATTCTATAAAGAAATTTTTTTCCCCTTTTATAAGGCTTAGTGCTTTGTGAATACTACATAATTATTTAAAAAAAATTATATAAAAAAAAAAAAAAAAAAACTGTAACGCAACTATGAGCTCTGTAGCTTTGACATTTTCCTTTTTTCGTCGGTTGATCCTTCTATTTTTGGTTTTTATTTTAATCTTTTTTAAAAAATGATTTTGGTAATTAGTGGAATATCCAATTGTAGATCTGAAATCTTGATTTTTAGAAAGGCATTATTAGCTGTCATTCAACTCTTTGCTATTGTCACTAATTAAATTACAATTAATTTGCTTTTTTAGTTGCTTTCAACTTAATTCCTTGATGTGAAGTTTATAATCAGTGATCCTCCACTACAGGCCCCCACCATCCCCAACAATATTCTAATTAAGACGATTTAACATGACATTATTATACTTGAAAGATATTAAACAATCTATCTGTCATAGTTATCTTAACATAATTATGATTTAAGTATTATGACATTTTTACCTAAAAAGTTGAATTAGCTCGAAGGTTATTTAATCAGATATTCACATGTATATTGAAATTTCTCATTTATTTGGTAACACAATAAGCATAAAGTTTGGGAAAGTAAATATTTCAATCATTTTTTTTTAATCTCTTACTTTGTGTCGAGTATCCAATTTGAAATTTGACTAATTTGGATCCACGTCGGGAGATTTCAACCTTAGGAGGTAAACTAATGCTCCCTATGCATAAATGACTTTGTTCCCCGAGTTCAAATCTAAGACATCTGATTAAAAATGTATAAAAGGTTACTTACCATAATGTTTGGATTTTCACGATAAATATTTCAATTGTTATGAATTAATTGTGCGCATTGTATTGAAAGTTGAAAAATATTTTGGTTTTGGCAGATTTTACAACAATGGTTACTATGGGAAAGTAGGAGGAATAAGCACAAGAGAGATGAACTTGCTAGAAGTGGACTTCTTATTTGGAATAGGGTTTCAATTAAATGTGACTCCCACAACGTTCCACAACTATTGCTCTTATCTCCACACTGAGATGTTGATGCTTGAAATCCCAATGCCTCTCAAAATTGTCAACCAACAATGTTGGGTTAACGACGACGAATCCTCCACTCATGAGCTAGACGTTTCACAAATAATACAAAAATTATTGGACTAAATTTTGTCACTAGCTAGGTCAAGATTCTATACTACTCTTTGGCCGGCTTTATAAAGTTGTAAACAAGAATTAATGTTGCAACTTTGTGGATTCTTCATATTCCATTTTTGAACGTTTTCTTAATGAGTTTTGCCGCAGAATCGGACTTTAATTTCCTCAATTAATTTGAGATTTTGGGTAAATAATCTTTTTATTAGTCATTAGAATAATTGAGTTAGTAACTTCAAATATCATAAGACATGTAACATACTCTTTGACATTGAAATTTACGACTTTTTAGACGCTATAAAAAGGGACACTTTTTAGGTCCATGTTGTGTTTTAAACCGTAAAGGGAGGGTCCCTTTTGATCTATATAGAGTTCAAAAGATGTCCGTTTTGAGGCCGGACTCAACAATAAAGTGCTTCACCTAATTATTTGTCACGATCCAGACCATCGTGATTGACACCCACACTAACCCTCCAGTGGGAGAACCATTACTACAACTCAAACTAACAAATTTTATGAAAACTAAGGCATTTAAAGATACGGAAGCATGTTTAAATGACAATAAAAATGGAGTCCCCATAAACTCCAAGGATTCAACTAAAAGAACGAATCATAACTTATGAAGTTTTTTTTTGAAAAAATTCCATTTTACTCCTTCCGATAATTGCCTCGGTTCATTTCTAGATCAATCGGTGAAGTTGGTTTGAAATTTTGAACTATTCGATAACTACGATTAGTTAATTGGCGAATATTTATAAAATAATTAATTTATTTAGTTGGTGGTTAATGGGTCAAACCCTTTAATTAGCGAATATTCAATTTATTGTAAAAGTTTTAGGAAACCCATAATGTAAGAAGCAAATTACATTATATTCCTACTCTTTTACAAAAATCCCCTAAAATTGTTGTCATCCGCATACATCTCATTCTTCTGGATACTTCACATTTGATACATTATACAACTAGTTTGTTGAGATTAAAAAGGAAATTAAATATAAAATTAAATGTCAGTTCCCCAAATAATGCAAATCAAATTAATGGCAGTCTCTCCCAAATAACAGCTCCAAACAATTCAAATTTTCTTCTCTCAAATCTCTCCCAAATCGTAATAGATTAAAAAAAAAGTCAACAATTTTATATAGTTATATATCATATAAAAAAACATATGCACTGATATTTATAAAATTGTGTTGCAGATACTTAACAACATGTGATACATAACTATGTTATATACATAGCAAAGTTATGTGTCACCTACATTACTATGAATATGATACAAACTGATTCGGCCAAACACATATACAGCCCCTCTAACTTGTTCACATTTTTCATTTTGGCACTTTATCTTAGCCTTGTTCCATTTTAACCCTTGAGCTCCATTTTTTATGTTCCATTTTAACACGAAATACTATTTTTATGATTTATTTATTTTTATATATATTCTTCAATTGCAACTTCTTATTTTAAATCGACATGTGTCATTTAATTTTAGTTAAATAATTAAAAATTAACAAAAAATAATTCTTTTTAAAAAATAATAACTTCTTTTTAAGAGTGTTATGTATTTTTGTTTGAAAAATAACCGACGAAATTGTGTTGGTTTTCTTTCTTTAAAATCACGACAACCTAACAAAGTCAGTCGAGTTTTAACATTGTTTAGTAGTGTTATTAGCAATGAACAAGAGTCTTTTTTTAGTAGTGTTATTAACTAAGTCAGTCGAGTCTTTTTGAAGATGGGTTTTTTTATTCGTATTGATTTATATTAAAAATTAAAAGTGAGTATTTGCATTAAATTTAGATAGCCTAGAATTTAGGGGTGTACAAAACCGAACCGAAAACCGAACAAAACCGTAAACCAAGTCAACCCGAAAAAAAAACCCGACTAGTGGTTTGGTTTGACTTGGTTTGGTATTGGGAAAAAAAAACCCAACTACATTTGGGTTGGTTTGGTTTTAACTAAAAAAAACCAACCCGACATTATATATGTAATTTTAAAATTTTATTTTATACATAAAAATATTTACTTTGATATAATTATAAAATATTTCTTATACTATTTCATAGTTTTTATCTTTTAATATATTATTTCAAGTTTAAAACTTAGAATTTGGAATGGTCCAATAAAGATTATAGTTCATAGATGTTGATAATTATAATAAGACTTAAATCAAAATCAAATTAATACTAATGCAAAAAGAAAATCAATTCAACACTAAGAATGACAATAATATTGAATATTTGTTCTTTAGTTTTACATTGGTTTAGACAATTAAAATACATAATCTGGTTTTAATTTTCCTTAAATATTTAGTAATGTAACTAATACTTATTAAACTTATTTTAGCATGATTTAATACTTTTAAATTATGATCATTTTCATTATGACTTTGCAATATTTATTTTATATGATGATTTCATTATTATTTTTTATTGAATATTTTTGTGTCATCAATACTAATCTCATAGTTTGTGTTATTTTTTTAAGAAACACCTTAGATAATTGTATTTTGGTTGGACTAAAGAAATATTTGGAGCACAAGTTAATTATATGTTTGTATGCAAACTTTATCGAAGAAATCCAAAAATCAGAAAAAATCCGAGGTTTATTAGTTTGGTTTGATTTATAAATTTAAAAATTCGACACAATGGTTTGGTTTGGTATTTGAAAAACCCGAACCAACCCGAGGTCGAAAAATTCAAAAAAAAAACCGATTTTTATTAGTTTGGTTTGGTTTATAAATTAAAATTTTTTGCACAAATGGTTTGGTTTGCTATTTGAAAAACCCGAACCAACCCGGTCATGTACACCCTTAGCCTAGATGATAAGAAAAAATAAATAAGTAGTGTTATTTAATTTAATTGAATGTTTAAGAAAGAAAATCAAAGAACTTTCGTCAATTTATTTTCATGCAAAAATACAGAGAAATATCAAAAAATAATATTATTGTTTGAAAAATTTTATGTTCGTTCACGAATGTTTAATTTTTTTAATTAACAGGCACACGTCTATTTTTTTAAAATAAGAAATTGCAATTGAAGAACATAAATAAAAACAAATCATAAAAATTAGTATAAGTGTTTAAATGGTACAAAAAAATGGAGTTTAAGGGTTAAAATGGAACAAGGCGAAGTTGGAGTGCCAAAATGAAAAATGAGGGCAAGTTTGAGGGGCTGTATATGTATTTGGCCAACTGATTTTGTTATAAAACATTAGTGTTTATGTATCAACAGTAACATTTGGTAGTGTCTACTGATACATAGCTTTCTACTAGTTGAATAAGGCAGGGTGTATGTATTGATAGTAAAAGATAACAAAATTTATTATAGTTGTGTATCCAATACATAACTATGAACATGATAAAAACTAATTTGAGTTTCAATAAATTAGAGTTATGTATCAAAACTAATATTTGAAAACGATATATTGTACATGATAAAATTGTAATGTATCATAAAGGTGAAACGATCAAATGATACATTAATTTAAGAATCAAAATCAACTAGATACATTAAAATATATGCTGAAAGCAACAAAAAAAATGCTAAAAGCAAAAAAAAAATAATGATGAGAAATCTTTCCACACTTTCTCCTTTGTTCTGCATCAACTCTTGTAGTTGTTTATCACTTTCAATAATGGTGTTACCTATGGATCTCGACCCAAAGCATTTCCCCGAGCCACCAACAGCTCTTGATAAAATTGTAATGTGTGTGTGTATATATATATTGATTTAGTATTAATTTAGTACAATTATCATCCTTAATGATACCAATACAATATATAATACTTATTTAGTACTCCTATCAGTTAAGCGAAATTAATTGGGGGATATATAATGTAATTATATAATGTGATATGAATCTAAAGGAGTATATATTTGTAATTATTTTAATTTTATGAGATATTTACTTAGTTTCTCCTTCAGATTATGTTTAAAGCTGAATAATGGGGAAAATATGTATGTGAATAGGAGTGTGCAATCTTCATGGGTTAATGCTTCTATAGAAAAAATAGAAAGACAATGCGTAATTCATGAACAAATAAATGCATGTACTTTGAACAATCTCATGATGTAACTTGTATAGCATATGTATATCACATATATTTTATGTGTATATAATGCGGATGCAGATGACATACACAGAGCATATACAAGATATACGCATAACATACAATGATATACACATATCCATCCTTTGGCGCATCACCACTAGTTAGTAGTTCTATCATAACTAAGTCAAACCCTTGCACAACCATTGAAAAATTACTCTTTTGGTCCGTTGAGATAACAATTCTATTAAAATTGATTTATATTTTATATTTTTACCCAGTTTAACCCACTTTATATATGATTTAAGCATGTTTTCTCATTCTTTAGCCCAACCTTTAAATAATAATGATGATTGGTCAAAATTTCACAAACTTTTTACAGGTACACGAATAGGCATTACAAACTCAAAATTTATATTTACACGATGAGTAACACCAAAATCAATTGCATCTTTATAGTTATACATATCTAAAAGTCAAAAACACAAGTTAATTATATAAATTTTAAATTCAAGTTTGTTAGTTTGTTGGATCAGGTGATCTTTCCATCGATTGAAAATTAGAGTTTAATTGAAACTTAAATTTGAAGTGACTGAAAATAGATTTGAGTTAAATCTTAAATTTGAATTTTTCGAATTTGTTAGTTGTTTGAATTGAGTGTTATTCCAATCTAATGGAAACATCAAGAGAAGATCAAAACTTAAATCTGAAGTGATTTGGGATAAATTTCAAACGAGCTCAAGGAAGAAGAAGGAGTCAAATTTTGTATAATAATGCATAATTCTGCTTAATGGTATATATAGATACTACCAGAAAAGTGTGAATTACATGGGGATTAGTATGAAAATCTGTAGGAAACTTATTTTCCTGCAAATTTTCATACTAATCCCCGGGAAAATTCCCATATAATTCACACTTTTCTTGTAGTAGATATATAAACACATCTAATACACTGTAATACATCTACATCTCTCTCTATATATAAGTTAACGTATGACATTGCATTAAGGTGTATAAGCGTCTCTAACTTGTTCAAGTCAATCTAAGTCTCCAATAAATAACTCAAATTTTGTGAATAATCTTCTTATATGTTTGTGCAAAATATAAATATATTTAAAATTTGTGGTCTAAAAATTCATTATATCGACTACTGCTATTTGCACACAATTCCAAACAATTTCACAAACGACTCCTCTATAATAGAAGCTTGAAATTTTATCCCTCCATTCTCTTTCTGGACATAACACATGTCTATTATTTTGAAATTATTTTATTTATTTTTATTGTTATTTTTAATATATTAAATTTTTTTACAAATTTTATATTTTACGCTTAATTTTAATTATTGCTTCTCCAAATTACATTTATCAACTTACCACGCAACGTGCGGGCACATATACTAGTTATTTCATAAAAGGAGAGTAAAGCATATAGTGGACAAGTAAAAGCGACGGAGAGAAAAATATACTACTTCATTCATTTTAATTAATTTGTTTGTTTTATTTTCTTTTTAGTCCCTTTAAAAAAGAACATTTTTTCATTTTTGACAACTCTTTAATTTCAACTTTTCATGAGACATATTTAGGATAACGAAATTCAAAAGTCTTCTTTAATTTCTTAAAATAGAAGATATTTTAACATATTTTACATATATTTAGTTTAACACTACGAGATTCAAAACATCGCTAGTGTATGGCCAAAAAATTCCAAATATTTTTGACAAGTCATTTTTTTGGTGAAGTTTCATCACGTATTTGGTCAGACTTTGGGAGAAATATTTAACTTTAGAAAAAAATGATTTATACCCAAAAGTTTTAAAAATTATTTAAAATACTCATAAGTTTATATTATCGTTTTATAATGAAAATGTTCGTGAAAGCTATGACAATGAACATAATTAATATGATTTTGAAAAAAGAGGAAGAAAACAAAAGAAAATACTGTTGATTCGTATACAAAAAGCTAGTATTACTACTTGTAATTGGAAGTGACTTTGGATAGCAAGCTCGGATAAAATTTGTATAAAATATGTATATATTGGTATAAATTATGTACAACAAACTAGAAATGAAATTTAGTCTTAAATTATAAATGATGTGCATTTTTATAAAATATAAAAGTTTGAAGTAATTTTTAGGAAAAAGGGTTTGAAAAATACTCTAACTTTGGCCGAAATTATTGTTACGATACCAAACTTTATGGAGGACTTTTTACCCCCCTACACTATTTAATAGTGTATTTTAAAGGTATATATGTGCCCACGTGGACACGTTACTATTTATAATGATGCAATATTTATGATGTTCACGTGGGCACATATATACCTTTAAAATACACTATTAAATAGTGCAGGAGGGTAAAAGGTCCTTTCCAAAGTTCGGTATTGTTACAACAAAAAGTTGGTCCAAATTCTATTTTTTCCTAGAACTTGGGAACTTGGGGTGTTGCCAAATATATTTGTAAAGTAATGGCAAATTATATGGCCAAACACTACTCCCTCCTTCCACTTTTATTTGTCGTGGTTTCTTTTTTTTATAGTCAAACTATAAAAACTTTGACTAACATGTAACACCCTGACTTTTCTAAACGTCTAAATTAATTCGTACATTCGTGGAAAGACAAAGAGGGTGAGTAATAAATTAAGAATGATGTGATATGTCATATTTTAAGTGTTCAAGGGTTGTATCTCAAGTTTTGAAGTAAGATAAGTCGCAAAATAAAAGTGGGCGAAAGTTATCGTAAGTTCCTTTTTAAAGATTTCTCTGAAATTTAGGTCAAATGTTTTGGAAGTTTTCTCCCAATCTATAACGAGTTATGGGGCCCATGACCCATTAAATCGAAGTTCTATGAGTCTAGTTTCCAACGCATCAAACGGTTTGTTCATACGACTTCAGAATAGAGAGATATTCACGTTTTTGCGAGACTGCGCAAGCAGGCACGTGAGGTGGGTCCCCTAAGTCGGTGGAAGCTTATAAGATAGCATCTTCTTCATTTTTCTTCATTCAAAATCGTGAGAAACCCACGAAAATCAGATAAATACTCCTCAAATCATCCTTGTGTGTTCATGATCTCTTCTTGACCTACTATCAAAAATTGCCCTACGTCACGAGCTCGCCATTTTGGTATAATTTTCACGGTGAATTGAGCGATGTAGCTCCGTGGAGGTTGTGGCAGCATGGTTTATTTTCCAGTGGAGTGATTATATTCAAGTGTTCTGGTCATTTAAAGAAAGGTAGGAATCACTTTTATCAGTTTACGGATACCTTAGGTCTTGGATTGTAGTTATGATAGGAATCCGTATCGATTGTCGAATTGTCGTAGTAATTTTTATCCTTAATTACTGATTGATTTTACCTTTTTCTTTAGTGTTGTAGTGGTGTGGACAAAGGTATTTTCAACATAAATTATAAAGGAAAAGGTATGTTAAGGCTACTCCCTTCGTTCGACATGTTTCCTTAGAGCTTGGGAGTGATATAATAAGGTAGTTAATGTTAGTTATGTTGTAGACGTAATTGTGAGTGGTTAGCTGATTGAGTGGTTATAAACCCTCATTTTAGGGACTCATAATCTGTTCAAAACAACCCTAAGTTAGGAACGACTTGGACATTATTCATCTATATATTGTTTATAGTTAAATTGCTCGCATTCAGCCTATTTAATCGTTTGTTGTCGCCCTTAGGGCTATTGTGGTTAGTTGTTGAGCTATGAACTGCCTATGAAGGCTATGATGTTGTCTATTAGGACTATGTTATTACCAAAGAGGGATATGTGTTGCCCACTAGGCTATATTGATGCCAAAGAGTGTTATGTGTTGCCTACGGGGGCATTTTGACGCCAAAGAGGGCTATGTATTGCCTACAGGGCTATGTGATGCAAAAGAGGGCTACGTGCATCCCACAGAGTTATGATGTTGCCTAAGAGGGCTATGCGCTGCCTACGGGGCTATATCGTTGCCATAAAGGGCTATGTGACTTCTTACAAAGACAAGGGGCTACCAATAAGGTTGTGTAGATTGATTTGGCACCTTCTGGGCTTATGGGGCCTAAGTAGGTGGTATGTTGTTTGTACCTACCGGGCTTATGGGGGCTTGGTTAGGTTTATGTTTGATCATTATTGTATTTTATTAGATTCAGTAATGGGTTGGCACATTTATCTAAATTTGATTTCCTTACCTGATTGCTTTTGGTTTATTATGATACTTGCTCATTTAGTCTACAACCTTTCATACTCTGTACATTATTTTGTACTGACGCCCCATTGCCTGGGGGTGCTGCATTCATGGATGCATGTCCTGACAGACGACCGAGTAGACCTCCTCAGTAGCAGGATTGACTTTTATCCGGTTGGCTAGCCCCTTTCCTCCGGAGCTGCCAGAGTTTGGAGGTTTGTTAGCCTTTGTTGTGTATATTTTTATGGGTAGGCTGGGGCCCTGTCCCGCCAATCTTTACTACTTTTTTAGGCTTGCAGACTAGTGTGTGGGGTGTACAACTAGGTTATGGCCATGGTGACCTAGTTTTGTTGGTTTGCTGAAGCTTGTGAGCTGTTTGATGTATTGTCTTGATATATACCTGCTTCCAATTTTTGTATAGATATCATGGTGGCCTCAACGGCCCAGTCAGGACTTCTGTGCTAGTTGGCTATTTTCTTTATATGAACTCTTGGGAGTAGCTATTTCATGTATATATATATATATATTGATAGGGGTCATACCTGCCGATGGCTTAGTTTTAAGCCGGGATATACTAGTTTGTTTTCTTGATTGCGTGTGTTTGCCATGCGCTAGTAGCAAATGGTTCAGCAGGGTCGGCTCGGGCCTGAGTTTTGGCATTAGGAGCCAGTTGCGCCCCTTGAGTTTGGGGCGTGACATAACATTTTATGATGTATTTTTCATCGTATTGATATGCAAAAAATTGCAATTTATAGTATTTTTCGTATATTTTTTGAATATCTAAATTTTTTGTTTAAAATATTGAATTATAATGTAATCTAATTTAACTTTGAAAATTAATCAAATTGACTTTCGAAAAGCGCAACATGACAATTAAAAATGGACGGAGGGACGTAGGGAGTAGTTTTCAATTTTTTCCCAAGTTTTCCCCCAACTATATTTGTGGTCAAACGGACCCTTCTTTACCTTCTTAAATTTTATGTAAAGTTAAAACCAAAAATTTAAAAAGAGAGTATTAAATATAGTATTCTTTCTATTTTAATTTATTTATCTTGCTTTACTTTTTATTTTAAAAAAACGTCACTTTTTATATTTCATTATAACTCTTTACACCTAATATACTACACTAAACATTGATTTGGGCACTCAAAAATTTGAGACCCAATTTTTTAATAGTTTAATTTAAACAATATTAAAGTTCGTAGGAAATTTTAAAAAGTCCAAAAATAACTGAAGAAAGAAAAACATTGTCTACTTTTCAACAATATAAAATATTTAAAACTTTAAATTTAATTATTCAAATTATCATATTAGTAAATACATTTCTTACAACAACATCAAAGGTAGTATATTATAAATACATGCTTAACATCTTGTATTTATTCAATTATCTATTGCTAATATAAACAAAGACTCTATGTCCTTTAAGCATATTATATCATAAATAATGATTACCAAAAAGAATGACAACACTAACTTTTTTAAATGTGTTAGGCAAAACAAAACTTAATTTATTTTTATTTCAATCTTCTTTAACAAAGTAAAAACTACTTAAGAAAATGCTAAGTAAAAACGAGTATAAAAGAAATTATGATTCATATCAATTAACAACAATTTCCTAGCACCAGCAGTAATAAGTCGCAGATATATTGGAATTACAATAAACAAAAAAAATGATTTCAATAATCAAAAACATGATATCAAAACTTGTTATTTTTTAAGAAGGCGTGAAAAGAGCAAATGTGAGAAGAAAAAGAATAACGGGTAGAGTATGGAGTTAGAATAATGTTTTCTGCATAAATAGAGAGAGATGAGCCGTTTTATATTTGATTTGGTTGTAAAATCCTATTTGAGCTTCTTTTTAGTGTGTGATAAGAAATATTCTAAATATTTTGCTTGACTATTTCTAAAAGAGTAGTTTAGTGTACATATTTTTTTTCACGTGCGTCTCACATCAATCAATAATATAAATTTGAATAATATTCAATTATGTAACTAATTTTTTGGGTTGAGTTAAAAGTATATTTAAACAAAACAATCCAACATAATAAACAAAATGTGAAATAATAATTCTATTTCTAGACTAAACTAATCAACAAGCAGTCGAAATCAATACATGATTTTGTACAATTTGATCAAAAGATCAATTCAAAAATATGATTGCATCTCTGCAATACACCACTAATTTATTAACAAATTTGGCTAATATGAAGGATCGAATGAATTCCGTCAAGTGTTCACCGGAGAATGAGATGATTATTTTTCCTATAATATGATCTTTGACAATATTCAATTCTAAAACTAATCTTTTAGGTTGAGTTAAGATTATGTTTAAAGCTAAATAATGGGAAAATATGAATTTGAATAGGAGTGTGCAATCTTCATGTATTAATGCTTCTTTAGGAAAAAAAGAGAAAGACAATACGTAATTCATGATGTGATAAATGCATGAATTTTAATCATATTTTGTAGACCTTTTCAATTTCTATTGATCTCCTATTGCATATGCTCAAAGCATCCCAAAGTCTACTATGATCAACACTTTGTACACAAAAAATCTATATAAAGAATACACAAGTGTCTCATATAATTAAAAAAAAAAAAACAATTTTTAGATCATACTAATAAAGATGAACAAAATTTTATTTTATTTTTAAAAAGATAAATTATTAAATAAAGATTCAAACTTTACCAGCCGCAAATACATGAGTATCTGTGATTTGATTGGAGGCCACCAACTTTAACTAGCCATGTAATTTTTTAAAATTAAAAGAAAGTAACATTAATAGATAAGGAATATTTTATCAAAAAGAAAAGAAAAAACAAATTAACAAATTTTAACCTTCTTAACATTATATTCATATGAGGGTTTCAGTTTCTCATAAACGAACAGAAATAAAACAATCCAAATTTAGCCATATTTGGGATACCAAGGATTTATATAATAGTCAATATTGAATTTAATAAAGATAGTGAAATAATAATTTTAAAAAATAGTAAAATAAACGATTATGTGTAAAGCGAATTTTTTAATAAAGAATAAAAAATCCAAACAACATTATTAAGTATCTTCCAATTTTTAATATAACATTCTTTAATTTACAATTCCATCATATAAAATCTACTTTTATATTTTAAAATTTCGTATCAAATTAAACAAACTACTTGCATTGTCAAGGATATGACTTGTGAGAACTCACTTTGTATATGAGACTTGGCCAAACATGTGAAACAAGTACACGTAGACATAGTTAATTACAACCACATAAATACTAGTTCAAATAGCCCATTCCCCAACAAACAAACCTACTCCCACTTGTTACTTTTTTTCATTCTTATTTAGACCATAAACTACCCGTGCTCATAATCAGCACACACTAATTATTACACTAATTAAAAAAATGGACAGTAGCTCTCCCTAGTATAGTATATAGGCGTATTTAGGATTTTAAAATGATAAAGTGTGTTATTATAAAAAAAAAAAAAGAAGATAGATTTAAGATATAAATTTGATTAGTTTGATATTTAATTAGGTTCTTACTACTGGAAATCATTAAAAATTTAAAATTATAGGTTCAATTTTTTTTTAATCTAACCAAATCATTTAGAGAGGTGTTACCCAATTTTAGAAAAAAAAATAAAACAAGATAAATAAAATATTCAAATTTCTAACCTCGCTTAGAGAGGTGCACCCAATCATTATCGCACGATATTATGTGATACTTTGAGTGTCGATTCATACATTTCTATTTAAAAAATATAACACTATTATATATGATTTTGAAAGGAAAGCATGGGTTCATGTGAACCTGCACCCGTAAGTCCCTCATACCAGGTACTCCCTCTATAATTCAATCTATTTGCATTGATTTGGAGCAAGTATAAAAGTTAAAAATTCAAAATATTTGAAAAGGATATTCTTAAATAATCCAAATTATAAGTTATAACTAAGAAAAACAAATTAAAATAGAACATGAATGAACTTAACTTTCACGAAAAAAATATAATTACTCATCATACCTTTTTTTAAAAACGTTTTTGAGCATATGAAAACATTCATCTTATATAATTAATAATACGTATACACCACATTAGCTATATAACATAGTACTAACAAAATACTAAATATTGCACGTAGTTCGAGTCACAATACATTCCTATAGTTATATTTTACGCATACAAAGTTTTAATTTAACCATGACGTTCGGAAACTGATGGTGAACCACCACTTCCCGAACCAAAACCGCCTCCACTACCACCCGAACCACTTCCAGCTCCATAACCACCACCATGAGCCCCACCGCTTCCGTAACCATAACCATAGCCCGAACCAGACCCGCTCCCTGACCCGGAACCAAAGCCCCAGCCTCGTGCAAATCCATTAGGAGACCTACCCGAGCCCGAACCATAACCCCATCCTCCGCTCGGGCTTGAACCCCAACCCCAATTGTAATCCCAGTTAGGCCCATGAGCCGCGCCACTACCTGAGCTAGGTGATCCCATCTCGGTATTCGAGCTCATCTTCCTTCCGCCGACCGGGCTAAGGGCTAAAGAACCGGCGGAGATAGTAAAGATAATAAAGATAAAAAGAGCGAAATGGATGAATTTTGAATGCATTTTTAAGTTAATAGTACAAGGTAATGATAATGTTAGCACAAAGGGAAATGTTTTTTGTTTGAATGCTTTAGCTATATGCATGGGGGTTTATATATAGTAAAGAAAATGGGTATTTATTCATTGATTTTTTTTAATTCTTTTTTAATGTAACCAAAAAAAAGAAAAAGATTATTTGATTGATTGATTGGGGTCCGGCCGGTATCCACTCGTGACACTAGGAAGGGCGTGGGCCGTAGTGAAGCACTTGTCAATAATGTGCATGCTCTCCACATGATTTGCACCACCGCCCCTTCCTACTTTTGCAATTTAAAATTCACCACAAATTTCACCATGTCTTGCCCTTTAAAGCAATTAAAATATCTTAGATAAGTCCATCATTGTGAATTCTGATCAACAAGAGATAGGTGAAAGTCAAAAGTTTAATTTTATGGATTCTCAATTTTATTTTATAATGACGATTGAAATATGAAAATTTTATTCACTTTAACACTCTCCTTCACGCTCAGGTCCCATCAGAGTGTGGTTCAGGAGTCTAAATGGGGATGGACCTGATTCTAATACCGTGAAAAAATATGGTATCTGGGACTAACTCAATCTCAAAAGTTAGTTAATGAAGAAAAATTGCCCAAATCTATATAGCAGATTGTCGATCTCATCTCCAATAGTGTAGAACTTTTACCATTCTAACACGAATACACTATTTAAATTTTAAACAAAAGTTACTGAGTTGTAGAATCCGTATATGGACTTCTAGCTTGGCTAACACCAAAAAGTCACTTTGTTTCCAACTCTTCATAAGTTTTTACTCACAATTCTACTTTCATTTTCATACCTAATATCAACTTTCAATTACTTTTATTATTATAATTATTATTAATTAATTAACTTAATTAAAATGTCAAAATGGCAATATTTTTAGAAAATAATATGTATTCAGATTTTATTATTTAAAATTAATTTTATTTATGAAAACAGTCCTATATTGGACCAAATTCTAAACCAATAACCGTTTAAAAAGAAAAAAAAATAAACCAATACCCATTAACCTTCCTTCTTCACCTTTCGCGTTTCTACTCCCACCTTTCACGTTTTCAGATTCTCTTTCTTCAAGGTGCTCACAAATTGTTCATCAAAATACAAGAAATTTTCTCGATTGTTGAACGAAATCTCTTTATTAATTCAAAAGATTTCTCGATTGGCAAGGTAATTTCCATTATTTATTTAGATTTATTTTAATTTGCTGTTTAAAATCACCAATTATGGTGTATATTTCGGATACTATATATTACAAATTTCCAGTCAATTTTTTTGATTCTTATGTGATTTTGTTTAGATATTCATCAAATATTTATGTATTTTAGATTTTTATTCTTTTAAACAATTTTTTTCAATTTTTTTTGTGATTTTCTTTTAATTATTCAGATTTTGTAGAATCTAGAAATTCATTTATATGTTTATTTGTTTGATATTTAATACATTTATATTTTGATAATATTAAAATTTGTTTTTAGGGTTTTAGATTTTGGGGAAAACATTTGATTGTCTACAATGACTGAATCAATCAGAAATTTATTGGTATTCATTTTTTCGTTTAAAATACAATATCATACTAACATACAACCTGATATTTAAAATGATATTTGAAATACAAACTTAGTAAGACATATTTTGTATTTTATTTGGCTAAAGCAATATACTTTTTATGAATACATAATATATAAAATTGCGACAAATACGTCACAAGAAAGAGAATACAAAATTATTGGTATTCATTTTGCTTTTGATATACAAAATGATATTGAAATACAACCTGATATTTGAAAGTAAAAACTGAGCCAAAAAATACTTTCTGCAAATTTAAAGTGAAATAATAATATAACAAAACTGGATATTGAAATATAAATACAATTTATTTTGAATACAACTTATTCTATGTATTATGTATTCATCTCAATTGTATTTTTCAATATCATTTCAATTTACAACTAATTTATATTTATATTTTGGTATATACTTCACAACTGTCTTTATTTTTGTACTTGAACTAGAACGTCAAAGAGTTGTATTCATCATAAATCAATACCAACAATTTTTGTATTTTAAATTAATTATACATATCATTAGGTATTCGAATACATTTCGGATGAACACATATTCAAAGAAATTCAAACATTTAAATATCCAAAACAGAGGGCATTAGAAATTTTTCAACACTTTCACTCATATAAGATATAAAATACAAACTACTGTTTTAAGAAAAAAAAAATTCTTAAGAACAAAGGAAAGAAACGGTAGAAAGAAAATGGCAACATATGCTCTTTCAAAAACATAGTTGATGTTAAATTTTAAAAAAAATTTACCTTTTATAAAATTTAATGAAAAATTATTTAAATTGATTGAGTGACTTTCTAAGTGAAATATAAATAGTTGAGTGGCTTTCTAAGTGAAACACTAATACACTACAAGAAAAGTATGAATTACATGGAAATTTTTCTGGGGATTAGTATGAAAATTCGTAGGAAACTAATTTTCCTGTAAATTTTCATACTACTCCCCAGGAAAATCTCCATGTAATTCACACTTTTCTTGTAGTGATAATTGAATGACTTTTGAGTTATAAAACAAAGTTGAGTGACTTTCTAAGTGAACAACTCAAAATTGAGTGACTTTTTAAGTGAATTATTTAAAGTTGAGTGACCATCTGAGATATTAACTCGTTGCAAGTGTTATCCATAGTTTCATAAGTTAAATCACTAGTCTAGGATGAAAAGAAAGAGCACAATTTCAACGTTATCATAATCATTTCCATGAACTTGCACTGTATATTAACATTATTGTGTTAACCCAACTTTTGCTTTAACGAGAATTTTAGTAGCTCAGTTGATTGACTATCTAAATTTCCACCTTGTTGGTGAGGGTTCGATTCCCTACATTGTAATCCCCTTCCCATTTCCCCTTTCCCTACCCCCGCCGCCCCCCCCCAAAAAAAAAAATAATTGCAAAACAAGTGGATTAAGACTTTTAATGCCTCCTAAAAAAAATTAAACTTAGACTTTAGAACAAGAGGACCAGTTGTAGTTGGGATCATCATGATAAAACACAGTACATATATACAAGGGCGGCTCAACGTAATTGGGGGTCTAAAGCGAAATTTCAATTTGAGGCCTAAAATATAAATAAACTTTGTATACATATTTATTCAAAATTTATTTTTCTTACACTATTTAGATGAAAATTATTAGTATTTAATATTGTTTTTCAGTTATTGATTTTAGATAAGATTTTATCAACTCAACATTGAAAACATCCTTTCAGTGAGACAATTATTATATGAATTGTTAACATAATTTTATAAGTAATAAGTTGACAAATATTAAATAAAAATAAGAGTTAGAACCACAAAATCTGATTCAAAAAGTTGATGACTTGGTATACACCATTTTAATATGCTTGTTGTAATGTTTGAAACTAAAATTTAAAAAGAAATAAAAAAGAATTTGTAATTCTCTTTGTTCAACACTTTTCACTATTAATTCTTATTTTTAACAAAGTATAAAAAATGTTAAAGTGGGTAAAATAATATATTTTTTATCATAATTAATCAATTTTTTATAAAAAAATTTAACACATAATTTATTCTTGATAGTAATTTGGGGCCCCCAAATTTTGGGGGCCTAAGGCATAAGGCCCTGCATATATACTAAGACCAAGTGCTTCACTTTTTCAAAAACATGCATTGGATCTTAATTTTGAAAAGCTAGAATTATAAATTGCCACCATGCACTTATATACTGGCACTGGAGGTACCCCCAAGAATATGGTGAAATGACAAAATTATTTTTTTAAATTAGAGATTTCGAGTTTGAGATTAATGAAGTTCTCTTTATCAAGAGCACCTAAAAAAAACAGAAACAAACCTTTTATGACACTAATTCAAATCAATGGAGTTAATGATTTTGCACACCTAATATGATGTTTTAAACCAAGAAAAAAGTATTGAAGCTAATTTGTAGCGCCTAGTAATTGGGCCCCTAGAAAATATCTGAGAGTATCTTTGAATCATTATGGCTACCTATCAATGGTCTTTATACAATTAAGTACTATTTACTAGCTACCAAATCCACAAATGTATTATGTTATGTACTACTTATAAAGTATAAACAAATGTGTGGTTTCTATGAGTAATTAATATAAAAATACATACGTAGAAATGGAGCACCTAGGTGGATGTTACTAGTACTCCATTTGAGGAGACAATAGTAACCTTATTTATGTAGTTGTCTAGTAGGTTGCTAGTTCGAGTCCTGAAAATAACCATTAATATCATGGACGGTTTATATTATCACACTTATGGATCGCGTCCCTTTCCTGAATCCTACTAATGCGAGATATTTCATGCATCGAATTGCCATTTTTTACTCATGAGAATCCAACATTATCAATTACGTCAATAACCAAAAAAAAAGTAGGCGTTTGGCCATGTGATACCATATCACGATATGGTATCGTGAGATGGAATCAGCGTTTGGACATGTGATTTTACGATGATTCCATATCATGAGAGGTGATACCATATTCTCCAAAAACCATGATATGGAATCATATGGTGATTCCATATCATGATTTGAGATATTTTAATACAATAATTGATCCATGAGTTTATGTTTTGTTAAAACAACCCCACATTTATATCTACTAACCATTTGTTTCATATGTAAATAAAATTTAAGTGCACATTTATATTTTATGTGTAAGTTATTAGTATTTAGTTACATATTTCTTATCAACGTTGTTTAAAGAGATAATATTTATTTTATGACTTAGCATTGTTTTTGAAGCACTATTTTTATTACTCTTACAAACATTATTTTTATGAAGTGCATTCTATAATGCTTCCAATTTAATTTATGTTCACAAAACTAATATTGATGTATTTTTTATTTGGTAGGACTGTGTTGGTGCGATTGATGGAACATATATAGAAGGGGAGGTTCCTAAAGCGGTGCAACATGCATATCGTAATCGCAAAGGAAGAACATCACAAAATGTCTTATGTACTTGTGATTTTGATATGCGATTTACTTTTGTTGCTACTGGTTGGGAACATGAAGATATAGTTGTGGAGGATATTGAGCAACAAATGGCTCAAAGTAACAATGTTGGTTTGTCTTCTCGGTCACATGATCGAGAAATGCAAGTTCAACGTGAAGAAATTGTCCGTACTATGTGGGAGGATTATATTAAAGACTAGTACACTACAATTTATGTTCAATTTTTTTTATTAAATTAAAGTTAAATGAAACAATTACTTAAGTGGAGAACAAATAACTTTGTAATAATTTATTATGCGATTTTATAATTTTTTGTTTATTTGATAAGATTGAATAAACAATTGGGGCTATTTTAATAGTTTTACAACTTATGGGATTTTTATGTTTATGAGAAAATATACAACACAAAATTTTCATATCGCATGTCCAAACAAACCTTCAATTTTATCTCATAATTCCATATCATGATATCATATCATGATATCGCATGGCCATACTGCCCAAAGACAAACCAATCTCAAATTGCAATAGACAGTACTACTATTATGTAGCTAATAAAATTTCAAGCGTTCCTTAAACCAAATGTTTTTTGTAAAGGAAATAAGCTAATGATTAATTTGCATTTTATTTCATCCCAAAAAAGACAGATTGTATGAAAATTGATCAAGGGAAATGTATAACAACGTATATAATATAGTCTCTCATGTTTAATACCAAAATAAACCAATTACATTAATTTCCCACTTTGAGCCCATTTTAAATAGTTCTTGAGTTTTATATTAGTTAATATCCATCAGTAATTTGATAAATGGAAACAAACCTGCCATAATAAACTAAACTAAACTAAACTATACTGATAATATAAAATAAAAATATGTCGCAATCGTATATTACTTGAGTCCACAATTCAAATGCGTAATTGAAGCAAATTCATCTATGTTGCCTTCCCATAGTGGAGGATGATGAATCCTAAATCAGGTAATTCAAATGCGTAACTGAAGCAAATTTCCTTTTGACCTAATCTTTGTTTCAATTTATGTAGCATCTTTTAGATTTTGAAATTTAAACAAGCTCATTTTTTAAGAAGTACTAAAAACACCTCTAAACTCGGCGCAAATTATTAATTAACATCTCTAAACTATTGACAGACCTCCATGCATCTTGCAACATCAGTGAAATACACTCCTGAATTCTCTTCAAGTTTAGAGGTGTTTTTAACACTTCTCTCGACTTTTTATTAAGAGTTTCATGCTTCTATAAGAGTTTAAAACCACTTGCTATATCATGTGGTAGATCGGAGGTGTATCTAAGTTTAGTTAATCAAGTAGATGAGTATTTTTAAGACTGTCAGTAATTTAAAGACGAAACTAATAATTTGAGTCAAGTTCAAAGATATTTCAAGTACATCTTTCATAATTATAACTAATTATTTTGAATTTTAAATTTTTTATTGTGAACTAATAAAACAGATGATGGCTAATCAATAAGTACATCGCTTTCTATGGTGCAATCATAGCAGCACTCACTTAGATAATTTTAAGAAATGGAATTAAGGGCCAAAACTTTATGCCCTTCTACCTGTATTCTTGGTACTACTACAACTACAACTACTTTGTATAGTGGATAGAATTTCTGGCCTCAAATGCAAATCATGCCACTACCAGACCAAAGAAAATTCAAAAATATCTAAAAAAGTTTTTGTTGAAAAAGATGTGGGATCCTAACACGTGTACATTTTTTTTTCATAATATCCCATGATCTTGTTAACAAATATCCATTTTTTCCTATTATTGTCGTATTGCTTCCAAAACCAGAAAAGTTTTCAACTAATTTATCTCCATTAATGCTTCTGAAAATTACATCTTATTCTACTTTTGGACTTTATAATTCATGATTGAACTAAGACAAAAGCAAAACGACCCGAGTATATAATTTTTGGAAAACATACATAAATTTCACTAATTTAGGAGTTAATTACTTAGATACACTCTAGACTATATTACGTATCTTATCAGATTTCAATGAATCTAAATATGTTCAGATGCATGTATCTCATGATACATGGAGTCAAATTTGTTCTAGATATATTATATCCACATGGATTCATATGTTTATGGGATATATAACAAATCTCGCTTCCATCTCTCCCATTTCGCTCGTCACTCTTCTATGTATCTGGTATTCTATATACATGTGAATCACACCAGATACATGTATCTGGTATAATTCCCATGTATATGAAATACATAACAAAATCTTGCTCGCCTCTCTCCCTATTTTAGTATATCTGGTAGTAAAAATACATGTATCTAAGTGTATTTTTCTCAATATATGGTAGGAAACTCTTAGTTAATGGTAAGATACATAATATTTTGAAAGTATAGGCACTAATAATAGAGAAAATTACACGGTTAAGCAAACATATACTAGTTAATTAGTCATCATAGTTATAGTTTTAGTTAATTACCACTCGTGACCAACACTCAGTAATAATTACGTGGACTAAGGTTTCGAGTTTGTAGAATTCACATGTTTATATGATTCAGAATTTGTATAATATAATTTGTATAACTTTTGTATAATGTAATTTTGTATAATATAATTTGTATAAATGTTTAAAGTTCAAATATTTGTGTTTTTATAAATTCGTTATTTCGAATTTGTACAAAAAATAACTCAATTATACTATCCGTGAATATACAAACCCCCCCCCTCCCCCCCCCTTCCCACGAATTATACAAATCCGTGAGTTATACAAACGACGAGACAACTTAAACTGTAGCTACAACCCGTAAATATGCAAACTATAGTTATGAATCATAATTAAGTTTATTATAGTGATTATTTGTGAATAATTCCCCATAATACTATATATGATAGTGAAATATGTGTAGTTACCTAGTTTCACCTAATTTTTGTTTTGAAAAGCCAATGTTGACCCGAGAAGTTTGGCCTAGCGGAGCGGGCGCCGAGGTTAACTTTAATCTAGACCACGGTGGAGCTAGGTGAATTTTTTTTATATGTTTAATCTTTGGTATATATGCATAATAATTACTCATATGTATACTAGTAAGTAGTGCCAAAAGAATTATTGGAGATCTACCCACAATATTTTCAAACACATTGTTATCAATCTACAGAAAGTAAGAAACTAATGTTGTGGCCGACCAAAGAAACTTTGTGGCAAAGCTCAAAAAAATATCTAGAAATTGTGGGCGCAAATGCGTTGATGAATGTAAAGAGGCCAAGTTGATGAAGCTGTTGCTGTTTGTAGGATGGACCCAATATGTCAACTGAACAACTTGAGTTTCCAACTTCCAATATGGCCCAAATGGGGTGGGCTAGTCCATTCCACCTTTAATACCAAGAAGCCAACCATCATGGTTTTCATACCTTTTTTATTTGGGCGAACAATACAAATTTCACTAGTTTAGGATTTAATTACGTGTTATTTCATGAGTTTTTGTAATTAACATTCGTGTTAGATTGTCGTCCCCAAATACATGCATCTAGCATGTCCTGATACATGAGGTCAAAATTAGATATAATTTATTCCAGACACACTGCATTTAAGTAGATTTGTATGTATATGTGATACACTACTCGCTCATTCGCCTCTTCCTCTCTCGCGCACCTATCTTCCTATGTATCTGTTTCTCAGAATGTATTTGGTATCCTTGATATATCTAGTGTGATTCGCATACATGTATTTGGGATAAATCGACTCTCTCGCTCTCCTCCCTCTTAGCACGCTCGTCTCTCACTCTTTCGCTTTGTCGTTTGCCTCTCCCCCTAGTGTATCTATATTTTAGAGTGTATCTAGTAGCAAAAATACATGTATCTAGTTGTATCTAACTTGAAATATGGTATGAAATTATTAATTCGTGAGACGATATGTACGTAATTATTTCAAACTATATAAAAAAAATTAATATGATAGAAATATTGGTATAATTAGGTAGTTTTCTCTTTTTATTTTGAAAAGTAAAAACCACTGTTAGATTTTGTAATATTGAATCTTAATACAGTATATTTATATTATTTTCATTTTACAAAAAGTATTTGAGATATTGGTGGGGTGTTTTGTATCCCTCCCGTCAAAAACCAATTCAAAATATCAATGCTTCCTGGCCTAGATATCCAATAAAATTGATCATTTTTAAATATAGAGACCTACTTTTGCTAATTTTAACCTAACCTGTCAATTTTGAAGCGTTGAATAGAGATAACACAACAATAAAAGATCATGATTTAGGAAAATAATCTCTGGTCCAAAAAAAAGAGTCATTTTAGAAAACATAAATTACCTCTTGTATTTATTTGAAATACGAGTTTAAAAAAATTATTATACATAGCGAGAGTTTTAAGTTTAATCTATTTTTTGTTGTTTTTTTTCGCTCAGATGTATTGATACGCTTGGTATCAGTGTCAATTCGTTAAGTATTTGTTCACTTTGATCAAGAGGGAATCTATACAATGCGGACATGTATAATAAATACATAGCGAATTAATACACTGATACAGAGAGAATCGATATGTTATATCGCGAGTTTTTTAAAATAAACTAATGCTACGTTTGATAATTAGTCAAATTATTGCTAATCATCGTTAATTAAGGCTCAAAGTATCGCTATTTCCAAATTTCCTCCTTTTAAAACCAATTTAATAAAAAAAAACAATTTAGAAAACCAAGAAGACGTTAATTATTTTGTCTCAAAACTACTTTTTTATTACTCTATCTAAAAATAAATTATCTAATAACTCTGAGGAAATATAAAGAATAATATAGTTAAATAATTAATATAATTAATATTATTAAATAAATTTCTTAATGAATATGTCAAAACTTCAAAAATACATTTATTTGAATAGAAGTGAGTATATCTCAATGTTGAATGGACACAAATTTCAGAGCCATTTTTGCCAACTTTCACATATTTGTTTGTCCATAACATTTCGTAATGTACAATTTATAGATTTATTCGATTATGTAGTGTTGATTTAACCCCAATATATACATATGTTAAGAGATCTGTTAACTAAATAAAAATAGTATATCTCAAACTTAATAAATAAAAAATTGGTCGAATTTGAAACTCAAACGGATAAAGTTTATATTTTGGAACTAATACCATCTATAGGTAGGGGTTAGCATTTTATAAATAACACTTCATTCTTAATTAGAAACTTTAAATTCATGCCAAAGAATGAAATCGCTTTGGAGAGGTTGAAATTTACTCTCCCAAGTGTAATTATTTTGTTCTTTCATCATTTCCATTTTGTTTATTGCAATTGCTAGATGAGTATGCTTATGATGTACGTAATAACATACGTTTCTGCATCAAATTTTAATTTACAATGCCACTGATTACATAGAAAATCAATAAGCCAACTATATTATACACAAAAATATATATGTGATTTTAGGTTTTGTTCGAAATATCCCATTAATGGGTTGAATTTCAATTTTGGAATTGAAAATTGGAAAATCTATATAACTAGGCAAACATAAGTTCTAAATGTTCATACTTTAAAATAACTATCCAACAAAGCTATAATATTACTTTGATAGAAAATTTATACAATTATATTCAATTTCCTATTTCACGCGGAACTAGAAATTATATCTGACTATTTTTTTTTACTTATTTTCTTGTAAAATTTATCATAGTTGGCCCGTCTTTTGTTTTTTACAAATACAAGACTAAATTAAAATATAGTCGCAAAAAAAAGTTTTAAATTACAATATAGCCACACAAAAAATATTAGTTTCAGTTATTTTTTTCTCCTTTTCCACTCGCACTTCTTTCTTTTTATTTCTCATATTTCTACACTAAAGAATGAAAGAAAAAATGAATAAGAATAAGAAACTTAAATAATGATAATTAAAGAAGTCAAAAAATAATTCATGTGTGAAAAAATCATATATCTCCCTACATGAATTTTTAAAATATTAAAAGTCAAAGAATAAATTTAAAATTAATTTTTCACATTCTTTAGATGAAAATGATATATGCGTATAATTTTTGTAATGACAGGAGTATATGTGAGTCACTTTTGTAATAACAGGGATATTTGTAAGTCACTTTTATAACGAGTGGTATGTCAGTTATAAATAACAAAGTTGAAGGGTATATCTAGCATTTTTTCAGGCAACTCTATCAAAAAGAAAACGAAGTCAATGAGATAAATAGAAAATAGCAAATTTTGTTTTTAAAACTTTTTAGGGTAGGTTATTAGTGCCGTCTCATTTACAATCTACGATAAATAAATTTCGTAAAGTAATGTAATTAACTACTCACATCAGTTAAAGAATTGAGCATTTAATGACAACAATCTAATTGTATATGTGATAACATATACAATTGCTTCCTTCAATACAGAAAAAAAATAGTAGCAATGTTATGTAAACAACGAAAGCCCCGTTGAACGATATAATATACACCTATACTATTAGCTTTAATAAAATTTTCTTAATAATTAATCCAAAAGTTATCTAATTACACAAATATTTCTATCATATTTACTAATCTCCCAATAGTTATTAGGGTCGGCTGAAGCCTAAAGCAAGTAAAGTACTTATTTTAGGACCCGAGATTTTTAAGGCCATACACACACACTCATGAATTTAAAATTTTACATTTAAATATTATGTTCAGTTCAAAAAAATATTTTTTTGTATGTTATACACACTTTTAATTTTAGACAATTGTATTATATATTTTTTTATATGTCTGAAATTTCATGTTGAGCCAAATCAAAACATATAAAATAAAATGAGTGAAATATATTCAGGCCGTTTTTAAGAATTAGCTTTAGGCCACATATTTCGTTCAGCCGCCCTTGTTAGATACATGTATTTTTGTTATAAGATACACTGAAATAGGAAGAAAAGCGAGCAAGAAAGTCTGTGTCCAAATACATGCAAATCGCATTAGATATATGTATCTGGGATACTAGATAGGAATATTTGTGTATCGACATTCTAATGCAAATACGTAGGGAGATAGGGCAGTGAGAGAGGGAGTGAGACGGGCGAGAGAGGAGAGAGGCGAGCGAGATAGGAGAGAGGCAAGAAAGAATCACATATATGTTAATTCACCTAAACATAGTGTATCTGAATAAATTGCATCAAATTTTAACCTCATCTATTCGAGATACATGTATTTGAATTCCAAATTTTGATTAGATTCATAAAAAATACGTGAAGGAAAGTTATTTGCTTCTAAACTATTAAGATTTATGTTGTTTGTCCTTATTATTTTTATTTGGCTCACTAGTTGGTCCGATCCACATTGCTCGTGCCCCACGAACCAACATACTTACTCAGGCCTGATTAAAAAACTTTTTCTTAAATAGATTTCAAAAATCATAACTCAATCATATCAAATCATGATTTGAGTCGAATTGATCCAACAAACCTGGTTTATGTAAGAATATTTGTGTAATTAAGTTGTTTTAAAATTATTATTTGGTATTCAATCACCAAGTTTATCATTCATCAATATTTCAAGTTTGTTATCGTCTATAACCCATTGAGTAGAGTTAGTAATATGGATTAAGACAATTGATCCAACCGCACCCTAACTATGATTTGATAGAACTGGACTAAGATTTTTGTGGGCCATTTAAAAACATAATATTTCTTTTATTATTTGCTTATTTTTAGTATTTTATTTTATTATTTACTCCACAATAACTTGATTCATATTGCTCAAGCTCTTTGGATTAACAAACATATTGAACCCGAGCTGAGAAAAATATTTTTAAATGGGTTTCAAAAATCTTAATTCAATCTTATCAATTCAATATTTGGGACCAAATTAGTCCAAAAAATTTAATTTGTGACAATTATTTGTGTAGTTGGATAGTTATTTAATTCATCACTGAATACACCATCATTCACAATATTTCAGAGTCTATATTGTTTATAACCCATTAGATAGAGCCAAATTATATGGACGGTTGATCCAACCGCACACAAATTATGATTTGACAAAATTGGACAAAATTTATTGTAGCCCTTCTAAAAACATAGCATTTCTTTTGTTATTGGCTTATTTTAGTATTCTACTCCCTCCATTCCATATTAATCACGAGTTAAGCCAACTCACATTGATTTAGCTCTTCAAATTAATAAACTTACTCAACCGAGATAAAAAATAATAATTAAAATGAGTTTCAAAAATCTTAGTCTAATCTTACCAAACCATTATTTAGATCAAATAAGTCTAACAAACCTAGTTGACAACTCTAAAGTTAATTATTTAGTAATAAAAACTTAGTCATTATAATTAAATGGCAATTTGCAACTAATAAAATAATTTGTCAAGGACAAGCAAATACAAATTCCACTAATTTAAGATTTAATTATCTTTCTTTTCAAGTGTTATCAATCTCCAAATACACATAGCTTGGGCAGATATACTTATCTTGTACAAATAGATCAAAGTTACATGTAATTTATTTCAAATTAATTGTATTCAAATGAATTTACATTTTCACTCGTTACGCTCCAAAATATCCTAAATACTTACATACAATATAATTCACATGTAATCGCAATACACCAACTATCGCACTTGACTCTGTATCTTGCTCACCCAACTTCAATCTCTCCAAACTCTACTATTAACTTAATTTTCATTTTCATCTTATTTAGTAGTAGCAATTCTTGACTACTAAAGCAAATTGGAATATGGATAATAATTGTAGCATTCAATCACTTTTTAGAGTAACAATGAAAAAATCCAAACACATCAATTAGTAATTGCAAAAAGGTTATCTACTTCCAAATTAAATTTTAATTTGCATATACAATTCAACTGCAATACAAATACCACTTGTATATAAAAACTAATCCATGCATCATCATTGTAACAATAATTTAAAACAGTTGTAAAATCATATCAATCAACAAGATAAAAGAAATTATTTGTAAGCATTATAAAAGAAAAAAAAATAAAAAGAAGAATCACTCAGTTCAGCGGGGTACTCGACACGCAAGCAAACTCTAAAAATAGAGAAGCCTGCAATCCGGTCTGTTGAGCTTGAATATTATGGAGTCGTCATCGTGATCCTTCTTACCCAAATAGTAGTAATAAATTAAGAAAAACAGAGTAATTTTACATGTATATAAAGCAACAGGTATAATTGAAGTCACCATCATCATCAGAACAACAATTATTTTCATTCACAACCATAGCTGGTTGTGTCCAAAGGTGTCCTAAGATTGATATGTATATCATCATTTGATTTCTGGCGACACTTAAAACTTGAACAAAGTATATCTACTTCCATAAAATTAGTAATAAAAATTGAATATTAGGCAGTATGTGATTCAGATGCAATAATGTAATCACTTGTATAAAATCAGTCCAAGTGTTGGAATAATAATAATTGCTTCATCATCATCACCATAAAAACAACAACAAAAACTAAAGATCATTCAGTAATGGCAAATTAATTTATTGGTTCGATTCTGCCAGCAATTTTCCTCACCGATATCAGAAGAGGGAGCTTAGATATCCTCATCACGATCTCAATTTCACAAATAAATAAATTTTTAAAAAAGTCACTCAGTTCAGCGGGGTACTCGACACGCAAACTTACTCTAAGAATAGAGAAGCCTGCAATCCGGTCTGTTGAGCTTGAATTTTATGGAGTCGTCACCGTGACAATAAATTAGCACAAAAACAAAGAGAATTAAACGGCAAATGTACAAACAGATTTTTTTTTTAAAAAAGTAGATCTGAGGGAGGATTGAAATTGCTCAGTAGTGGCTAGTTATTATTGGTTCGATTCTGCCAGCAAGTGTCCTCAGCTTTAACTCAGAAGAGGGAGCTTAAGAATCCTCATAGCAAAATCAACCTCCCCAAAAATTGTTTACAAAATCTAAAAAAAAATAGATACAAAAAATGAAAGATGTAAGAAGAGATGGCTCAGGGAAGAAGGAGATCGACATGCAAAGGCATAAGCCCCTGGCAATCCGGTCTGTTGAGCTTGATCTTTTACAGAGTCCTCATAGCGACTCTTCCTTCTACATCAAAGCAAAGAAAATTAATGGAAAATACAGTAAAAGAGGAAGAAGAAGAGAAATTTGATGTTGCTCACCGAGTGTATGATGGGAGGAAGGTGGGCGGTGACTATCCATTTATAGAGGTTCTGCTAGGGTTTCTAGGTTTTAAGATGGAGAAGCTCTGCGGCTAACCCTATTAGCGAAATGACAGATTCAACCCGGATTTATTGAATTATTACAGAAAATTCTCCTATTTCTCCTCTGGGCTAAGAATATTGATAGTCCAATGGGCTAAGAATTTTGATAGTCCAATAAGTTTTCATGGACAGTGAAATTGTCCATGTTTTGCGCGGTAATAAAAGAAATTAATAAATTTATATATTTTTATTTTTTATTTATAAAAATATATTAATTTTATAAATAGATAATTTCTTATTTAATAACATAATATGTAATATTTTATATTCAGGTTTAGTGTCAGATAAGACAATATTGATATTTCTCTTCATACTAGTAAAGAAAGCCCGGGTGCTGTCCGGGCCCAACATTAATAAAGTTATATTGTTACTCTCTCCGTCCCATATTAGATGAGAATCTTACTAAAAATATTTTTTCATATTATTTGAGCACTTATTAAATTAGGATAGAATTAATTAATTCTTTTCCATTTTACCCCTACAATTAATATGACCATTCATATATTGTATGTGTATTTTTTATAACTTATTTCAATGTGCATTGATATAACACAAAGGGCAAAATGGTGAAGTCTTCCAATGTATTAATGATTTCTTAATCACCGTGTAAAGTTGGAAGTGCCCATCTAATATGGGACGGAGGGAGTATAATTTATGTATTGTTATAAAATTAGTAAAGATTGTTATAATATATTTTGCTCATAAGTGAGCTAATATAGAAACTTATTTGTCATTTGTCTTTTTAATTTCAATTTTAAATAGCAAATAAATGTAGCGATAAGATTGACGGTAGAAATGAAGCATATCTTTCTAAATTTAAGTAAAAATAAACAGAGTAGAAGTAACATTAGGGTTATCGATATGACGATTCATTCGGTTATTTTTTAAAAAAAATATATCATTCAATTTTTCGGCTATTTTATAATGTATAACCAAAATTAAAATTTTAAAATCATCCCAATCTTAATTTATGTGACAGAAGCAATACAAAAATTAGTCTTTTTTTTTGTCTTGTAGATATTTTAAGTTATTATTTATTGTAAATTATAGTATTTTTTATTAAAGTTTTTAATAACATATGTTACTTTTTATGTTTGAGAGTTAAACCAACTTTTTTTTATATGTCTTTTAATTTTATATGTGTTTTGTCCTTTTCCATTTTGAAAAACCAATACTCTCTCCATTTTATTTTATATGTCATTTCTTTTTATAAATATATTGGTTATTTCCTCTTCTTATTGGAACACATGTTGACTTGTGGGGAATACTTATTCCCTCTTCTTTTATAAATATATTGGTTATTCCCTCTTCTTATTGGAACACATGTTGACTTGTGGTGAATACTTATTCCCTCTTCTTATATAGTAATTCTTATATAGTAATACTATATGATATGTTTTTTTAAATCTTTTTTGGGTATATAAAATAGAAATTTTGTGCATTATTTTAAGTACAAACTATTCATATGTATATAGTAAAACAAAATATTTATGATGTGAAGTAAATATAATAAGAAGTCATATTTTAAAATAATTATATATTGTATGTTGAAAATGTTATTTTATATTTTAATTTTCTCTATATTTTGTAGGAGTGCTTCATTCTACACAAATTCTAATTTCTTTTAAAAATATTGTTGAATTTCTTCATTGTTTCTTTGTTATTATATTATTTTATATGAGTTATAAGTAAGATGGAAAGATATGAGTTATAAGTAAGATGAAGAGATATGAGTTATAAATAATTTGAATATGTAATTATTATTAGTCATTAAAAATATTAATAATTATGTATTAATTTTATTTATAAAAATATTAATAAATAAATGGTAAAAATAGGGAGGGGGAAGGGGGTACTAAAAAATATGAATAAATGAAGGAGCAATAATTGACACATTTATTTTTGTACAATATTAATAATTTAAAAAAAAAAGGGGGGGGGGGGGTACCAAAGAATATGAATAAGAAGGTGTCACATCATTTTTTTTCTAGGTTTACTCCCCATCATAATTCTTTTGATTGTGATAAAATAATTATATTAATTGTGTTTCATAACAGAAAGAGTTGGATAGTAGATGACCAAATGAGTAGCATTGTCAATACATGTAGTTAAGTTAATAATACAAGCAAAAGTTTGGAAAAATTCTAACAAAAGTAGCTAAGTTACAAATACAATTCAAAGTAAAAAGAAACTCTAGCAAAAAAAATTCTTAATTATACTTCAAAAATGTGTTTCTTCAAACATCTTCCTTTGCAAGTCGCTTTGTCACCATATTTTGCTCCCCATGTCAAACTCCTCATCATATGCTACCAATTGAATAATTTCTTTTAACATAATTATGAATAAATAAAATATTATATCAATCAAAAAATAATTATATCAGAAAAAGAAAGAAATCTAAACTATATAATATATCTGTAAATTATTTTTTCAATTGTACTTACAATAAATAATCATCATCTCTTGAAATCTAACAAATATTGTAGTTTAATATGATTATAAAGTTAGTGTCAACCGCAAATTGACTTTTAAAGAGAACACAATCACACAGTGGCAACACATTGTTCATTTTTACGAAGATTTTCTTAATTTTGCTTGTTTTGGGAATTGAAGGATGATAATACATACGTAAATAAAACATTAAAAAAGCACGTCTAACTACATAAAAATGAAAAGAAAGAGTTGAGAATTAAAATATTTCTTACCTTCATATACTTTTTTTTATTACATATTAGTTCATTCACAAATCATCAATATGATGAAGAAAGACAAAAATAATCTTGAATGTGAATCTTCATGAAACTGAATATGAATTATACCTGTAAAATAGAGGAATACATTCACAAACCATTATGATGAAGAAGAGAATAAATAAATATGAATCTCCATGAAACTGAATATGAATTTATATAGATTGAATCCTTGTAGCATCGCCTGAAATTCAGAATTTTAGAGATTGTCTTGATTCTCTGCAACTTACTCCCTTGATGTCTAAAGGATGTTTCTACTCTTTTTGTAACAAGCAGGAGCTGAATCATAGGGTGTACTCAAGGATAGATTGGGTTGTGGGGAACTATAAATGGATGCAAGACTATGAGAATGTTGAAGCTGATTATTTGGCCCAGATGCGTTTGGTCATTCCCTAGTATTGCTTCATTGCACACCAGTTGTGATCATTAGGCCAAAGCCTTTCAAGTTGTTTAAGACTATCCTGGATCACCCCCCAGTTTGTTGAGATTGTCATTAGCACATACACCCAAAGTTACAATGGCACTAGGATGCATTAGTTGAATCTCAAGCTCAAAACATTGAAGAGTAACCTAAATGATCTCAATACGCATCTAGCTTCCTATGTTAGGAATCTGCAACAAATTAGACAAAAGCTAGAGGTTACACAAGACATGTTGCCTACTAGTCCTCTAAACCAGTTTTTGATAGAGGAGGAACATGATGTTCTCATACATGACCTACACTAGTGGCGCTTAGCAGAAGAGCAAGCACTATGACAAAAACTAGAGCTACTTAGGTTGTCTTTGGTGATTCAAATTCTAAATATTTTCATGGTAATGCAGGATTAGAGCTAATAGAAATGCTATCAAATTTGTCCATGATGATCAAGGAGTGAAGATATCAGACCCAAGGCTAGTTGAGCATTTGTCAAATTCTTTTCCAAATTGTTGGGCTCTGCAACAAATAAAGTTTCATGCCCAAACTCAGTGGTGATCAAAGAGGTCCTTGTCTGTCTACTCAACAAAAAATTGTTCTTATCTATAAGGTCACAGAGAAGGAATTAAGGATATGTTTATTGATAAAGCACCAGAAGTGGATGACTTCCTTATTGAATTCTACACTAGCCTATGAAACCCTGTTAAAGCAGATGTGATCTTGTGTGCACAAGAATTTTTCCACTCAGGTAAATTCCTAAAGTCATTTAGTTGTATTCCAAAGGTGTCTTCCCCTGTTGTGGTCAAAGACTATAGACCTATTGCCTATTGTAATATTGTCTAAAAAATCATCATTATATAGAGGTCTGGACATAGAGGATAGTAATGAATATTATTATATTAGCCCATCCCAGTCAGCTTTCATTGAAGGAAGCTCTATTATTGATAATATTTTATTTAGTCATGAATTGATAAAGTGGTACTTTATGAAAGAATCTCACCTAGATGTGTCTTGAAAGTTGATTTGATGAAAGAATATTACTCTATTGAATGGTGTTTCCTAAAGAGTATGATGGAAGAATTGGGATTCCCTCAGAAATTCATTATCTGAATAATGGAGTGTATCACTACAATTTCTTATTCATTTGTGCTCAATGAGGGATTAACCAAATCATTTCTAGGTATGAGATGAATTAGACAAATGTGACTCAAGTCAGCTTACCTATTTGTAATTATAATGTAGTACCTCCACAAAGAACAAAGTATACTTACTATGAACCCACAATTCCAATTTCATCTCAAATGTAAGAAGCTTGGTTTACTGCACATATATTTTGATGATTTATTGATGTTTTTCAAAGTTGATAGTACATCTATTGAGTTGATGCAATGGGCCTTTCAAAAATTCTCTGCAGCTTCAGAATTATAGGAAAATATAGACAATAGTTTCATTTTTATGTCGGGGTCAAGACTTAGCAAAACATCAGTTACTACAATAACTTAGCTATTGTAAAGGGACTCTGCCTATATAAAAAAAAAAAAAAACAGTAGACCAATGTTTACCCCTAGTTGATATAACACTTGAAAGAATAAGATGTTGGTCAACAAATTTACTAGCTTACTCTGGCAGGCTTCAATTGATAAAATCTATAATGTTTGGTATCCAAACATATTGGGCTCAAATCTTCATCATCCCAAAGAGAATCATAAAGTTGATTAATAATCATTGTAGGATCTTCTTATAGACAAGTTCTATATGCCCATCCAAGAGAGAACCGGTCTCCTGGGAAAGATTTTGCATCCCCAAATAATTGGGGGGTTGAAATATTTTGAGTCTATGTAATTGAAACAGGATTGTAATAGCTATACAATTATGAATTTTATCTACAAATTAAAGGAGGACATCCTATGGATCAAATGAGTGAATATTTACTATATGAACCGGGAGACTGTGGATACACGCAACATTCCTAGAAACGCTACCTGGTGATTAGGAAGATAATAGACTCCAGGAAAATTGTCATGTAGGCACCAGAAATTCAGGATAATCTCTTTGCAAGATTTGATCTGTTGACAGTAGGGGCTAAATTTTCCATAAAAAAAACTTTACACAACTTTGTTTTCACAACTCCCAAAAGCATCATGAAAATGCATTATTCTTCAGGCCAACATTCATTCTAGACGTAAATTCATCTCGTGGTTGGGCTTGTTAAAGAGGCTAAATACTATTGATAGATTTGTCAAATATGAGGTGCAAATAAACTCATCATTATTGCAACAATGTTGTGGAAACAAAGGATCATCTTTTCTTTGACTACCTTATCACAAGGACTTTGTGGTACATGATACTGAAATGGATAGGCTTTATGAGGCCTATAGGAACTTGGCAACATGAGGTAGATTGGGTCACCAGCTGGGCAAAAAGAGAGCAAGAAAAGGTGTTACCACATCTTGTGTCTTCACTGTTATTTAAAGAGAAAGGAATATGATCAGGTTTCCAAGAAGTAAGTATCAAGTTGACAGAAATTGTAAGAAGATAGTTGTTTTCATGTCTATGTCACAGGTAAGAATCAAAAGAAATGGTCTACGCAACTTCAATAGTTAGCTGCCATGCCATGAAATAGTCTTTTTCGGTGATCTCCTTTTGGTAGTTGTCTTGTTTCTCTACTGACTATATTTTTTTATCAGATTGTTATTCTTGTGTAGTTTTTTTTTTTTTGGAATCTTGTTATGACTAGTGACTCCTTATGCATGTTAGAGTGAGCCCTATTTCAAATAGTTTATTTATTTTGAGATATAGTATAACTAAAAGTTTGAGATAGTGAGAAGTAAAAAGATAAAATTATTCCCAAGAGAAGGTATTTATATATCAAAGGTAATTTATTAATATCTATTGAATTATCAATTAATTCTTTGAAAAAATCTTAAATTATAATAATACTAATAATTTTATAAAAGAATCTTAAACTATTATCGAAATGTTAAGCCAATAACATTTTTTTGATTTAATTTTGAACCATCTTGACCCTTTTTTTAAAAAAATTAAAGATTGACCAAATGACCCTTTTATAAATAATAGAAGTTGTACAGAAAAAGACCAAAATACACCTCTAACTAAAGGTAAATAAACGTCCAAAATTGTGCCCAAATGGCCCAACCCAATCTAGAAAAAAAAATCAATAAAAGAAAATTGGGAAGCATCTAGACCAAATTAGAAATCTCACAATTCCTCATCTTCACTTCAGTTGAAGCTTGTCGGAGACGATGGTGGAACTTCGACGCCGATTAGATCGAGTTTTGGACATCTCAAGAGCTTCAAGTTATCACAATAATGGTGCGGCAGAGAACATCATTTCCAATCACTAACAAAAGAAGCTTATTTGTTCTGCTGTACAATGACATTCATCAGGTAAACTCTCAAATCTGGTTTTAAATCTATCTTTTAATGAATTGAATTTCCAAAAAGGACCATCTGAGAAGTAGATCTATGCTGGAACTAAATCAATGTTTTATGAAAATCTTCATTTCTAGTGGGTAAAACCTGAATTAACCGTGGTGCACTTGCGGGAAACTCCTTGCCGAGGGCCTGTGCACCCCCGGGATTAGTCGGGGCTCAAAGAGACTCGGACACCCGGTGCAAATAAAAAAAAAATCTTCATTTCTAGGCCCTTCATCCACCGCTTGTTTAGTCGATTAGCACTCTTTGAGAGTTGTCCCTTGTAGCTAAACCGATTGATTTAACTTTAATGAGGTAACTAACATCTCCATTGGGACTTAGAAAGATTACTACCATTCAAATCATTAGTACATATTCATTTATGGTGATTGAGGTCAAGATTGAACCAATCGACTATTTCTGATTGTTCAAACCATGTATCGAATCACCTGTTTTTGTTGTAATCAATTATGCAGCCGAAACAATCCAGGTAATTTGCAATTTCATTATCTAATCTCCAATGGATTGAATCCGACAACAGAACTATACCACCATAAAAAGATTAGATATTTTAATTGTTTATTACTTATGAAATTGTTTTGAGTTAAAGAATTGAATTAACCACCCTTGTTTAAGTGAAAAATTATTTGATCTCTTTAAGCCCTAATTTAGTACCCTTTGAACACCTCCATTCTCTCACCAGGTGCAAGTAATGCCAACCAAATGAAATTGTTTCAGGCTTAAGATGAAACTATAATAAACTCATAGCTTAGCATACATAGCTTTAGACACACCAATCATAGACCAAAAAACCAATCCACCTTCAGTTCTTGGTAGGCAAACATTTTCCCAAGTAGCCTAATGTTTGGTCCTTCCTGTTAGCTTGTTACTCCAAAAGAATTTAGTAAATATTCTATGGAGCTCTTTCACCACATATTTAGGAGGAACAATAACAAATAAAACATGTATAGCTATGCTTTGTAAGACACTGAATAATAGCACTTTTTTTCCACTAAAAAAAGGCATATTACGCGGGCCGATTAATGTTTATGAATTATGTTCTAAAAATGTGACTACAAATATTTTCTTTCATCAAATTGGAAAATTTCTTTTCATGAAAGTTAAATTTATTTTGTTTTCGAAAATAAAGTTTTTTACTAATGTAGCCCGGTCAAGTGAGAGAATATTCAAAAATGAGCTAACATTATTTAAAATATTTTATTTATATTTTAAATATTATCGTAGGTTGTATGCTAGTCGATAAACCTCAGTTATAGTGTGATAATTGATATTGAGTCGTGACTTTGTGTTTGGTGGGTCTAGTGAGATGGTTGATGTGGGCTCAATCTAATAAGTCCCATAACGAAAGGGGTCACTAGAATTTCACTATTTACAGCTAGGTCTCCCCTTTGTCCTATATAAGATACTTTTGTCTTCTCTTGTGGTCATATCAAGAGAGTGATAGATCGTGATAGCTATCACATAGACGCCATCATTTTGAGAAAGGATATTAGAAAGAAAGGTCTAGTCTGTTCTATAATTCGTTATAATTCAGTACAACTAATTTTATCTATTTTGTAACTTAGCATGTTCATCTAGTGAATTATTATGTTAAGAATCTAGAATGGTAAACAATGATAAGTAATTCAAAATCAGTGCTTGGTTACTGATTGAAAACTAGAGTGTAGTTGTTTCTGGTGCTAAATTTAATTTATAAATTTGTGTTGGTTGATTGGTTGGAGGAAATTTGACTTAAGTAATATACACACACTACAACTAGGCATATACAAGACCAAACTAAAATTTCGAGCTTCCAAAACTCATGAAGAAGTATAGCACCCTTCAAATTTTCTCCAACCAATCAACAAACACAAACGTGAAAAATAAATTTAGCAAGAGAAACAACTACACTCCAGTTTTCAGCCAATAACCAAGCACTGATTTTGAATTAGTTATCATTGTTTATCATACTAGATTTTTAACTTAATAATTTTCTAGACGAACATGATAAGATACAAAAACGATAAAATTAGTTGTATTGAATGATGTATTTATCTAAATTTTAACGATTTATATAATAGATTATGCCTCATTTTTGGTATTCTTTTTCAAGATGACGGCGTCAATGAAATAACTAGCATATACTTGTCTATCACTCTCTTGATATGACTACAAGAGAAAACAAAAATATTTTATGTAGGATTAGAGAGGGGACCTAGATATAATAATAAAATTCTAGTAATCCTTTCCGTTATGGGACTTGATAGGTCTACACTTATCACTTCACTAGACCTACCAAACACATAAAGTCATGACTCAAAATTAATTATCACATTGTAAATGGGGTTTACGGACAAGCATACAACTTATTATAAATAAAATATTTTAAATAATATAATCCCATTTTCAATATTCTCTCACTTGGGTTACATTAGTATAAAACATTTATTTTTGAAAACAAAACAATTTTTAACTTTCTTGAAAAGAGATTTTTTCGGATAGATGAAAGAATTGTGGTCACATTTTTAGAAAATAATTTATAAACATTAATCGGCCTATTAAGATTTCTCAAATTCCTTTGTCTTCTTTATGCTTCAAGTTCAATATTCAAATTGGATTTCTATTTCAGTGGATAACTAAATTTTATTTTGTTATTCTCTGTTATATAATTTGAAAAAAGTATAGTTGTTGGGTCTTTATTTTCAATTAGTACAACAAAATTCATATAAGTGGGAGAAAGTATTTTGAAAGTAAATGGTTCCTTGCGTGAGACTATTAGGAGTGAAATTGGTACTCAAAATTAAAACTAGAATGTCAAATAATGTTTTTCATTTTATTCCCTCTGTTTTTTAGGGATACTTGAGAAGCACTTCTTTTAGTATAAAAATAAATTTTATTTCTTATTTAGTTAACTAGATATATATATGTTTTGATAAAGGTTATAGTTTTGTGATTGTTGAGTGTGACTCTAAGTTATCATCAACATGATTAACAACAAAATGAAGATGTTTTGGCAGATGCAACAAATTATTACTAGAATAAAAAAAAATTCTCTAAGAATCTCAATTGCTCTTTTGTCCATATTTATTGAGAAGGTAACATGGTTACAGATTATCTTGCCAACATTGGGAAAAGAAACCAAATGTTCATGAAGTTCAATTAGTTGATTCTCTGCTTTGTATGGTTAAGGCTCTTATCACAATGGATAGAGAAGGCACACCAAACTTCAGGGTCAAACTTAGAAGGAATCAATTTGTTATTAATGATAGATGATAATGTACTTCCACTAGTCTTAACTACTTATTTTAGCCTCATTTTGTATAGATGAATACTCTCATTTATTTATATTCATTCTAACAACTCTCATTTATCTTCTATACACCTAAGAATGATTAGTTACATTCTTCCTTTTCGTAGTGAGGCTATGGTTTATGTCCTCATTATTGGAACTACTGTTATGACTCCTTTGAAGAGTTCGATTCCTACGTCAACTAGTAATCCTAAAGACAAGGGATAACTTAGTTTAGTATAATTAGATCTCCTAAGTCACATATAACTCATACTACTATCGTTGTATATAAATACCGGAATAGACGTAACACATTGTAAGAGAGCGATATAAATGATATATCCTTTGGTTATTGCTTCTGGAGAATGTCACGTTCTAACATGATATCAGACCATACTTCTTACTCATCGTCCACTTCTCAAACGACAGCCATGGCTCAAGCAAGCAACCTATCTCCTTCTCCTCTCAACAATGCTCATCACTTTATTTCCATAAAATTAACATCTTCAAATTATCTTTTTTGGAAAACACAAGTTTGTTCGTTTCTTAGAGGACAAGAGCTTTTTGGTTATGTAGATGGAAGTTATGTATGCCCGCCCTCTCATATGGCAGGCAAAGATGACGAACAAGATGTTGTCAATCCGACATATATTCGGTGGATTAAACAAGATCAATTGATTATGAATCTAATTATCTCATCTCTCTCGGAGGAGACTATTTCAATTGTTATAGGGCTACCCACGACAAAATCTATTTGGGATGCTCTAGAGGCAGCCTTCTCGTCACCATCGAATACTCGAATTCTAAACCTTCATATGCAGCTTCAGAATCTTAAACAAGAGGATTTGAGCGTCACTCACTATCTTCACAAGGTCAAATTACTTATCGATGAACTAGCAACTGCTGGTCGTCCAATTTGCCTTCTTGATCAAAATATTTACATGTTCAAAAGACTTCGAAGTGAATTCAAAGATATTGTAACTGCTCTCTTTGCTTGACAAGAACCTGTCACCTTTAGCGAGCTACACAACCTTTTGGTAAGCTATGAATTTATTCACGGTCAGGCACTCTCGTCCTTACCTATTTCACCATCTACTATGTCGGACTTGCCTGTCAATCCTTCTACAAATTTCAACCAGCGTGCTTCCCAGAACGAGAGCCAATACAACCAGCAAAATCATAGAGGACGAGGTCGCAACAACAAGAGAGGTATAAGAGGAAATCGTGGTGGCAGACAAGGTTATTGCAACAATTCGTCCACTGGAAATCAGTGGTCCTCACCGAACTCTCGCTCGCGTTGTCAAATTTGTAATGGTGTAAATCATCTTGCACCAAATTGTTTTCAGTGATACAATCACACAATCAATCCGTCAGCTTATTTGACTTATCAATCCCCTCATATTGCACCCCAAAATTGGTATCCGGACAGAGGTGCCAGCCATAACATCACACCCGATCTTGTTAACTTGCATCATGTGGAGGACTACAACGGTATGGATCAAGTTCAAGTTGGGAACGGGCAAGGGCTTCCTATTCATCACATTGGTGATTCCACGCTCTCTCTCCCTTCCAAATCCTTAGCTCTTACTAATATTCTTCATGTCCCTTCAATCACAAAATGTCTTTACTTTCTGTTTAGAGATTTGGTGATAATGATGTCTTTTTTGAATTTCATCCCTCTCATTTTATTATTAAGGATCGAGCATCCAAGACGCCTCTTCTTTCAGGGCAGAGTAATGATGGTCTGTACTCACTCAAGCTTCAACCTTCCCAACCACGAGCAATCTCCAAGTCACCATCCGCTTTTATATCTTCCAGAACGTCGTCCACGTGTTGGCATTTTCGTCTAGGTCATCCCTACAAATGAGTGCTCCATCAAGTCATCCAGACGCATAGTTTACCTTGTTCTAGGTTTAATTTTAATCATATTTGTAGTGCTTGCCAACTCGGCAAGTCACAAAAGTTGCATCTTCCACCTTCAATTAATAAAAGTTCCTCTATTTTGCAATTATTATTTGTCGATGTTTGGGGTCCTGCACCTCACTTATCTTCCGATGGTTATAAATATTTTCTCGTGTTTGTTGATGATTTTTCAAATGTTGCTTGGGGATTTCCAATGAAATTAAAATCAGAAGTTACTTCAATATTTCATTAGTTTAAGCTTCTGGTTGAAAATCAATTTCACACCAAAATTAAGTCAATTCAATCGAATTGGGGCGTCGAGTTTCGTGCTCTTGCCCCTATCCTCTCGCCATTCTGAATCTCTCATAGAGTCTCATGTCCTCACACCCATGAACAACAAGACAAAGTTGAACGGAAACATCGCCATATAGTTGAAACGGGCTTAAGTCTCTTAGCTCATAGTTCCACCCTATCACGTTACTGGCACTTTGCCTTCGACACCGCTGTATATCTAATAAATCGACTTCCATCACCCTCGAATAGTGTTAAGTCTCCATTTGAACTTGCATTTCACAAATCACCAGATTACTCTCTCCTAAGAGCCTTCAGATGCCTTTGTTTTCCCTATTTTTGACCTTAAAACAAACACAAATTTGATTTTCGTAGCGCGCCTTGTGTATTCCTTGGTTACAGCCCCAAACACCTCGGGTATCGTTGTCTTGATAGAGTCTCTAGCTGTTTCTATATAACCATGCATGTTCGCTTCGACGAAACCATAGTTCCATATACTTCAGACTCAATTCTAGGCCCCCATCCTTCTACTCTAGCATATTCGATCCCTTGGGCATCTTCCCCTATCACAATTCCCCATTGACCAGCTAATCCAGTTGCATCACCACCTACCTCAAATCTGCCCAGTCCATCATCTACTCTTTGAAGCCCCGTAATCGATCAGTCATCTAGCAACACCAATGCTCCATCGTCCCAGCCGATCATTCCTTTGGTTGTCGATCTTACAGACTTCTCCCTGCTACACCAATCCACTCCGTTATCGATGCAACATACAGCTCAGCCCATAGAACCTCCACAACACACTCACCACATGCGTCTTAGACATATGACTCCCTCTTCCTATTTATCCACAGTTCCATCTTCCAAGTTATCATCCCCTCCATCTACCGAACCTACTAGCTTCACTGAAGCAAATAAACATAAAGTTTGGCGAGATGTTATGTCTGCAGAGATGAATGCTCTTCTACGCAATGGAACTTGGACACTTGTCCCTTTTAACTCATCCATGAATGTTCTAGGCAATAAGTGGATTTTTCGAATCAAGAAAAATTCTTTAAGAAATATCGAGCGTTACAAAGCTCGTTTAGTTGCCAAAGGATTTCATCAACTAGAAGGTCAAGATTATTTTGAGACTTTTAGCCCAGTTGTCAAGCCTGCAACCATTCGAGTTGTCCTCACTGTTGCTGCGTCTAGAGGATGGCAATTGCGTCAGTTAGATGACCAAATTGCATTCTTACATGGACACTTACAAGAACGTGTATATATCGCTCAACCTACTGGATTTCTTCACCCATCCCTCCTTAATCATGTATGTTTGCTACATAAATCCCTATATGGTCTGAAATAGGCACCGAGAGCATGGTACATGCGCCTTCATCAATTTCTCATGGTTGTCGGATTTTCTCCTTCCAAAACAGACACATCTCTATTGGTCTATCAAGCTCATGGTGTCACAACTTATTTGCTTGTTTATGTTGACGATATTATCGTCACCAGTAGCCATCCCTCATTTTTGGAATCAATCATATCCAAATTAGGAGATGAATTTTCTATTCGTGACTTAGGTTGCCTAAGTTTCTTTTTAAGTATTGAAGTGAAGCATATTGCCACCGGACTTTATCTTTCTCAACAGCAATATATTGCAAACTTGCTCACCCATGCCGCAATGCACAATTGCAAACCAGTGCGCACTCATATGGCACCGAATACTAAGCTCCATGCCGGTGATAGTCCTTTATTTGATGACCCAACTTTGTATCGAACTATTGTTGGAGCTTTGCAATATGTCACCTTGACTTGGCCGGATCTTGCATTTGTTGTTAACAAGGTTTGTCAATTTATGCACTCTCCAAGTCAAAATCAAAGGTCTGCTGTAAAACGTGCCCTTCGATATCTCAAGCTCACTATGCATCATCGATTTGTCATTCTTCGTTCATCCAACTTAGTGCTACAAGCTTTCACTGATTCAGACTGGGCAGGCTCTTTGGATGACAGAAAGTCCACGGGTGGTTACGCAATCTTTCTTGGCAATGCATTGATCTCTTGGTCATCTAAGAAGCAACGGACTGTTGCTCGCTCGTCAACCAAATCTGAATATAAAGCTCTTGCTGATGCTGCAGCTGAGCTCACGTGGTTGCAGTCCTTGCTCTTTGAGCTCAACATTCCGCTTCGCACATCTCCTATGTTATGGTGTGACAATCTTGGTGTAGCCTATCTGTCCATCAATCTAATTTTTCATGCCCGCACCAAGCATGTGGAGATAGATTTTCACTTTGTCCGTGACAAGGTAGCTCGCAATGATCTCTCTATTCAATTTCTATCCACAAAAGATCAACTTGCCGATGTTCTTGCCAAACCTCTTGCTTCAGCCCGATTTGAGTTTCTTTGCTCCAAGTTGAATGTCATTCCTCCACCTTCAGCTTGCAAGAGAAGTATTGGAACTACTGTTATGACTCATTTGAAGAGTTTGACTCATACGTCAACTAGTAATCCTAAAGACAATGGATAACTTAGTTTAGTATAATTAGATCTCCTAAGTCACATATAACTCATACTACTATCGTTGTATATAAATACGGGAATAGACATAACACATTGTAAGAGAGCGATATAAATAATATATCATTTGGTTATTGCTTCTGGAGAATATCACGTTCTAACATCGCCTACACTAGAGAACAAAAGGTGATCAAGGGTCATTTTAAGCTCATAATGTCTGGCTTGAAGTTTTGTAGAGATGTAGTTGAGAAAAATAATTCTATTTCCAAAATCGATGATCCACCATCCACTAGTGTCACGGATCACTCCTCCAATATCTCCATAAATGTTTTCTTTGGAGTGGGCACCATCTGTATTGAACATGAAATGACCTTGAGGAGGGAGATCACTTGATAAGTATTTGCTTATGTGAATTAACATTCTAACTATTGTTCGTACACTACGTTAATTATATCACTCATATGTAATTTTAATACAATTTTTCTTTCTTTGTGTAGTGGTGGTTATATATGTTTTCTTGTACGGGGTAGAACGTTGGCTAATAATAAATGTTTACATTCAACAAATAGAGATAATAGAGATTATGATGCTCCAATGAATGTGTGGATATAATAATAGAGATAGGATTAGGAACAAAGTTATACATGCAAGGTGGAATGACATTTATGACAGACAAGATAAAAGAGAAGTAAAATAGAATGATCCGAGTATATATGAAGTGAAGTCAAAGGATACACCAATAAAGGGATGTGAGATGTTGATTGTAGTCCGTGGCAGGCCAAGAATTTCACTATGAAGTTCAAAACATGAATACGCANACTGTTATGACTCATTTGAAGAGTTCGACTCCTACGTCAACTAGTAATCCCAATGACAAGGGATAACTTAGTTTAGTATAATTAGATCTTCTAAGTCACATATAACTTATACTACTATCGTTGTATATAAATACGAGAATAGAATAACACATTGTAAGAGAGCAATATAAATAATATATCCTTTGGTTATTGCTTCTGGAGAAAATCACGTTCTAACACTCATCACTGTACTACTTTTGTTTGATATATCTACAAGTTAGAGTCTGTTGGAAAACATATATGCACAACGGATGCATACCAAAATCTTACTACTTACATGAATAATAGATAACCAATCGTTTATGCTAGAACACATAAACTTGTTGAATTTAATTCGATAAATACCTCTTGAAGTGTGAGCAGATCTACCTTCAAGCGAATTCCCAAGTTAGACGGACCTTCTAGCAAATCCACAAGAGACAACAATTATGATCTTCTACAGTGATCCCAAGTTCACATCTGAACTCTCTCAATACTTGGGTAGACAAGTATCGAATAGAAAACTAATCAATCTTTTTCTAAGTTAGGAGAATCTCTATTTATAGAGATTTCTTCCCCAATCCAAAAAGGAGAAGAAAACCAAGAAAATGAAAAACAATAAAACACACGCGTACTCCTTTTTTCCCTAAGAAATAAGGTTCTGAGTTCTAGTTAAATATAGACACTGGAGGGACCACATAATTAATTACTGAGGCTTTCTATTATGGAAATAATTCAAAATAATTAATTTGAATTATTCTTACCATAACAAATTACAAATCATTCCACTAGAAATTCGTAATTGCACTCTATTTATATTTCGTAATTCCCCATTAAAACTTATGTAATTCCCCATGTTAAGATTTCAGATACTAATTAATAAATTAAATTATTGACGAATTTAACTGAATGATTAATTTCCTTTAGAGCACTATTTAAGTTATTTCATGTGTCAGATTCATAAATCCACTTGCAAGGTTTGACACGATGAAAACTATAAGTTTCTCAAAAAGACATATCAATCAATTTCTATAACGAGACATTAATTTCATCAACTAACTTATTATTTCACCAATATATATTGTTATCATCCAACTTATCAGGCATATTGACCCATCTCAGAATCTCACCTTTTAATAAATCAAAACGATAATTAATATATACTGATCATAATAGTTATATCAGGATTAAGAATATAAGTACATTTAATAGTTTAGAGAATATATTTTGTCAGTCAGTCTAAAACAACTATCTCTACTCGATCCCGTTTCATACATACAAAATGCACTAGCACAAGAAGTTGGAACTATACCGTTCCCATAATCAAGATAAATTACATATAATCTTGTGCTACAATTGTACAAATAGCATGTCCAATTTCCATCCTAGATTGTGAACAAAAAACTTTATACTTATAAGAACCGATGATTTAATCCTCTGTGTATAAGCTAAAACTCTACACACTAAATCATCTATTATATAAGTAAACAAACACCATAAACGAATATATGATCTATTAAAATTGAGCAAATATGTATTCTATAATAAATATTATATCTTAACATATGATTAATAGTATATATCCCAACAGGGTCATGACTCATGCCTAAATCCCAAAAAACCACCTAGTGTGGAGTATAAAAATAAAATAAAATGTTTATTACTGCCATGAATATTTTTTTGTTCTCTGAAGTTGGATATCGATTTGAACTTTATTCTTATCCGATATATTTGTACCACTTCTTACATATTCATGGATCCTTTCTAATTTGTAACAACATCACATTGAACTTATTTCAATTTTTCACAACATTTCTCAAATACATGATATTTTTGAAAATTTGAAACATCGTAGTAAAAGATGCTTCAAAACTTAATTTATGATTACATTTCTTAAATACATGATACTTTCAGAAATACAAATTTGTTGCTCAAGATACTCTGATCTTATAGCCAAGCATGAAAGTGGAAGTTCACAAAAGTTGATTTGTCGAGGGTCCCAAGTCCTAGTGGATTTTCTTATTATTGTTGATAGAAATGTTGTCCGTACCTTTATGATTCCTCTCTGTGTATATTTTCGTGAAAATATAGTATGATAATTGATAGATAATGAAATTTGTTTGTTAAAATAACTGAGAAAATTTCAAAAGGTAAAAAAAAAAATCCTAGAGTTGGCACTAAATGTACTTCAGGTCTCTTTTCATTTTGAGGCCTAAGAAGCTAGACACGGCACAACCTAGAGAAGAAAAAAGATGGTATTATGTGGGGAGGTGAGTAAAAAATGTAGCAAAAAACATGTCGATAAGAGTGATGATTATTCTGAGAATGATACCTTCAGAAGCAAAAATAATCAGGTCTGAAGCAAAAGAAACTTGCATCAAAATCATCTTCATATAGTTTCTGGAGAAGTTGTTAACTTTAAGAGTGTGTTGTAGGACGAAATTAAGTTCTATTGTGCCTCTTATTCTCATGGTTGTTGAGGAAGTAGAAATCATGAAAATTGCTGAGTTGAATTGTTCCTCTATTAATCTAATAATGTACATCAATTTTCCTCACGTTCTTTTCTTCTGGAAAGTGACTATATCAGATTTCGACAGAAAAAAATTGACTGAAAAGTGTGATATACTCTCTATTTGGTGAAGGTTTCTGAATACTTTGATAACATAATTTATTTGTTTTACTTTTAAGTGGATTTTAGAAATTTACACTTCAAGTTTGATCATTTTATACTATATTCATCTAATTAAATTGAAAAATCAGTATTCTCTTAACTTCATTACATATTTTACAATTAGTGAATGCAGTGATGTCCTCTTAAACTGTCACTTCTAAATAATTTAATTTGATCCAAGTATTCATCTTATCAAAACTCAAATTTTCTTTATGATGTTTCATCATTTTGAATAAATATTTTAAAAAACACACCAAATTATATATTGGGCCTATAACCGTACGGGCCATGCCTAGTATATATATATACACATACATTACAGATAGGCACAATGGCGTACATACACATTTTTGTAAGTGGTGTCGACATTTAAATAAGATGTAAATGGTGTCCATATTTAAATAGGTTATTAGATCGAGCCTAACTTAAAATCATATTTTTTTTTAAGATAAAGGGGTCATTTTATAAGAAACAAAAAATAAAATAAAATCCAACACTGTGAAGGTTTGAAACTCGCGACGCGCAATTCATTGGGAGAGCACTTGACCACCGAACTAAGAAGCTCAATCGATTAGTTATTTTTATTTTATTTATCTATTCATTTTCAATAGAATATGGAAGAAAATGGACAATCAGACAAAAATCCTGGTGAACAGGATATATGAAAAAATGAAGACAGTAGATGAGTCCATTGATGATAAAAGCCAAAAGCTTTTCAAAATTAGAGACGAGCTATCAAAGCTGTTTGAACAATCTCGAATGTTACAATCTGAATTAAATCAGCTTAGTACTAATCAAGCTGAAAACATGAGAGAATTTTTACTCTTATGTGAGCATCTGGACACAAGTCCTTCACAGAATTCAAATCTGAAAGGGAATATTAATCCCAACAAAGTGGCAGGAGATGTCCCACTAGCACCTAGTGCAAAAAACATCTCAATGGTATGCACGGATATGCCAAATTCCGCATTTAAGGATGAGGAAAAAAGTCGAGCAAATGAAGCAACAAGCTCATCAGCAGCAAAAGCTGGAAAAATTATATCTGGAATACCAGAAAGTAAAACTAACCAAGTTTCGTCAGGAACAAAAGTTTTTTCTCCTTTTCAGATTGGAAAGCAACATCCAAAGGAAGAAGAGTATCTTGCCTTTACAAGATACATCTATAATCTTTCGGAAGAAAGCGGAGAAACATACGGTGTTTTAGGAACAACGAGTTTGTTTCCTAGAATATCAATTTTTCCTAATGGATTACCGGGCTTCACAGCCCAATTATTTGAATTTGGATATTTAGATCGTGTATATACAAAACCAGATCTAAAAGAATTGTCCCAATTACCATTAAAACTGTTTGAGACCGTTAAGAATTTTGCTCAAGGCAATGGAGTTTACTGCAGGTTCTTTAGCATATCAATGGAATGCAGAGATTTGCAAGCATATTATCCTACACTCAACTATATTTCAATTGAAAAAATTAAGGATTTTAATGTTAAGGGTACCGGAGTTGATAAAAAACTTCTCCACCTTAATAAAAAATGGATCCAAACTAGAAGAGCGTTAGGAATAAAAGCCTTATACGCTATTCTTACAAGATTTTACAAGGAAGATTGCAGAGTCATCGATCAAGACCATGATTGGGTTTTGATTACTAAAGGAAAATCTACGTCCAAAGAACTAAAAGAAAGGATACTCGACATAGAGCTCCACAGACTAGGAGAAACTGAAGAGACATGGAAATTAGCATGCAAAATGCTAGACCATGATCATGCTTGATGTAGCATAAAGATGAAGACAAAGAAAAAAATGACGTAAGCACTTACGTCATAAGCAACAAAGAAAAGGAATCCTTTTCTTTTCAAAAAGAAGGGTCACATCAAGTCGGACAATTATCAAAAGAAGACAAGGGAGTCATCTTATCAACAAGAATCTTCAGCTTTTAGGAAAAGCAAGGACTAGAAAATAATTATGTAATATTTTAGGGAAGTTCCTAAAATAATTTTCTTTTGTAATAAGTCCCTCCTTCTATCTATAAAAGGAGAGGAGCTTCAGAGGAAGAAGTAGACAACATTTTCTGAGAGAAAAATCACTTAAGAAAAATGTTAGATACTTCTGCCATGAAGAGAGTGAGTGAGTAGTAGCTTCTCCCGTTAGGGAAAAATATTTTTTTTGTTTTTATTAAGTATATGTTATATGTGTATGTGAGTGTACAAAATATATTATGAAATAAAAGTTGGTTTTTATATCCTCTTTCTCAAAAATCCATTAGTAGTCTTAAGTGAAGGTTGCGATCTTCAGCCTAAAGGAGGAACAGTAGAAAGTAGCCAAGACTGAGGTCGTTAGGGCGAAAATTGTTCATGGCCTGAAAGGAGAGCTGCTGCGGTAGTGATAAGGACTATTCATCGACTAAAGAGAAGGAAGGTATACACGCAAACTTTTGTTCTTATAGTATATTTTTACAGAACATACATATAAAAATATATGCTAATTTAAACAAAAGAAATACTTAGTACCTACAGGGAATTAAAACAAATATGTTTGTTCATGTGAAGCATATCATATTTAAGCCAAGGCAAAATTAAAAATGAAATTTTTACAAAGATCTCTTCATAACGTAAGAAATAGAGCTTGGAAGCATAAAAAAACTTTATTTCATATGAATAAAGCAATCAAGGAAATGAAATTAGTATACGAAAGTGCTAGTCATCCTTATGAAACTCTAATATTTTCTATAAATGAAATGGAAATATATAGAAGGCAAAAGTATTTTGAATATAAAAATGCTCAAAATATATTGAAAAATTATAGAGTCTTTACTCCATAAAGAAATTAATCCGCAACCCTGTTTCAATAAACAACAAGAAAATAATGATATCAGAGCCAAGCTATTAAACAAAATATGGTACTAGATAAGAATCTAGTGAAACCTTTATGGTATATAGAACATGAAACTTTAGTAACAATACTACAGGTAATAAAAAGTTTAGAAGATGATCTAAAAAGAAAAATAATATCTATAATCACTCTTAGAAATAAAAAAAAAGAAGAGAGACAAGAATTAATATATAATTCTTATTGTTTCGATGAAACTAATACTATGAATACTTTTGATTACTATTTTTCAGAATAAAAAATGAGCTTAAAAGACATCTCAGAATTACTAAAAGATCTCGTAGAAAGTAATAAACAACTAACATTACGGTTAAAAATGATAGAAATAGAAATTACCTATATTAAAGAAAATCTTCCAAGAAGAATTACAAATATAATAGAAAAAACCGAAAATTTTGACAAAAAAGTTAGTCAAAAATATATTAAAGAGTTACTGTCTAAGAAACTAGCAAGTGGAAACACTTATCAAAATGGAAGCATGGATGAAATATTAATCTTAAAATTTCTTGAAAAACAAAAAATAAAAGAAAAAGATTTATATGATCTAGAGATAAATCTAGAATGTAATTCTGAAGAAATTAATTCTGAAGAAAAATAAGCACAAAAAGATGACTGAATTAGATGAACTGGTTTATTCAATGGAAGATCTTAATCTTTCAGAAGAATTTAATGTATTCATGAATAAAGGGGAAACAGGAGGACCTCAAGGAAAATTTGAAGCATCTTCTTCAATGAAAGAAGAATGGCGAGAACCAGAAAAAGACGATAAAATTTTTGCAAATAAAGCAAAAAAAAATAATGATTTTACAAAACATTATCACAATAGTGATAAATCAAAATTCATGCCAAATAGGCTCCCAACAGGAGATATCGGAGCTCAATTCCTAGATCTCGAATGCAAAAGAGATCCGGAAGATAGCTTAGACCTATGGTCTCAAAACATGCTCCTATACTTTCTATTAGGAAAGGGAAATTATACAGATGAAGAAAAATATATCATCATGATAAACACTTTCATCGGAAAAGTAAATGATTGGTTTTCTGGATTAACAGAAGATGCAGAAAAGATAATAAAAAATGAAACCTTAGAAGGATTAAAGAATTCCGTACAAGAAGGTATAGCAAATTTAAAGCAATACATTGCAAATGAATTCTTTGGTGGACAAGGAAATATAAAAGAAAATAAAGAAATTATAAGAACTATTGCTAAAGAGCAAATAGAAAAATTACAAATCTGTAAAATGAGTTATATTCAAGAATACACCTGTGAATTCGAAAAATATTACTATAAGGTATTTGATAGTGGTAAAGAAATGATACCTTATCTAGAAAAATACTATAAAAAACTAGCAGGCTTCTGGGCAAAATACTTCATAGAAGAATACGAAAAAGAAAATAAAAAAGGAGATACTCTGGGGCAGAGGATAAGTTTCCTAAAAAATAGACTTGGTCAACTTTGTATGTCTCATAACATACAAAGAAAAGCTAAAAGAATAAATACACAAATTTATTGTAATGATACTAAGGCATCTACCTAATGGGGGTGTGATGATAGACCATATAAAAAAAGAAAACAACTCAAAAAGGGTTTGAAAAAAAGGAAAAACTTCTCGAAACAGAAGTATATACCTAGAAAAAAATACTATAAAAAGAAAAGAGAATTTTCAAAAAAACCCATGGATAAATGCAAATGCTACAATTGCGGAGAAGAAGGCCACAAAAGCTATGAATGTAACAAAAGAAGAGTAAAAATCTCAAAAATAGATAGAATAGAAATTGATTCAGATCTCGAATCAGTAAAATCTATAGAAAGTGACGATTTCTTTGATGAAATCTATGAAGAATATTCAACCAGTTCAGAAGAATCTGACTAAATGAATAGAGAAATACAAGAAAGAGATGATTCTGTTCAAATCCTAGAAACAGAAGAAGATCATCGAGGATACGCTTTAAAAGCAACCTTTGATAGAGAAACATTCAGAAAAATCCAAGGATTAAAACTAAATCTTAAGGTAGAGAAGCTACTACTCACTCACTCTCTTCATGGCAAAAGTATCTAACATTTTTCTTAAGTGGTTTTTCTCTCGGAAAATGTTGTCTCCCTCTTCCTCTGAAGTTCCTCTCCTTTTATAGATAGAAGGAGGGACTTATTATAAAAGAAAATTATTTTAGGGACTTCCCTAAAATATTACATAATTATCTTTTAGTCCTTGCTTTTCCTAAAAGCTGAAGATTCTTGTTGATAAGATGACTCCCTTGTCTTCTTTTGATAATTGTCCGACCTGATGTGACCTTTCTTTTTGAAAAGAAAAGAATTCCTTTTCTTTGTTGCTTATGACGTAAGTGCTTACGTCATTTTTTTTTCTTTGTCTTCATCTTTATGCTACATCAAACATGATCATGATCTAGCATTTTGCATGCTAATTTCCATGTCTCTTCAGTTGCTCCTAGTCTGTGGAGCTCTATGTCGAGTATCCTTTCTTTTAGTTCTTTGGACGTAGTTTTTCCTTTAGTAATCAAAACCCAATCATGGTCTTGATCGATGACTCTGCAATCTTCCTTGTAAAATCTTGTAAGAATAGCGTATAAGACTTTTATTCCTAACGCTCTTCTGGTTTGAATCCATTTTTTATTAGGGTGGAGAAATTTTTTATCAACTCCGGTAGCCTTAACATTAAAATTCTTAATTTTTTCAACTGAAATATAGTTGAGTGTAGAATAGTATGCTTGCAAATCTCTGCATTTCATTGATATGCTAAAGAACCTGCAGTAAACTACATTGCCTTGAGAAAAATTCTTAACGGCCTCAAACAGTTTTGATGGTAATTGGGACAATTCTTTTAGATCTGATTTTGTATATACACGATTTAAATATCCAAATTCGAATAATTGGGCTGTGAAGCCCGGTAATCCATTAGGAAAAATTGATATTCTAGGAAACAAACTCGTTGTTCCTTAAACACCGTATGTTTCTCCGCTTTCTTCCGAAAGATTATAGATGTATCTTGTAAAGGCAAGATACTCTTCTTCCTTTGGACGTTGCTTTCCAACTTGAAAAGGAGAAAAAACTTTTGTTCCTGACGAAACTTGGTTAGTTTTACTTTCTGGTATTCCAGATATAATTTTTCCACCTTTTGCTGCTGATGAGCTTGTTGCTTCATTTGCTCGGCTTTTTTCCTCATCCTTAAATGCGGAATTTGGCATATCCGTGCATACCATTGAGATGTTTTTGGCACTAGGTGCTAGTGGGACATCTCCTGCCACTTTGTTGGGATTAATATTCCCTTTCAGATTTGAATTCTGTGAAAGACTTGTGTCCAGATGCTCACATAAGAGTAAAAATTCTCTCATGTTTTCAGCTTGATTAGTACTAAGCTGATTTAATTCAGATTGTAACATTCGAGATTGTTCAGACAACTTTGATAGCTCGTCTCTAATTTTGAAAAGCTTTTGACTTTTATCATCAATGGACTCATCTATTGTCTTCATTTTTTCATATATCCTGTTCACCATGATTTTTGTCTGATTGTCCATATTGGACGTTTCTAGAAATGAAATCTGCAAGAAAATTATCACCTCATTTAATGTATTCTATTGAAAATGAATAGAAAGATAATAACACCTGCCATCTGTGCAATCTTCTGTATTGCGGTTCAGAAGGTAGTTTGTTAAATATTAGCCCTGAAACTTGAGTGTTGTCAGTTCTAATAATAAATTGTTTTGGTAGAAGGAAGGTAGAAAATTTTCTAATTCCTCTAACAATTGCTAATAATTCCTTTTCATTAGTGGAATATCTTGTCTCTGCATCGTTAAAAGCACCGCTTGTGTACCTGCAAATCTCATTTAAATCAGTTTGCAATAATGCTCCCCAATGATAATCAGATGCATCAGTTTGTAAAATTAGATTATCGCTATCTTCTGGTAATCTAAGTTTAGGCAACTTTGCGCATTCTTCTTTTAAACTTTTGATACACTGAGTGTGTTCGTCCGTCCATCCTAGTCGGTTGGATTTTCTTATTAATTTTTGTAGCAAGTTTCTCTTTCTTGCTAAATCTGGAATAAATTCTCCTACATAATTTAAACAACCTAGAAATTTTTGAATTTCTTGTTTTGTTGTTTGTTTGTCAGGAAACTCTATAAACTTTCTAGAGATATGAGATTGGAGTTCAATTCCATTTTTTGAAATAATCATTTCTAAGAATTCTATTTCATTTTTATTTATGTCAGCTTTTTTCTGACTTAATAGTATTCCGTTTTTCAAACAGATTTCTGAAAATTATTTTAGATTCCTTAAATGTTCTTCATATGTTTTTGAACATATTAGAATATCATCTATATAGACAATTAATAATTCTTTATCTGAGAATATTTTATCCATTTTCCTCTGAAATATTTGTGGTGCAGTTTTTTGTAACACCCCAGAAAATTTTTGAACTAAGACGCGAACCGTTCTTCGTAGTGAGTGAGATTTTACCAAGGAATTTAAAATTTCTTAAGTGTTAAGGTCACTAGATGTAGCACCTTGAGTTTCAAAAAGAATTAAATTGGAAATAGCAAAATCTGAAATTTTGCAAGTTATGCTTAAGTATGAGTTTTGGGTCGACTTCAAACGACCATAATTGCTAGATCAGGATGAGTTAGGTGTACTACAAGATACCGTAGCGAAGATCTTTGAATTATCTTTCCAACGCCGCTGAGTTTGCTAAGTTTCGAGGTCGGATGAGTGAGATATGATCTTTTGAAGTTAGGCTGTCCAGTTAAGGAAAGTCAAAACCGGGTTTTAGAGGGGTAGTTTGGTCTTTTCCTTACCCAATCAGATTTATTTCGTTTTTAGTAATATTTTAAGGGTCTAATCCTATTAGGTTCAGTTTTATAATCCTAAAATACGCCTAGGGTTTTAGTTGAGAATTCAAGAAGAGAAAAGAAGAAGAGAAAAGAGGAGAAAAGTGAAAGGATGAAAGCGTTCGTCGAGATTCTTGCATCTTGTTGCGGATTTTCGCCATGGGTTTAATCCCTAAGAGGTATGTAAGCTTCCATAGTGTTGGGTTCTTTCACCCACACGCCAATCATGATTTATTCAGCGTAATTTCGTTCTTGAAATTTATGGATTTAAGTTCTTGATGAGTTCTTGAAGTTTATTAAGTTTTGAAGTAAGATTCTGCTTAGGTCAACTTTAAACGACCATATCTCTTAGAATATTAAGAGTTACGTGAGCCATAACCTATCCAATTAAAGGTAATTGAATCTACTTTCCAACCCCACCAATTTCACGTCAATCCAATATCTGAGTAAAAAGTTATGACTATTTTAGTAACCTATACAGTGCTGTTACGAATTAGCCGACGGGAAAATATTGAAAATAATCGGTTTTTGTCTTTTTACCTCCAAGAAAACCATCAACGAATTTCTTGACTAATAAAAAGCTCAAAACAATCAGATTTTCATCTTCACTCATGAAAATCATAATTTTTGGCTATAGAGATTTTAAGAAACTAACTCGAGAATCTCAAGAAAGGTCTTCTTGATTGTTTACCTTCAAGCTAGGGTTTCAAGGCTTCTAATCAAGTTCTTCTTCAAGATTCTTAAAGATTCTTCAAGATTCTTCAATAATCTTGTTCTTCTAGGTATGTAAGGCTATCATAGTGTTGGACTAGTTCGTCCTCACACCCTACATCTACTTTCAGATCAGTAAAAGAGTAATCTAGGAAACTTTCCCTAGATTTGAGTATTCTTGAGATAAGTTGATTTTGAGTTCTTGAATTCACGTTTCTTTTAAAAGTTATATTCCTAATTATCGAATAGCTATATTGTTATTGAGATCCTTCATATCATGAATCATAACTCTTGAATTCATAATTCAAATTCAAGAGAGAGTTAAGAGTAGAGTTCAAGGAAGCCTTTGAGTTCAATTGTGAATCCTTTGAGATCAACTATCGATTTGAACTAAGTTTTGAGGAAGTAAGTCAGAGAATGAGAAGAGTCACATACATGAGTTTCATAATGTTATGTAGACCTACGAGTCAAGTCGTTCATGCCCATAAATTCCGCATGAACTCCAGAAGTTGAGTATCTTTGAGAGGAGTAGTATCTTCAAGTTCTAAGTCTTGAGTATTGAGTTCCTAATCCCCTTTGAGATTATATTTCTAAGCATGGGACTATTACATGTTACCCATAAAGTCTTTGAGTTGAATTGTTCATGCCCATAATTCCGCATGAATCCTATAAGTCGAGCAGTCTTGAGAAGAGAAGTATCTTTGAGTCTTTGAGTTGAGTCGTTCATGCTTATAATTCCGCACGAACCCTCTGAGTTGAGCATTCTTGAAATTAGTAATATCATTGAAGTTCTTGAGTTCCAAGTATTTGAGTTCTATCTATGGTTATTGAAAACCTTGCATTGAGTAGTTCATGTCCATAATTCGGTATGAACCATATTTTAAGAAGTCTTTTACAAACGTTTTAACTTTGTTTTAAGACTTAAGTTTTGAGTTCAGTAAAGAGTAAAGAGTAAAGTTTGAAGTCTTTTTCTTCAAAAGTATATGGGGACTAAGTATTCCCAAAGAGTTTATAAATGTTTTCACATTTAAATAAGAACGGAAACTGAGATTTCCAAAGGGCCTTCGGGCTAGTTTTCAGAAAAGAGTAATAGCTTTCTAAATGAAGCAAGCAGGGAAACTGAGATTTCCAAGATAGCCTTTGAGCTAAGTTTTTGAGCAATTATCTCAAATCAGCAGAAAGAAGTATGTTTTTAAAACATAAGAGCTAGTATATTTTTGGGAGTAGTATTGAGCACCGATATGGGGGAGAGTTTAGACAACTCACAGCCTCCATAAACCATGTAGCCACCATGGGTAGAAAAGGGTCATACTTTTTAGATGAACCTTTTTCGAAATAGACTAGTGGATCCATTAGGCAGTTCAGGTCCTATACCTTTGGCCGGGTATAGGATGCGCTGGCAGCGTGAGGTAGATCGCTGTATCATCACTATAGCTCTTATGTGATGGTTGTCGGTTAGAGAAACTCCCACAGAAGTTATTGTATTTTTATATACATCAGTTTATTGTATTTTTATATACATTTCAGAGTTATGTTGTATCCTTGCATACACACAGATTTCACAGCATGTTTTTAAACAGTTTGTTTCTTTATATTGCACTTGTTTTAAATTGCTTTATATTGAAATGAGTTCAGTCATATTGAGTTGAGTATTCAAAGTTGAGTATCCAGAGTTGAGTATCCAGAGTCGAATATCATATCTTTGAGTCGAATATCATATCCTTGAGTTGAGTATCTAATCTCTGAGTTGAGTATCTTATCCTTGAGTACTTCTGAGTTGAGTAAGTTTGAGTAGTTTGGAGTATTCCTTGAGTTGAGTAAGATTGAAAAGAGGCAAGTATGTTTCCTTTTTATCAAGTTTCAAGCTTATGTTTATGTTTTAGAATTCCCCTTACATGCTCGTACATTCCACGTACTGAGCCATTTGGCCTGCATCTTTTCATGATGCAGACACAGGTATTCAGGATCATCAACAGGAGCTTCGTTGATACATCCGAGAGTTCGAGTTAGCTATGGTGAGCCTCATTGCTTCCGGAGGATTCCATTTACTTTCAGTTGTTAGGAGGTCGTGGGTATTGTCCAGACTTCCATCATTGTCATTTAGAGGCTTCATAGATAGACAGTAGAGTTTTAGAAGTCTTCATTTATTTTGTTAAATGTTTTAAAGACTAAAGTTGCCTTTTTATGGCGAGTTGTATATATTTTATTACACAGAGTTTTCTTTGGACTTAAAGTTTGTATTTAAGTTTTATGAACTTTTATTTCAGTTTTTAAGCTTTGTATGCTTGAATCAGTTTTCCGCTTGTAGTCAGCCAGGATGAGGGTTCGCTTGGGGACCAGCAATGGTCTTCGAGTGCCGGCCACGTCCAGGGTGTAGGCTCGGGTTGTGACATTTTTAGCCCAAAAGGCATAACCAACCACTCATAATGTCCATTAGGAGTGCTAAATGCAGTTAATTGTATTGAGTCTTCTGCTAGTTTTATTTGCCAAAATCCACTTTTACTGTCAAATTTTGAGAAATAAGTTTTTCCTTTCGCAAGGTTAATTAAATTGTTTTTATTTGGGATAAAATATCCATCAAATAAACAATTTTTATTGAGTTCTTTATAATTTATTACCATTCGAGCTTTTCCTCTTTTTATTTCAGCATGGTATCTTACCATAAATGCTGGATTACTATGAGGACTTTTACTCATTCTTATTAATTTTAAGTTGATTAATTCTTTAATTTGAATTTTGAATTCGATTTTATCGTCTTCATTATAGAGCATGGGTTTGACTCTAATGATTATACTAGAGTCTTTTAATGTCAATTTTGCCCTTTCATGATTTTGTTCCCATTTTTCTAATGGATTTTCTCCATAAGATTTTTGCAAATTTTCTTTTATTTTCTCTAGATTAAGACATTTACAAGTAATTTTTCTTAGATTATCTAAGTATTTTCTTTTCAAATTTCCATTATCTTTTTCAAGATTATAAGGGTTTTGTTTTCTTGGGACTTTTATGTAATGTCCACAAGGAGTTTTTAAGCTTATCATATATAATGTTTGATGATAATCTTGGAATTGTTGTAGAAAATCATTTCCTAATAACAAATCTATTTCTAATTTATCATAAGCAAATAATTTATTTATAGGAATGATTTTTGATCCTAAAATTATTTCTACCTTTTTCTTTTGATTTTGTAATTTTTTCTTTATCTCCTGTAATTCCTATTATAGAAATATTGCTTTTGTTTGTGTCCCAATCTTTTATTAAAAAAGATTTTGCTAGGCTAGCTTCAGATCCATTTTCTATTTGGCAACAAGTTGTTATTTTTGTATCATAGTATGTTATTTCTATTAAAACTGAAACTTTAAATATAGTTTCTTTTGGCATTTATATTTTTGATATGAAACAGGTTTCACCTTTATATAGCATTTCTATTCCATTTTTTCCAATGCTGTAATCTTCTAATTTATTTAGGAATAAATTTCCTAAAATTAATTCTTGATCACCTTCATGATTTGTAATATAACAAGGAACTGTTATTCTTATGGTATCTAGTTGTATAGGTAAATCTACCATGTTTTTACAACTAAAGTTATTTCCTTCAAATGTTTTGTATGTATAATGTTCTCCTTCGTAAACTGGTATTCCCTCTATTAGGATACCTTTTACATGGTTAGCAGTTGCTCCTGTTTGTATCAAGATTTGTTGATATTTCCATTTTGTTCCATTGAAGATTCTTCCTTTTATTTTTGTTATATTTGGAGTTTCAATTTTTAAAGGATATCTGTTGGATATACTTTTTCTAATAGAATTTCTTCCATATTCTATTGAAAGTCTAAGGTTACTAGTACTTCCTATTTCTTGTGTTTTTTCAAATCGAATTTCATATTCATTTGGAATTTGGGCTTGTTGGATTTCTGCTTCAATTATTCTTGCAATTCCTGCACATTCTTGATCTATTTCGATCATTCCCTTATTTTTATACACCTTATCATAGTTTGAATTTGTAACTGTGTATAATGCTTGGTAATATATGCTCATAATATGATTACCAGGTTTGAATAGATCATTTCTTTTGATCTGGAAATGCAAACTTAATGCGTCATTAAAATCAGCATCTTTGAGTGATATGCAATATTTCGGATAATATGTGAACAAGAGTTTTGTATATGCTAGGTTTCCTTCCTATACCAAGATTTCCTTCTCTTGCATTTATAAATCTTTCATCTGATAGATTTATTACTATAGGACAATTGATTCCTTCTTTAAAAGTCGATTTGACTAATATTTGGATTCCTTCTAAATGAACATAATTCATTTTCTTTCTTTTTCTTTCTGCAATTTTCCTAAAAATTTGATCTATCATAGGTTTTGTTAACAGGTTTAGTTTTTGTTTTCCTGTTGTTTGGGTAATTTCTATTACATTTTCTATTTCTTGGTATTCATGATAGAAAATTTTATCTCTTGCAAACATTCTTTGCATTCTGCTTAGTAGATTGTCTTTTACCTTAAGATTTAGTTTTAATCCTTGGATTTTTCTGAATGTTTCACCATCAAAGGTTGTTTTTAAAGCGTATCCTCGATGATCTTCTTCTGTTTCTAGGATTTGAACAGAATCATCTCTTTCTTGTATTTCTCTATTCATTTAGTCAGATTCTTCTGAACTGGTTGAATATTCTTCATAGATTTCATCAAAGAAATCGTCACTTTCTATAGATTTTACTGATTCGAGATCTGAATCAATTTCTATTCTATCTATTTTTGAGATTTTTACTCTTCTTTTGTTACATTCATAGCTTTTGTGGCCTTCTTCTCCGCAATTGTAGCATTTGCATTTATCCATGGGTTTTTTTGAAAATTCTCTTTTCTTTTTATAGTATTTTTTTCTAGGTATATACTTCTGTTTCGAGAAGTTTTTCCTTTTTTTAAACCCTTTTTGAGTTGTTTTCTTTTTTTATATGGTCTATCATCACACCCCCATTAGGTAGATGCCTTAGTATCATTACAATAAATTTGTGTATTTATTCTTTTAGCTTTTCTTTGTATGTTATGAGACATACAAAGTTGACCAAGTCTATTTTTTAGGAAACTTATCCTCTGCCTCAGGATCTCCTTTTTTATTTTCTTTTTCGTATTCTTCTCTGACGTATTTTGCCCAGAAGCCTGGTAGTTTTTGATAGTATTTGTCTAGATAATGTATCATTTCTTTACCACTATCAAATACCTTATAGTAATATTTTTCGAATTCACAGGTGTATTCTTGAATATAACTCATTTTACAGATTTGTAATTTTTCTATTTGCTCTTTAGCAATAGTTCTTATAATTTCTTTATTTTCTTTTATATTTCCTTGTCCACCAAAGAATTCATTTGCAATGTATTGCTTTAAATTTGCTATACCTTCTTGTACGGAATTCTTTAATCCTTCTAAGGTATCATTTTTTATTATCTTTTCTTCATCTTCTGTTAATCCAGAAAACCAATCATTTACTTTTCCGATGAAAGTGTTTATCATGATGATATATTTTTCTTCATCTGTATAATTTCCCTTTCCTTATAGGAAGTATAGGAGCATGTTTTGAGACCATAGGTCTAAGCTATCTTCCGGATCTGTTTTGCATTCGAGATCTAGGAATTGAGCTCCGATATCTCCTGTTGGGAGCCTATTTGGCATGAATTTTGATTTATCACTATTATGATAATGTTTTGTAAAATCATTATTTTTTTTTGCTTTATTTGCAAAATTTTTATCGTCTTTTTCTGGCTCTCGCCATTCTTCTTTCATGGAAGAAGATGCTTCAAATTTTTCTTGGGGTCCTCCTGTTTCCCCTTTATTCATTAATACATTAAATTCTTCTGAAAGATTAAGATCTTCCATTGAATAAACCAGTTCATCTAGTTCATTCATCTTTTTGTACTTTTTTTTCTTCAGAATTAATTTCTCCAGAATTACATTCTAGATTTATCTCTAGATCATATAAATCTTTTTCTTTTATTTTTTGTTTTTCAAGAAATTTTAGGATTAATATTTCATCCATTCTTCCCTTTTGATAAGTGTTTCCACTTGCTAGTTTCTTAGACAGTAGCTCTTTAATATATTTTTGACCAACTTTTTTGTCAAAATTTTCGGTTTTTTCTATTATATTTGTAATTCTTCCTGGAAGATTTTCTTTAATATAGGTAATTTCTATTTCTATCATTTTTAACCGTAAGGTTAGTTGTTTATTACTTTCTACGAGATCTTTTAGTAATTCTGAGATGTCTTTTAAGCTCATTTTTTATTCTAAAAAATAGTAATCAGAAGTATCCATAGTATTAGTTTCATCGAAACTATAAGAATTATATATTAATTCTTGTCTCTCTTCTTCTTTTTTATTTCTAAGAGTGATTATAGTTACTATTTTTCTTTTTAGATCATCTTCTAAACTTTTTATTACCTGTAGTATTGTTACTAAGGTTTCATGTTCTATATACCATAAAGGTTTCACTAGATTTTTATCTGGTACCATATTTTGTTTAATAGCTTGGCTCTGATACCATTATTTTCTTGCTGTTTATTGAAACAAAGTTGCGGATTAATTTCTTTATGGAGTAAAGACTCTATAATTTTTCAATGTATTTTGAGCATTTTTATATTCAAAATACTCTTGCCTTCTATATATTTCCATTTCATTTATAGAAAATATTAGAGTTTCATAAGGATGACTAGCACTTTCGTATACTAATTTCATTTTCTTGATTGCTTTATTCATATGAAATAAAGTTTTTTTATGCTTCCAAGCTCTATTTCTTACGTTATGAAGAGATCTTTGTAAAAATATCATTTTTAATTTTGCCTTGGCTTAAATATGATATGCTTAACATGAACAAACATATTTGTTTTAATTCTGTAGGTACTAAGTATTTCTTTTGTTTAAATTAGCGTATATTTTTATATGTATGTTCTGTAAAAATATACTATAAGAACAAAAGTTTGCGTGTATACCTTCCTTCTCTTTAGTCGATGAATAGTCCTTGTCACTACCGCAGCAACTCTCCTTTCAGGCCATGAACAATTTTCGCCCTAACGACCTCAGTCTTGGCTACTTTCTACTGTTCCTCCTTTAGGCTGAAGATCGCAACCTTCACTTAAGACTACTAATGGATTTTTGAGAAAGAGGGTATAAAAACCAACTTTTTATTTCATAATATATTTTGTACACTCACAAACACATACAACATATACTTAATAAAAACAAACAAAAAAATACTTTTTCCTAACGGGAGAAGCTACTACTCACTCACTCTCTTCATGGCAGGAGTATCTAACATTTTTCTTAAGTGGTTTTTCTCTCGGAAAATGTTGTCTACTTCTTCCTCTAAAGCTCCTCTCCTTTTATAGATAGAAGGAGGGACTTATTACAAAAGAAAATTATTTTAGGGACTTCTCTAAAATATTACATAATTATCTTCTAGTCCTTGCTTTTCCTAAAAGCTGAAGATTCTTGTTGATAAGATGACTCCCTTGTCTTCTTTTGATAATTGTCCGACCTAATGTGACCCTTCTTTTTGAAAAGAAAAGGATTCCTTTTCTTTGTTGCTTATGACGTAAGTGCTTACGTCATTTTTTTTTCTTCGTCTTCATCTTTATGCTACATCAAACATGATATGATCTAGCATTTTGCATGCTAATTTCCATGTCTCTTCAGTTGCTTCTAGTCTGTGGAGCTCTATGTCGAGTATCCTTTCTTTTAGTTCTTTGGACGTAGATTTTCCTTTAGTAATCAAAACCCAATCATGGTCTTGATCGATGACTCTGCAATCTTCCTTGTAAAATCTTGTAAGAATAGCGTATAAGGCTTTTATTCCTAACGCTCTTCTGGTTTGAATCCATTTTTTATTAAGGTGGGGAAGTTTTTTATCAACTCCGGTAGCCTTAACATTAAAATCCTTAATTTTTTCAACTGAAATATAGTTGAGTGTAGGAAAGTATGGTTGCAAATCTCTGTATTCTATTGATATGCTAAAGAACCTGCAGTAAACTCCATTGCCTTGAGCAAAATTCTTAACGTCCTCAAACAATTTTGATGGTAATTGGGACAATTCTTTTAGATCTGGTTTTGTATATACACGATCTAAATATCCAAATTCGAATAATTGGGTTGTGAAGCCCGGTAATCCATTAGGAAAAATTGATATTCTAGGAAACAAACTCGTTGTTCCTAAAACACTGTATGTTTCCCTGCTTTCTTCCAGAAGATTATAGATGTATCTTGTAAAGGCAAGATACTCTTCTTCCTTTGAATGTTGCTTTCCAACCTGAAAAGAAGAAAAAACTTTTGTTCCTGACAGAATTTGGTTAGTTTTACTTTCTGGTATTCCAGATATAATTTTTCCAGCTTTTGCTACTGATGAGCTTGTTGCTTCATTTGCTCGGCTTTTTTCCTCATCCTTAGATGCGAAATTTGGCATATCCGTGCATACCATTGAGATGTTTTTGGCACTAGGTGCTAGTGGGACATCTCCTGCCACTTTGTTGGGATTAATATTCCCTTTTAGATTTGAATTCTGTGAAGGACTTTTGTCCAGATGCTCACATAAGAGTAAAAATTCTCTCATGTTTTCAGCTTGATTAGTACTAAGTTGATTTAATTCAGATTGTAACATCCGAGATTGTTCAGACAGCTTTGATAGCTCGTCTCTAATTTTGAAAAGCTTTTGGCTTTTATCATCAATGGACTCATCTACTGTCTTCATCTTTTCATATAACCTGTTCACCAGGAATTTTGTCTGATTGTCCATATTGTCGTCTCTAGAAATGAAATCTGCAAGAAAATTATCACCTCATTTAATGTATTCTATTGAAAATGAATAGAAAGATAATAACACCTGCCATCTGTGCAATCTTCTGTATTGCGGTTCAGAAGGTAGTTTGTTAAATATTAGCCCTGAAACTTGAGTGTTGTCGTTCTAATAATAAATTGTTTAGGTAGAAGGAAGGTAGAAAATTTTCTAATTCCTCTAACAATTGCTAATAATTCCTTTTCCTTTGTGGAATATCTTGTCTCTGCATCGTTAAAAGTACCGCTTGTGTACCTGCAAATCTCATTTAAATCGGTTTGCAATAATGCTCCCCAATGATAGTCAGATGCATCAGTTTGTAAAATTAGAGTATCGCTATCTTCTGGTAATCTAAGTTTAGGCAACTTTGCGCATTCTTCTTTTAAACTTTTGATACACTGAGTGTGTTCGTCCGTCCATCCTAGTCCGTTGGATTTTCTTATTAATTTTTGTAGCAAATTTCTCTTTCTTGCAAAATCTGGAATAAATTCTCCTGCATACTTTAAACAACCTAGAAATTTTTGATATATATATATATATATATATATATATATTGAAGATTCTTTGTTGATAAGATGACTGTTGTCTGTCTTATTTTGTAATTGGTCGACAAATTGTGACCTTTCGTTTTGACTTTTAGAAAAGGAAAATATTCTTTTCTTCGTTGATATCTTCATGACGTAAGTGCTTACGTCTTCTGTTTTGTCTCCTTTTGACAATTACCTTATTCTGCTCCTGGATGTTTATGGTCTAACATTTTGCATGCTAGTTTTCATGTTTCTTCTGTTTCTCCTAATCTATGTAACTTTATGTCAAGAATTCTGTCTTTTAATTCTTTTTTTCCCTTGGTTATCAAAATCCAATCATGGTCTTGATCTAAGACTTTGGAGTCTTCATTATAAAATCATTTAAGAATAAAATATAATGTTTTTATTCCTAAAGCTCTCCTGGTTTGAATCCACTTCTTATTAAGATGATCAAGTTTATTGTCCACTCATGTGGCTTTGACATTAAAATCTTTTATTTTTTCAACTGATATGTAGTTGAGTGTTGGATAATAAGCTTGCAAATCCTTGCATTCCATAGAAATGTTGTAAAATTTGCAATAAATGTTTCCCCTTGGACATAATTTTTAACTGAATTGAACAATTTTGGTGGTAATTGTGATATTTCATTTAGATCTGGTTTGACATATACTCGATCTAAATATCCAAATTCAAATAATTGAGGGGTAAAGCCTGGTGATCAATTTGGAAATATTGATATTCTCGGAAACAAACTTGTTGTTCCTAAAACACCAAATGTTTCTCCACTTTCTTCAGATAGGTTGTAAATGTATCTTGTAAAGGTCAGATACTCTTCTTCCTTAGGGTGTTGTTTTTCAACCTGAAAAGAAGAAAACACTTTTGCTCCTGACGGAACTTTGTTAGTACTACTTTCTGGTTTCCCAGAGATAGTTTTTTTAGCTTTTGCTGAAGACATGCTTATTTCTTCTTTCGAAGTAGAAACATCAATTATTACTCAGCATTTTCCTTCATCTTTCGATTTAGAATTAGTCATATCCGTGTTTACCTTTGAGATGTTTCGGGCACTAGGTGCTAGTGAGACATCTCCTGCCACTTTGTTGGGATTAACGTTCTCTTTTAGAATTGAATTATGTTTTGGATATGTATCCAAATGTTCACACAAGAGTAAAAATTCTCTCATGTTTTCAGCTTGTGTTGTGCTGAGCTAATTTATTTCAGATTGTAAAATCCTTGCTTGTTCAGATAGTTTTGACAGCTCATCTCTGATTTTGAATAGCCTTTGACTTTTATTATCTATGGACTCATCCACAATTTCCATTTTTTCATATATCCTGTTTACTAGGATTTTCTTCCGCTTGTCCATATTGAACATTTCTGGAGATAAAATCTGCAAGAAAATTGTCACTTCCTTTAATATATTCTATTGTGAATGAATAAAAGGATAATAACACTTGCCATCAATGCAATCTTTTGTATTGAGGTTCAGAAGGAAGCTTGTTAAATATTAATCTTGACACATGCGTGTTATCAGTCTTAATAACAAATTATTTTGGTAAAAGGAAAGTAGAAAACTTTCTAATTCCTCTAACAATGGCTAATAATTTCTTTTCATTTGTTGAATATCTTGTTTCTGCATCATTAAAGGTGCCACTTGTGTACCTACAAATTTCATTTAAATCGGTTTGCAATAATACTCCCCAATGATAATCAGTTGCATCTGTTTGTAATAGCAGATTGTCATTATCTTCAGGCAATCTAAGTTTTGGTAATTTAGAACATTATTCTTTTAAACTTTTAATACACCGAGTGTGTTCTTCTGTCCATCCAAGCCTGTTGGATTTTCTTATTAATTTTTGCAGTATATTCCTTATTTTTGCTAAATCTGGAATAAACTCTCCTGCATAATTTAGACATCCTAAAATTTTTTGTATTTCCAGTTTTGTTGTTAATTTATCAGGAAATTCTATAATTTTTTTTGAGATATGTGCTTGAAGTTCTATCCCATTTTTTGAAATAATCATTCCTAAGAATTATATTTCATTTTTATTTATATCAGCCTTTTTTTGGCTTAAAACAATTCCATTTTTAAGACAAATTTCTGAAAATTCTTTTAGATGTTTCAAATGTTCTTCATATGTTTTAGAACATATTAGTATATCATCTATATAGACAATTAAAAATTCTTTTTCTGAGAATATTTTATCCATTTTCTTTGAAATATTTGTGGAGCATTTTTAACCCAAAAGGCATTACCAACCACTCATAATGCCCGTTAGGAGTACTGAATGTTGTTAACGAAATGGAGTTTTCTGGTAATTTTATTTGCCAAAATTCACTTTTACAGTCAAATTTTGAGAAATAAGTTTTTCCTTTTGTAAGGTTAATCAGATTATTCTTATTTGGGATAAAATATCCATCAAAAATACAATTTTTATTTAGCTCTTTATAGTTTATTACCATTCGAGTTTTTCCTCTTTTTATTTCTGCATGGTTTCTTACCATGAAAGTTGGGCTACTATGAGGACTTTTACTCATTCTTATTAATTTTAAGTTGAGTAATTCTCTGATTTGAATTTTAAATTCAATTTTGTCGTCTTCGTTATAGAGCATGGGTTTGACTCTAATAATAACGCTAGGGTCTTTTAAGGTTAAAATGGCCCTTTCATGATTTTGTTCCCATTTTTATAATGGATTTTCTCCATATGATTTTTGTAAATTTTCTTTAATCTTTTCAAGATTAAGACACTTACAAGTAATTTTTCTTCGATTTTCTAAGTATTTTCTTTTGAAATTTCCATTATCTTTTTCAAGATTATATGGATTTTGTTTTCTTGGGACTTTGATAAAGTATCCGCAAGGTGTTTTAAGGCTTATCATGTATAAAGTTTGATGATAATCCTGAAATTGTTGTAGAAAATCATTTCCTAATAATAAATCTGTTTCCAGTTTATCATAAGCAAATAATTTATTTATAGAAACAATTTTTATCCTAAAATTGTTTCTACCTTTTCTTTAGACTTTGAAATTCTTTCTTTATCACCTGTGATTCCAATCATTGATATGTTGTTTATATTTATGTCCCAATCTTTTATTAAAAAAGATTTTGCTAGACTTGCTTCAGATCCATTGTCTATCTGACAACATGTTGTTATTTTTGTATCATAGACAGTGATTTCTATGAAAACTGAAACCTTAAAAGATGTCTCTATTGGTATTTTATCTTTTTAGTATAAAGCAGGTTTCATTTTTATGAATCATTTCTATTCCATTTTTTCCTATACTATAGTCTTCTAGACTATTCAGGGAAAAATTTCCTAGGATAAGATTTTGATCACCTTCGTGATTCGTAATATAACATGGAACTGTTGTTCTTATTGTGTTTAGTTGTATTGGTAGGTCTACCATATTTTTACAACTAAAATTATTACCTTCAAAGGTTTTGTAATTATAAGGATTTCCTTCGTAGATTTGTAATCCTTCTATTAGAATTGCTTTTATATGGTTTGCTGTAGCTCCTGTTTGGATTAGGATTTCTTGGGATTTTCCATTCTGTCCCATTATAGATTCTCCCCATGATTTTGGTGATATTAGGATTTTCTAAAATTCTTTTTGAATATCTATTTGATATACTTTTTCCTAATGGAATTTCTTTCATAATCTATAGAAACTCTAGGATTAATATTACTAGAACTTCCTATTTCTCGTGTCTTTCCAAATTTGATTTCATATTCTTCTGAAATTTGGGCATTTTGAATTTTTGCTTCAACAATTCTTGCAATTCCTGTGCATTCTTGATCGATTTCGATCATTTCTTTATTCTTATAGACCTTTCCATAATTGGAGTTTGTAACTGTATACAAGGCTTGGTAATAAATACTCATTATATGATTACCTGATTTAAATAGATCTTTTCTTTTGATCTGAAAATGTAGACTCAATGCATCATTAAAATCAGCATCTTTGAGTGAAATACAATACATTGGGTAGTATGTAAAGAGGAGTTTTGTATAGGCTAGGTTTCCCTTTACTATATCAAGATTTCCTTCTCTTGCTTTCATAAATCTTTCGTCTGATAGATTTATGACTATTGGACAATTAATTCCTTCTTTAAAAGTCGATTTGACTAATATTTGGATTCCTCCTAAATGAACATAATTCATTTTCTTTCTTTTCTTTTCCGGAATTTTTCTAAGGATTAGATCTATCATTTGTTTGGTTAACAGGTTTAATATATGTTTTCCTGTTGTTTGCGTAATTTCTATAACATGATATATGAAAAAATGGAAACTGTGGATGAGTCCATGGATAATAAAAGCCAAAGGCTATTCAAAATCAGAGATGAGGTGTCAAAACTATCTGAAGAAGCAAGGATTTTACAATCTGAAATAAATCAGCTCAGCACATCACAAGCTGAAAATATGAGAGAATTTTTACTCTTGTGTGAACATTTGGATACATATCCAAAACAGAATTCAATTCTAAAGGGGAATGTTAATCCTAACAAAGTTGCAGGAGATGTCTCACTTGCACCTAGTGCCCAAAACATCTCAAAGGCAAGCACATATATGCCTAATCCCAAATCGAAAGATGAAGGAAAAAGCGAGCAATAATTGATGCTTCTACTTCGAAAGAAGAAATAAGCATGTCTTCAGCAAAAGCTGAAAAAATTATCTCTGCGAAACCAGAAAGCAGTACTAACAAAGTTCCGTCAGGAGTAAAAGTGTTTTCTTCTTTTCAGGTTGGAAAACAACACCCTAAGGAAGAAGAGTATCTGGCCTTTACAAGATACATTTACAACCTTCCTGAAGAAAGTGGAGAAACATTTGGTGTTTTAGGAACAAGTTTGTTTCCGAGAATATCAATATTTCCAAATGGATCACCGGACTTTACAGCTCAATTATTTGAATTTGGATATTTAGATCGAGTATATGCCAAACCAGATCTAAATGAAATATCATAATTACCACCAAAATTGTTCAATTCAATTAAAAATTATGCCCAAGGGGAAGACGCGTTTATTGTAGATTTTACAGCATTTCTATGGAAAGCAAGGATTTGCAAGCTTATTATCCAACACTCAACTACATATCAGTTGATAAAATAAAAGATTTTAATGTCAAAGCCACAGGAGTGGACAAGAAACTTCTTCATCTTAATAAAAAGTGGATTCAAACCAGGAGAGCTGTAGGAATAAAAGCATTATATTTTATTCTTAAACGATTTTATAATGAAGACTGCAAAGTCCTAGATCAAGACCATGATTGGGTTTTGATAACCAAGGGAAAATCCTAATAAAAAAAATTAAAGACAAAATTCTTGACGTAGAGCTTCATAGATTAGGAGCAACAGAAGAAACACGAAAACTAGCATGCAAAATGTTAGACCATAATCATGCAGAAGCAGAATAATGTAATTGTCAAAAGGAGACAAAACAGAAGACGTAAACACTTACGTCATGAAGATATCAACGAAGAAAGGAATCTTTTCCTTTTCTAAAAGTCAAAAAGAAAGGTCACAATTTGTCGGCCAATTACAAAATAAGACAGACAACAGTCAACTTATCAACAAAGAATCTTCAAAGCTATCACATTAGCCTGTCGGCAATCAGTGAAGGACTAGAAGAGAAAATATGTAGAAATTTAGGGAAGTCCCTAAAAATATATATTTTGTAATAAGTCTATCCTTCCATCTATAAAAGGAGAGAAACTTCAAACTAGAGAAGTAGATTACATTTTCTGAGAAAACACCAATCAGGGAAAAATGTTAGGTACTTCTAAGAGTATGAGTGAGTAGTAACTTCTCCCGTCAGGGAAAAGTATTTCTTTATGTCGTGAGTATTTGTAAGATATAGTATGGTTTGATTGTAAAAATAATCATATGAAATAAAGTTTGGTTTCTATATATTTTCATTTAGATTTTCATCTAGATGTTCTTCTGTTTTATTAGTTTTTTGTTTTTCTAAGAATTTTTGGATTGATATTTCATCCATACTTCCTTTTTGATATGTGTTTTTACTCGCAATTTTTTTTGCTAGTAATTCATTTATGTATTTTTGACTTACTTTTTTGTCAAATTTTTCTGTTTTTTCATTTACATTTGTAATTCTTATATATATATATATATATATATATATATATATATATATATATTTATATATATATACACAACAACTTCACACAAGTTAGCATGGGNAACGTGTGGCCGCCCCTGGCTAGCATACATGACCAAACTAAAATTTCAAGCTTCCAAAACTGAAGAACTATAGTAGTAGTACCTTTCAAATTTCCTCCAACCAATCAACTAATACAAATGTACAAAATAAATTTAGCACCAGAAACACTCACTCCAGTTTTCAACGAATAATCAAGCACTGATTTTGAATTACCTATTATTGTTTACCATGTTAGATTCTTAACATAATAATTTCCTAGATGAACATGATAAGTTATAAAATAAATAAAATTAATTTATTGAATGACGTACTTGTTTGAATTATAAAACATGCTAGACATTCCTTTTTAGTGTCCATTTTCAAGATGATGGCGTCAATGTGATAGCTATCACACACTTGTTGATCACTCTCTTGATATGACCATAAGAGAAGATAAAAGTATCTTATGTAGGATTAGAGAGGTGACCTAGCTGTAAATAGTGAAATTCTAGTGACCCTTTATGTTATGAGACTTATTAGGTTAAGCCAACACTCACCACCTCACTAGACCCACCAAACATAAAGTCACGACTCAATATCAATTATCACAATATAATTAAGGTTTATGAACTAGCATACAACCTATAATAATTAAAATTTAAATAAAAAATTTAAATAATGTGAGCCTTTTTTTCAATATCCTCTCAGTTGGACTACATTAGGAAGAAAAAGTTTATTTTCGAAAAGAAAACAAATTTTAACTTTCTTGAAATGAGATTTTCCGGATTGATGAAAAAATTGCGGTAAAATTTTAGAAAATGATCCATAAACATTAATCGGCCTATTAAGAGCATGTTAGCATTGCTGCTAAAAACTGCTTATTTCTAGAGTCAAATCCTCAAATGGTCACCCAAGTTCAGAGAATTGCCTTGAAATATCATTTATGTTTTATTTAGGACCAAAATATCATTCAACTATTATTATTTTCCTCCAAATATACTTAGCACTTCAAAAGTTCACTCTCTCCTAGTTATCATGCCATGTCATTGAAGCCTTTTTTTTTTAATAATAGACTTATTTAACTAAAATAATGATTTTATTATTTTCTAAAAATATATATTGGTTTAATAAGAAGAAATTTTCATACTTAAGAATTTTTTATCATAATTAAATTTTTTATTTTTTTTATACCATGAAGAATGGTTTTTTAAAACTTACTATAATGCCATAAATTTTGAATAATTATAAACACATATATTCAAAAATTATTGATATATAAAATCACTTATGAATATCAATTTACATCAATTAATCATATATTATATAATGGATCAATAATATTAAAGGTCAATTAACTATTAAAAAATAATTAATTGGGTGCTTTGAAATACATATATACTTACAATGTCTTTTCTTTTTTTCTGAAAAGAAAGTAGTAAGTAAATAATATTTATGTTAGAAAATAAAATTTTGATCTTTATTTATTAGTATATTAATCTCATATAATATGTATATTATTGAATTAAAATAGGCAATTCAATTAATTATTACTTGTATTTCATGAATTTGGGATGAGATAAGAACATATATTGGTGCTTAATTGTATGAGAAGTTAAAATATAATATAATATAATATAATATAATATATAATAAAAGAATAAAAACAAAAAATTAAATTAAAAAATTTTAAATATTAATTTTCTCTTTCTTACCAACTTTTTTTGTCAACCTTACAAATTTTTATGAGTACTTTTATGAAAAAGAATTGCTTAAATTTTTTAAATAATTTACTTAGGAGTTTTAAAAATTACCAGGTAATAATTGCGCATAGAGGTTTTTTTCATTGAGTTTTGTTTGGTAAAAATATATAAAGGAATTAGATTTTCAAATGTTTTTTTATAATCTTTATAAATTTTCATGTAATTTATAAATTTGTTTTGTAGAGACATAAGTTTGATGAATTAAATAGGTCTATTATTTTTTATCCCTACCAATTTCACTTATTGGGATTATATTAACGCTTTCAGCAAAATCCTTTATTATAACAATGAAAGGCATAAACATACTTGGTTTATCAAGGTGTGTGCAAAGATATTTGTTGATCCAATTCCTAACTGGTGGTCATACCACGAACCGACGGTAAAGATTTTACCTGATCCATTTTTAAAGTTATACAAAAACTGGGTTAGGGTTTCACCAGACCCTAATGATTTATACCACTCAGATCATGTTTGTTATATAGAACAAATTGAACAAATTTATTTCTTCATAGAATTCTCGATTCCATGGATCCATAAATGGACCCCGGAAGTAGGTTTTACTGAAGAACAAATTCCATGCTTATATCAGATTTATTATAATAATTTCTGGGATAAATGAATGAAGAAGGATCCCATGACTAAATCATTATATGACCAAGAATTATTGGACTCTATTTCTCAAAGAATCCAAGATTATGGTACTATTCCTCACAAAGGAATAATTGCTGACAACTCCATCAAACATATTGCCAAAGAATTTCCATTCAAGATGGAAATAAATAAGAAATGATAAAGGAGTATTTGGATGAAATTAGGAGGAATCTACTCCTCAATATCACTCACTATGAAAAATCAGACACTTCAATGAGAAGTGAAACAAGTGATGATATCGCAGATGATTCTCAAGAGGACCAACCTTGTGAATCGCAAAACCCGTTACAGAAGATATGTTATCTAAAGCAGAAGGTTTACTTAGGGAGTAGATACACTGTTAAACCACAGTAAAAAACTGTTACTATACATTTGGGACCCATTGATAAGGGACCCATGGTCACTGTAAATCACTATAGATAGATCCATTTTTCTTTTATAAATAAGGTCTTTTGTAGTTTGAAGAAGGGTGGTCGGAAAAACACTCTCTCTTCATTAAAGTTTTTTTTAAGTTGTTTGTTTCTCTTAGTTTGTAAAACTCTCGGTTTGCCGGAGGTTCGCCGGAAGTTAATAAAGTTGTTGATATTTCTCATCGGCCTTGTTGGCCATTGTTACAAGGTAATTTAATTCTCTTCTTTTAATTTTAAATCATTTTATATCTCCGATCTGGAAGCTGTGACTATGTCCGGCTAAAAATTTATATCTATGCCGGATAACTAACTTCTCTTATATATATACCATGAAAGTTCCTAGGCTCTGATACCAACGATATAGGATCACTGACCTGGCGGTGGTCCACCCAATCATAGATCAAGCAAGTCAATATCCTTAGAGGTAGTCCAACTACATAAGAATCGAAATACACAAGAATTTTAACATAGTTTCTCAGACTACATGGTTTAATTATTTTACCCAATCAAAGGGCATGTCAAGAAGCTAATACATACTTTTATTGAGCCCATGTGTCTGATAGTTCTCATCGGGTATCAAGCTCCCTACTTATCAAACTCAATTTCGGGCTAAAAATCACGACTCATCAGACGGAGTCATAAAGACAAAGCCAATAAAAGTAGTACTAGATCTGACTGTACCTCAATCTCAAAACCAAGTCGAGAAGCCACACTAAAATTCTTCTATATTTAAATAAAGCTTAGATTCGCTCATGGTCTATATAAAAGAGAAGTTAGTTATCCGGCATAGATATAAACTTTTAGCCGGACATAGTCACAGCCTCCAGATCGGAGATATAAAAAGATTTAAAATTAAAAGAAGAAAATTAAATTACCTTATAACAATGGCCAACAGGGTCGATGAGAAATATCAACAACTTTATTTACTTCCGGCAAACCGAGAGCTTTACAAACTAAGAGAAACAAACAACTTAAAAAAAAACTTTAATGAAGAGAGAGTGTTTTTCCGACCCCCCTCCTTCAAACTACAAAAGACCTTATTTATAGAAGAAAAAAGGATCTATCTACAGTGATTTACAGTGACCATAGGTCCCTTATCAATGGGTCCCAAATGTATAGTAACAGTTTTTCTACTGTGGTTTAACAGTGTATCTACTGTTAATCAATAGTGGTCATCTTGTCTTTTTTTTTTCAACTCCCTAAGTAAACCTTCTGCTTTAGACAACATATCTTCTGTCACGGGTTTCGCCGATTCACAAGGTTGGGCCTCTTGAGCATCATCTGCGATATCTTCACTTGTTTCACTTCTCATTGAAGTGTCTGATTTTTCATAGTGAGTGATATTGAGGAGTAGATTCCTCCTAATTTCATCCAAATACTCCTTTATCATTTATTCTTTATTTCCATCTTGAATGAAAATTGTTCTGGCAATATGTTTGATGGAGTTGTCAGCAATTATTCCTTTGTGAGGAATAGTACCATAATCTTGGATTCTTTGAGAAATAGAGTCCAATAATTCTTGGTCATATAATAATTTAGTCATGGGATCCTTCTTCATTCATTTATCCCAGAAATTATTATAATAAATCTGATATAAGTATGGAATTTGTTCTTCAGTAAAACCTACTTTTGGGGTCCATTTTTGAATCCATGGAATCGAGAATTCTATGAAGAAATAAATTTGTTCAATTTGTTCTATATAACAAACATGATCTGAGTGGTATAAATCATTAAGGTGTGCTGAAACCTTAACCCAATTTTTGTATAACTTTAAAAAGGGATCAGGTAAAATCTTTACCGTCGGTCCGTGGTATGACCACCAGTTAGGAATTAGGTCAACAAATATCTTTGCACACACCTTGATAAACAAAGTATGTTTATGCCTTTCATTGTTATAATAAAGAACTTTGTTGAAAGCGTTAATATAATCCCAATAAGTGAAATTGGTAGGGATTTTATTGAGGCTGATCTGCCTTTCTTTCATCGAGGATATACCCCAATCTTCAATTGATATAATCTGCTTTATGATCATTTTGGAGAAGTTATAAACGTTCTCGTTGGTGTTATAACCTGAGAAGTTCTGAAATTCAACACTACCTGTATTCGTTAAAATGGTCTCGTAATACGAGCGGGTTTTGTATGACTCTCCTGGAAGTATAATCCGTTAAGTAAATATCGCTGGAATATCTTCCAGGGTTCTTCTTTTCTCTGTTTCTCAGAGTTTTCAATAAGAAATATCATTTCTTTATTTACTACACTTTCATAGGATCTAATATCATCAACCTCTTTTTTCGCCACCGATGCAAAAGTATCACTTTGCTTTTGAGATAAATATGCTCTCAGTTGGGCGTATAATGGATTATTTTCTGTAATATCATCCAGATGTATCGAAGAAGTAGCTTCTTTTGAAGAACTTGTTAGTTTTACCAAGCTCATTCCTCCCCTTTGTATAATTGGAGAGCTGGATGAGGATCCGTATGACGATCCTGATGTTTTTGAGGAGGATGATCTTCCCCTTCCGTGAGAATAATTGCCCTTTCCTCTAGCCTTGGTAACCCAAGAAGGATCCATCCTGCAAACATAGCATTTAGTTTTAATCATCTAAAAGGTCATAAACTTCAAAACAATAAAATCTTTCATATAACTCTTTTTCAATCATGTAATTAGCGACGATATCCATCACCATTCTGTCTATAATTCTCCATAAAATACGTTCCTGTAAATCTCTATTAAGAGGAATTGCCTTCAAAATTGTAACCAAAGTAATATTAGTAAAGAAGTCAAGAAAACCCATTTTTTTAAAGAAGAAAGATATTCTCTAGATAAGAAGTCTGGGAGGAATTATCACTTCCCTTTTTATAATGAATTTCGAAATCAAAAGGGGCTAATTGTGCCTGCCACCTAGCAAATATTAATTTGGATGCATCATGTTTAAAATCTTTATCAAACATATATTTGACTGATTGAGCATCTGTTTTTATCACAAATTTCTGATTGTAAAAATTATCCTGAAATTTTAAAACACATTTAACGATAGTTAACATTTCATGAACTACCGTTGCATATTTTTTCTGAGCATCGCTCCATTTTCCTGAATGAAACCGAATAAGGTATTCATTTTTATCATGCAGGTTAATCTGTTTTAATATTCCACCATAACTCATATTGGACGTATCTTTCTCAACGATCTTTGGCCAAGCAGGATTAACAAGGGTTAAACAAGACAAAGATTTAACTCTTTCTTTAACAGTCTTTACAAGATCTATGAGACTATTAGTCCAAGGCTTCTTATGATCTTTTTTTAGCTTGTCGTATAATGGAGCTAAATCTCAAGACAAATTTTTGTAGAAGGGGGAAATGTAATTTAAACTTCCCAGAAACCGCTGCAATTGCGTCCTATCTGTAATAATATCAGGGAATTTTGATGCGAATTCAATAGATCGTTGAATAGGAGTTATTTTTCCTTGACAAATCAAATGACCCAAAAATCTAACTTTTGTTTGTAAAAGACTCATTTTAGATTTAGATATGACCAAACCATTTTGAATAACTATTTTCTTAAAAAGGTCTAGATGCTTAATATGCATTTCAAGAGTCTTTGAGTATACCAAAATATCATCAATATAAACTATGATGAAATCCAAATAAGGATTAAAAATATCATTCATAATCCTTTGAAATTTCGAGGGAGCATTTTTTAAACCAAAGGGCATTACATTCCATTCGTATTGTCCAAACGAAACAATAAATGTCGTTCTATAAGAATGGTCTTTAAATATTTGGATTTGCCAATATCCAGATTTGAAATCAACTTTTGAAAAGATATTAGCATCATATAGTCTTGATAATAAATCCTTTTTGTTTGGAATAGAATACCTAATCCATTTTAAAATTTCATTTAAAGGTTTATAATTAATTACTAACCTGGGAACACCTCGTTCTTTTTCTGCTGCGTTATTAACATAAAATGCAGTACAAGACCAGGGTGACTTGGAAGGTTTTATTAAACCCTTTTGCAATAAATTATCAATTTCCTTTTTGCAGAATTCGACCAATTCGGTATTCATCTGGCAAGGATGAGATTTGGTAGGAATATTTTCCTCACAGAAATTATCTTCATATGGAAGAGTTACAATATGCTTTTTCTGATTCCAAAAAGCATTAGGATTATCAGCACAAATATCAATGGCCATTTGTTCAGAAATGAGTTTAATTTTTTCCTGTATTTTAGTAGATTTCAAAGTATCGAATATATTCATACTACATATCTTAAGTTGTAAATAATTGACATGCTTTTGTTTTATTTCAATTAAAGCATTAATATCTCGAGAAATAGGTTCAGTGATAAAATTATAACTAATATCTTGATTTTTATAAGTAGCAGAAAATCCTTTAGCGTTTATATTAGTAAAAGGATAAATTGCATTTATAAACGGAGTTCCAAGAATAATGAGAGGATATAACTGATTTTTTACTAAGAAAAAGAAGTGGGGAATACAAACTTTATTCTGGCAAATACGAGTATTAGATAATTTATACTTTATATCTAAAGGATGACCAAATGCAGATTTAACCATATGAGTTGTTTTTTCAAAATATTTAGTAGGTACTAAATCTTCTTGAATGCAACTCACATCAGCACCACTATCAATCACAACAATGTTAGTTACAGAAAAAGTATTATCAATTAATATAGTACATTTAACATACCATTTATGAGCTGTAACAATTTGCATCATTCCTAAAAACATATTTTGTTTCAGTTCAATATTCAAAGTGTTGGCAAAAGTATTTTCTTCAGTAGTAGATTCATCAACCTTATTTTTTCCTTTGCTATTAGCAGACTCAATCTGAGTAAGACGGTGATCATAAATAATATAATTTTGAAGGAAGAAATTTAATTTCTTCCTTCAAATGTTCAATTTCTCCTTTTAAATCATCAAAAGATGTATCACGAATAATCATGGTTTGTTTAGAAGAGAGTCTATTATGAACTTCAGACAAGGAGTAAGGAGCAGAATAATTAAACTCATCTTTAACCTTTTTATTACTATGAATACTAGTTGAAGAGCTAGTTTTACTAGTAGCCAATTGAATGATCTTTTCACGAAGAGTATTATCGGTAACTTCTTTTAGAAGTTCTATCACATTGTCTGCAGTGATAGTGAACATATTCATATCTTCGAACTGAGATTGCAGCTTGTAGAATTCATCATGTTCGCAGTGACAAATATCACTATGACATTTGCAAGCATCATTCGATTCTTGATGAACCTTAGAAGGCTCAGGTTGCTCATCCTCTGTTGCATAACTTGCTTCAGAATCATTATAATCTGATTCGGAACCAGAAGTATATAGAAAACTATAAATTTTCTCTTGAATATCATCATCAAGTTCTAGAGTCTTAAACTTTTCCAGCTTACAATTTGGAGCTATTTGCCCAAATTTTCCACATTTATGACACTTAATCTTATCAAGATTTTGCCTGGACCTATTCCTGGTAAATCTATGAGATTTACGATGAGCCCTACGCTCATCTCTTTCTTCTCTAGTCCTTCTTCTAGATCTTCTTTTCTTATGATGAGATCTATGAGATTCTGATTTAGAAGTTTCTCGGTTGGTGCTTTTTGAAGCATCCGGTAAACCGAATTGAGTACAAAAATCTCCTAATTGAGACTTTTCTCTAAGCTTATCCATCTTAAGCTGTCTTGAGAGTTTTAACTCATTGCACAAATTTATGCCTTTTTACGTACAAGCCCCAATAAGCTTTTCATAAGTAAAATCACTATAGGGAATAATTCCTTGTGGATTTCTAAGAGTCTTTTTTACTCTTTCTGCAAATAAAGAAGGTAAGCCATCAATAAATTTGGCTTTCCAGAATTCTAAACCATTTTCGGGAAGTTCCATTACCCGACTTAAATAAGTGTCTTTAGACCATCTAAACTCACCTAAATGTCTACATCTAAGACCATTTAGTAGAGATCTAATGGTTTCATATTGATTGGTAAATCTACCACTAAAATGTTCAAGAATCGTCAAAATAAGTGTATACACAGCGTCTTCTCTATTTTGAACAAGGGCAAAACCTAAATTATCAACTCCTTCATTTACTGCCTTAGCATTAATTATTGCTGCTCTCGCATCAGAGGGCTTATAATTATCCCACCATCCTCTTAATTGACCGATAAATCCTGCAATAATCATCTTGCAAATGGTCTTGTCAGTGTAACTAACATTTTTGCAGATAGTAGCATACATAAGCATCCTATGAACCATAATCGTCAACTGCCTATCAGTTAACCCATCGAGATTCCATTCATAAATCTCACTTCCACTATAAGAAGTGTTAGTTTGATTTCAATCTCTTTCCTCTATTAAAACATCTTGAGGAGTAGGTCTGAGATAGTAATATGTTTGCATGCTAGGTTTTCTAGCATAAGCAGTAGTACCACTATTCTTCTTTGGATACCCATGAAGTTTATTAACTTCCATTTCCATTTGAGTTTTGATATCAAAAGTGACTTCCATCTCATCTGCAAAATCTTCAACGAGACTTATCGGTTTCGCACTTGCACCAAATTGAGAAAATTTTTTATCAAGAAGATTTTCAAGGTCATGCAAAGGTCTAAGAATAAAATCCTGAATCTCAAGAGGACTTTGAATATGAACATCAGGCTGTTTTGACAAAGAAGCCTGTTCCGAAACTTGTTTCACAGATTTTAGCTTATTATCAATTTGAACAATCAGATTAGACAGACTATCTAATTTTTTGTCTAGTGAACAAATATGTTCACCAATAACTTTAACATATAGACCTAAATAATTATTTTGAGAAATAAGACGATTAATTTCATTTATACTTACTGCGGCGACTTCATTATCAATAAATTTATGAAAAACAGTAAAAGTAATACCAGTATTATTTGGTAAAATAAACGAAGCTTGAGGAGCATAAATGGATTGGATAATATTACCTGATTCATCTTTGTAAGATCGTTCAAGAACATTGATGAATAAAGGCAAATAAGTGGTTATAAACCAAGGCACAAAGAACATAATATGATTATGTAATGCACAAGTTTCATAAACTCTTGAGAAATATTATTTAAATCTTCTTTACTATAAGTGTCAGAAAAACAAGTTTCAAACCGATTCCATTTTTCATTTAAAAATTCGTTTTGAATATATTTTCTTGCCAGTGAACCTGGACTAAAATCAATTTGATGTTCACTAATCATTAAGTAAAATTAAGATTAAAATCCATCTCGGATACAGAAGGAATATCCTTATCAGAAACATCAGATGATTTATCATTCGTTTGAACAATGTTTAACCGATGATCAATTTTTTTTTTCTGCAGATATAATTGTTGATAAAGTATGTAATGAAGCAGCGCGATTTCTAGCTGGACCATAACAAGGTTCTATCGGAGAAATATGTTGAATAGCCAGTCTTCTATCAGAAGCAAAAAATGTTTACTATAAGAAACACTTTTTTCATCAAACTGTATACAAATTTTTTCATCGAAATTTTGACTAATATGAGAATATTTAGAATTGGTGACAGCATCTGTCAGTTGTTTGGGGGTATAACAGAATCTAGAGTCCAAGTTGTAGGAAAATTAATTTCTTCCCATTGTGACCTTAGATCTGGCAAAATTAGTTTCTACCAAAATAGTTTGATCAGATGTATTATATAACTTACATCTAGGATTCAAAGTAGCAAGTAATTTAAAATAGATTCTATAAGACAAGCATATTAATTTAGAACCAACTACATAGTTATAACCATGCGTTTTAACATTCAAAGTTAAAGCATCTAAGATATTAGAATCAGTCAAAGATAATTGCAAATTAGGTTGAGCATTAAAATAGACTGGACAATAGGCCATTGTAGATTCTATCGAACCCATCAAAGATTGTCAAAAATTTAAATTTCTCGCACCTCGTAAAGCCGCTAAAAAAATCTCAGGTAACCCTTTAAGAGTTAAAGGTTTAAAAGCAATTTGAATCATGCCAATATGAAAAAACTTATATTGAGATCTATATAAATCAATAGCTCGCTTATTTAATAAATGAATAGTTTGTTCAGACGAGTTTAACGCCAAAGATTGCTCTGTTGTTTTAATCAACTGTTTATTTGAGATTTTATCAAACCAACCATAATCATAAATAGTTTTTATATTCATTTTCGGAATAGTCCATTTGTTTAACAAATCAAGGTTTTGAGGTATATCTACCTCTTCTAACCGAGTACTTTTAATATCTTCTTCATCCATAACAGAGAGAATATATCTATGCCGGAAGTAAATAAAGTTGTTGATATTTCTCATCGGCCCTGTTGGCCATTGTTACAAGATAATTTAATTCTCTTCTTTTAATTTTAAATCTTTCTATATCTCCGATCTAGAAGATGTGACTATATCCAGCTAAAAATTTATATCTATGCCGGATAACTAACCTCTCTTTTATATAGACCATGAACGGATCTAAGCTTTATTTAAATATAGAAGAATTTTAGTATGGCTTCTCGACTTGGTTCTGAGATTGAGGTATACTCAGATCTAGTACTACTTTTATTGGCTTTGTCTTTATGACTCCGTCTGATGAGCCGTGGTTTTTAGCCCGAAATTGAGTTTGATAAGTAGGGCACGATACAGAATCACTGACCTGGCGGTGGTCCGCCCAGTCATAGATCAAGCAAGTCAATATCCTTATCAGAAACATCAGATGATTTATCATTCGTTTGAACAATGTTTAACCGAGGATCAATTTTAATTTTTTCTTTTTCTGCAGATATATTTGTTGGTAAAGTATGTAATGAAGTAGCGCGATTTCTAGCTGGACCATAACAAGGTTCTATTGGAGAAATATATTGAATAGCCAGTCTTCTATCAGAAGCAAATAATGTCTACTATAAGGAACACTTTTTCCATCAGACTGTATACAAATTTTTCCATCGAAATTTTGACTAATATGAGAATATTTAGAATTGGTGACAGCATCTGTCAGTTGTTCAGGAGGTATAACAGAATCTGGAGTCCAAGTTATAGGAAAATTAATTTCTTCCCATTTTATAGGTCTTATAGTAGTGACCTTAGATCTAGCAAAATTAGTTTCTACCAAAATAGTTTGATCAGATGTATCATATAACTTACATCTAGGATTCAATGTAGCAAGTAATTTAAAATAGATTCTATAAGACAAGCATATTAATTCAGAACCAACTGCATAGTTATAACCATGCGTTTTAACATTTAAAGTTAAATCATCTAAGATATTAGAATCAGTCAAAGATAACTGCAAATTAGGTTGAGCATTAAAATAGACTGGACCATAGGCCACTGTAGATTCTATCGAACCCATCAAAGATTGTCGAAAATTTAAATTTCTCGCGTCTCGTAAAGCCGCTAAAAAAGTCTCAGGTAACCCTTTAAGAGTTAAAGGTTTAAAAGCAATTTGAACCATGCCAATATGAAAAAACTTATATTGAGATCTATATAAATCAATAGCTCGCTTATTTAATAAATGAATAGTTTGTTCAGACGAGTTTAACGCCAGAGATTGCTTTGTTGTTTTAATCAACTGTTTATTTGAGATTTTATCAAACCAACCATAATCATAAATAGTTTTATATTCACTTTCAAAATAATCATAAATAGGTTTTTTCCATTGAGTTTTGTTTGGAAAAAATATATAAAGGAATTAGATTTTCAAATGTTTTTTTATAATCTTTATAAATTTTCATGTAATTTATAAATTTGTGTTGTAGAGACATAAGTTTGATGAATTAAATAGGTCTATTATTTTTTAAATGATGATTTAATAATGACATATCAACTCGAATAGAAGGAAACTTTTGAGGTATTTAATATTTTTTTTGGATAAAAAATATAATATTATTCACTTTCTATTTTTCTCAAAATAAAATAAAATATTGTAAGCATGAATTTCAAAATACACAATTAATGTTATTGTAATAGTTAATTGACCTTAAATATTATTGATTCATTATACAATTTATCATTAAGTGATGTAAGTTAGCATTCATGAGTGATTTGTAAATCAATATTTTTTTGAATGTATGTGTTTATAAGTATTCAAAATTGATGATATCATAGTACGTTTTAAAAATCTATTCTTCATAACAGAAAAAAATAAAAAGTTTAATTATGATTAAAGATTCTTAAGCATGAAAATTTATTCTTAATAAACTAATATATTTTAAAAAAATAATAATATGATCATCATTTTAGTTAAATGAGTTTAATGAATTAAATTAGTCTATTATTAAAAAAATAAAGCCTTTAATGACATGACATGTCAACTAGGAGAGAATGAGACTTTTCAGGTGTCAAATATATTTGGAGGAAAATAATGATAGTTGAGTGATATTTTGGTCTTAAATGAAATATAAATGATATTTCAAGGCAATTCCCTAAACTTTGGTGATCATTTAGGGAATTGACTCCTTATTTCTAGAAGTGCTTTTGAAAAATAGCTTTTCTGAAAAGTGCAATTTGTGTTTGACAAATTCATTTGAAAGTGTTTTTGATAAGCAATTTGTGTTTGACTATCTTTTTTTAAAAAAATGTTTTTGAGAGTCAATTTACGAAAAAGGACAACTATCAATGTGCTTTTATGATTATTTTGTAGAGAGAAACTATTTTAAATATCTAATATATAACTTTAATTAAATTTTATTTTATTAAATTAAAATGTACATATTGAAATTATTAATCAATATTATACATAGATAAATAAATAAATAAAATATTAATATAATGTTAACATGATGAGTTAAATATAATTAAAAATATCAAGCAAAATAAATTTAAATATTATTATTACCTATTTCTAATAATACGTAAAATAATATATAAAATATAAACATAAATAAAATAAAAAGTTTATCATATAAAAATAAAAAATAAAATTCTTGAATGAAACTTAGCAAAACTTATGAAATATGTTAATTAATTAATAAGAGATATATTGGTAATACGTAAATATGTAAGGGATATTTTAGTCTTGAAAAAAATAATTTTCTGCTTCTGCTTCTTTTAAGAAGTAGAAATTTTTAGCTTCTTCCCAACAACAGAAAAACTACTTCTGCTTTTATTTAAAAGCACTTTTTAGAGTTTGCCAAACACTTAATTTTTCAAAAAAAAATATTTCTTTCTAAAAAAAAAGCACTTTGAGCCTCCCAAGTCCCAACAACAATAACAAACAAACTCTAAGGGTGTGTTTGGTATGAAGGAAAATGTTTTCCTCGAAAACAAGTAGATTTTTTACTTATTTTCTCATGTTTGGTTGGTGAGTAGAAAATATTTTTTGGCAAAGAATTTTAGGTTCTGATTTATGAATGAAAAATATTTTTGAGAAATATATTTTATTTTTACTAAAGTGGAACATAATTTTTGAAATCAAAAATATTTTTTAAAAACAAACTTAAATTTTTTTGGGGGTGGGTGGGTGGGTTGGGGGATGGCGTGGGGGGAGGG